>NC_039261.1:1840110-2153945 GCF_003368295.1 Carassius auratus
TAATTTACATAATCTCATGGATGTAACAGTAAATCTGTTCAGCTCACAGATCAAGACTAAGCTCTAATGCAAGCAGCACTTTCACAAATGCTTTTAGGTCAATAAAATCATTACAAAACACTTACAATCATTTAAGGGATTTGATAACACTGTAAAATAATGTCTAATTTGTTAAGATTAGCAAATGCATTGATAACACTTTATAATAACTGCACTCATTAGTAAATAGTCAGTTCATGCTTCATAAAGCCTTGTCCCAATATTAATAGTCAGTAGTAAGCAGTTTATAAATACAGCTATAAATAGCTTGTTCTTGGTTTATAAGCACATTTATTAAAAAGGAGAGTAAAGGGTCAGTTATCTTCCTATGAAAAAAATAAATAAAAAATAAACAAACAACAACACTGATTGATACAGAACTCATAAATGTTATTGTGGATTTATGATAAACTCAGCCTGTAAATGAATTCATTCTCCTCCAAGAAGACACAAGTAGTTCACACCAAACTGTTTTAACATGAAGCCATATACGGAAGATGTTAAATTGCGAATGGGTTTAGGATACCTTAAATGGTGTGGCCATAGCGATTTATTAAAGTAACATAAAAAAAATACAATAGTAATTTTACTATATCTTTAAAATTTTTAATTCCAACTCTTCATAATTTTTTATATACGTAGAAGTCATCATTTGAAGGAAGCACAGTAAGTTTCATAGCTTTATCATTTTCAAGAGCCAGCATAAATTTAAAACTATCATAACATATAAATCAAGCTTGCAATTCTTAGTACCAATAATGGCCACCAGATGGAGCTATAGGATTACTTTTAAATAATTATTGTAGAAACAAGTATGATTTAAATCATTTATAGAAATCTTTCAAAGAAAAATAATATGAATTTTATGTATTTTACTGATAAAATGACATTCACTTAATTAGAATAACAAGCTGAAGTATTGTGAACTGTATATTAAGAATAATTCTTTATAGGCTTTATGGACAGATACGTTTTGAGTGACTTGAAGGATCAGCACCACATCCTCTTTTACCAGTTTAAAGAATGTATCTTACAGTACAGGTGCGGATGAATTTTGAATGGCTTGAATTGTTTTGTCGTGGTGATTTTTTAAAATATTAGTAAAAAAGTAACCAGTAAATGTCTTTTATTTTTTTAAGTGCAGCTTCTAAACACTTAAAAAAAATTTACACATAGAAGACAAGTCATTCTGAGGAAATATGCATAGTTTCATGACTATACAACACTATATGGATGATAGAAAATTAAAAAAATATCATACATCTGATGTCACTCTGTCCCTCTGTCACTGTGGGTAATGTGTGTGTGTGTGTGTGTGTGTGTGTGTGTTAAGTGAATTAGTTGTGAAACTATCAGGGAGCATTTAGTCTCCAGTGCCAACATTTTACAGAACTGCCACTTTCCTGGAGTCTCAGAATTACAATGTGTCAGGTTCTGAGAAATCAAAGATTCCAAAAAATGATTTAATTAGAATACCATGAAGTATTGTGAAATACTACATATTAAGACTTTATATATAGGCTTTATGAACAGATTAGAGTGACTCGTGAAGGACCAGCACCACCTCCTCTTATCCGATGGTTTGAGGAATATATTTTCCTGAATCCGGGGTTAAGATTTAGGAGCTCATTTTTATTCCACCTCCTTTCCTGAAAGTCTGTCTTGCAGAATTTACTAAAAATTAATCTTCACATTAATTCCTAATTATTTTGTAATTATTTTTGTCAGTTCTTCTTGACCTGTTTTTTTTTTTCTTCTTCTTTTCTGACCTCATGACCTAGTCAGCATTTTTGTACAATGGTCAAATCTTAACTTATCCATTTCTGTATTGCATTTGTGTTTGATATTTCTCATGGGTATTTCATAATTTTCGACTTTGAGTTAAAAACGTTTGAGTTAAAACTCTTTTTTAGCGCATTTCATCTGTAAAAGAAAACATGCCTAATGATTCTGCACATGAATATAAGGAGTTTTTCTCTTCCAGCTTTCCTGGAATATTGTATAGCACTCATAAATGATTAAATAAAAAATAATGGTAGTTATTAAGATTGATATGGCTTGGAATTGGTAAAATGTGCTTGGAAAAAAAATCACAATAAAACAATGTTTTAATGTTTAAGTTTGGAATATTAAATGACATGAATGAATGCTATATAAATATTGTTCATGTTAACATAATGTTTATAAATGAAATCTTATTGTAAAGTGTTACTAAATATATATATATATATATATATATATATATATATATATATATATATATATATATATATATATATATTGTTCTGTGAATGTGATTTTAAAGTCTAGATGATTCGGATTAACCCTTTAACCGCCATACGCTTTAAAACCTCACTGCCAGAGGGATATTGTGAATGCATGTGCCCGCTGGGCACAGTTTACCTGATGCCACCGGGGTGGCGATGGCATTGGTGGCTTGAGCCCGCCATCGCTGCTTGCAGCTATATTTATTATTATTCTTCTTCTTCTTCTTCTTCTTCTCCCGAATGAATCGCATTTTTGAGGGCTTTAACATGCTCAAAAAGTCATGAAACTTTGCACACTCGTCAAACCTGGTGAAAATTTTCGTCTGATATAGGATTCAGAAGAGGGTGTGGCAAAATGGCTCGACAGCGCCACCTATACCAAGAAAATCAACAGCCTTCCAGCTATGTTTGACGTACATGCACGAAAATTGGCACACATATGTAACACACCAATACCTACAAAAAAGACTCTTGGAGCGAAATTCTAAACCCAACAGGAAGTCGGTTATTTTTAATATTATGAGCATATTTTGTGTAATTTTGGTCATTTCCATGTGTTGTATTTTAACGAACTCCTCCTAGAGAGTTCTTCAAATCAACACCAAATTTGGTATGCCTAATCTAAAGGCCTTTGCGATGTTAAATTGCGAAGATCCTGACTTTTCGTTGAAGGGCGTGTCCGTGGCGGCCTGGCGAATTTCGATGATTCGCCATGAAAAATGAAGTTGCTATAACTCACACATACAATGACCAATCTGCCCCAAACTTCACATGTTTGATGAGACTCCGAACCTGAACAGATTGACATGCCCATATTCAGTTATAGTCATAGCGCCACCTATTGGCAACAGGAAGTGACATATTTTACGCTGCGACGAACTACTCCTAGAAATTTTATGACATCAATGTCTTTTTTGTGGTCAGTCTAATCTAAAGGCCTGTGCGATGTTCAGTTGTGAAGATCTTGAGTTTTCGTTAAAAGGCTTGTTCATGGCGCCGCGACGAAGTTCGATGTCTCGCCATGCGAATAAAAGATGTTATAACTCAGGCATAAGATGTCCGATCTTCCCCAAACTTCACATGTGTGATAAGAGTCCTGGCCTGAACAGATCTTCAGGCCAATATTCCACCGGGTGTGGCAGAATGGCTCTATAGCGCCACCTATACACTTTCAACGGAGTGCGCCTCGAGCTATGTTTCACGTACATGTACAAAAATTGGTACACACATGTAACACTCCAATACCTACAAAAAAGTCTCTTGGTACGAAATCCGGATCCCAACAGGAAGTCGGTTATTTTGAATTTTCCCTTCAAAATTGCTGTTGTTTTTGCCATTTTCAGGGGTTGTACTTTAACGAACTCCTCCTAGAGATTTATTCAGATCAACACCAAACTTGGTCAGTGTAATCTAAAGCCCTTTGCGATAATAAATTGCGAAGGACTTGAGGTTTCGTTAAAGGGCGGGTCCATGGCGGCCTGACAAATTTCGATGTTTCGCCATGAAAAAGGAAGTTGCTGTAACTCAGACATACAATGTCCAATCTGCCCCAAGCTTCACATGTTGGATAAGACTCTTGACCTGAACAGATCTACATGCCAATATTCAGTTATAGTCATAGCGCCACCTATTGGCAACAGGAAGTTACATATTTTACACTGCGACAAACTACTCCTAGAAATTTTATGACATCAATGTCTTTTTTGTGGTCCGTCTAATCTAAAGACCTGTGTGATGTTTAGTTGTGAAGATCTTGAGTTTTTGTTAAAAGGTGTGTCCATGGCGCCGTGATGAAGTTCAATGTCTCGCCATGGGAATAAAAGATGTTATAACTCAGGCATAAAATGTCCGATCTTGCCCAAACTTCACTTGTGTGATAAGGGTCCTGGCCTGGACAGATCTGAAGGCCAATATTCCATCGAGTGTGGCAAAATGGCTCAATAGCGCCACCTATACACTTTCAACGGAGTGCGTATACACTTTAAACGGAGTGCGCCTTGAGCTATGTTTCACGTACATGTACAAAAATCGGTACACACATGTAACACACCAATATCTACGAAAAAGTCTCTTGGTACGAAGTCCGAATCCCACCAGGAAGTCAGTTATTTGGAATTTTCTCTGCAAAATTAGTGTTGTTTTGGCCATTTTCAGGGGTTGTACTTTAACGAACTCCTCCTAGATATTTATTCAGATCAACACCAAACTTGGTCAGTGTAATCTAAAGCCTTTTGCGATCTTAAATTGCGAAGATCTTGAGGTTTCGTTAAAGGGCGTGTCCATGGCGGCCTGACAAATTTCATTGTTTCGCCATGAAATAGGATGTTGTTGTAACTCAGGCATAAAATGTCCAATCCTCCCCAAACCTCACATGTTCGATAAAAGTCCTGCCCTGAACACATCTGAAGGCCAATTTTCCATTATAATGATAGCGCCACCTGCTGGCAACAGGAAGATTGGCACATATATGGAATAAACATTGATATATTCTACTTATATTTATGAGTTTAAACGCATATTTCTCACCGTTCACCTATTAACTAAAGCCACTCGCTGCCGGTGAGCCCGGGTGCGAGGGCCCGTTCATCGCTGCTTGCAGCTTTAATTTATTTATTGTATTGGAATCAAAACTGAGGATTAATCTGCTCAATAAGCAGAATCTGAATTGATCATTCAAATGATACCCAACCCTTCTTGCTGCTTGTTGTGGTTTGTTGATTAAAGCCAGATTCAGATGACTAGAAGAGATGGGGTTTGTACTTATTTTATTTTCTGGTCATTTGTTGCACGTGGTTGAGATTGAGCTTCTCTGTATTTTCCTGAACTTGGTTTGTAGTGACTCATTTCTTGATTGGATCAAACCGTTATTTCTTCTTGTTTGACAGTGATGTAATCCTGAATGAGAAGAGCGCCAGCTGCTTTCTCCACTTGGCTGCTCCAGACACACACAGATAACAGCAGCTGATGACCGCAGGAGAGTTCACACACTGAAGGTACTGCTGCTGCGGTCCATTACTCAGATCTAAATGATTCCTGCTTTAATGTGTGAAGAGCGAGACTAGAGTCACACCCTGATGCTGCTCGTGGTCCTGGTGTGCTATAGTCCTCGCAGAGTAACTCTCTGCTTATTCATTGGCTGCTGCTTTCTGTTGCCCAGCCAATCACCAGCTCAGAAACATGCATCATCTCATACAAACACAGGCTGATGTCTAACAGCTGTTCTTTATTGTCTCAGGGATCATCAAACCACTGAAGATGAGCTGGAAAGTGTGAAGCCCAACTGTTGAACATCTGTTGTTTTAGAAGCATGAATAAATCATGATATAACTGAAATGTTTAATGGAATATACACACAGCTATTGTGTGCTGTGCAGGTGTGGTTTAAGCTGTACTCCCTCTTGTAATATACTGGAGGCAACAGCACAACAGGCCCATTATCATGTGTTAGGATATATTTGTGTGTGTATAATTACTCCGTGCAACAACAAGAGGTATTTTAGCAATGTTTAAAAACATCATACATGTAAGCGCTATCTTAGCATTGCATGTTCACAGGGTGGTGTTGTTTTTCGTTTGTACTGAAAGGTTTGTGAAGTTTAAGTCATTTTTATAAAATGTGAAATGTGGTATAGAAAAAGCCCATTTTTGTATCTGGTATTTTCCTAATAAAAAATAAATTGATTTTTTTAATCAAACTAAGGCGTCTACTCCAGCATGTTTAAGAAAAGATTAGCTCATTGTCTGTACCACTGCATTAACTTTTGTTCTTGTTTAATAAGAACAGCATTTATATACAAAATGTCAATATAACATCCACTTACTAATCAGAAACTGAAGTTAGCTCACAGCAGAATTGTCCTGTGTAGGGTCGCAGGTGAGGACACCCCTGGACAGACCGATGACCCATCTGTCTCACACCTGTGGGCAGTTTCTGAATGTGTCCAAACAAAACTGAGTTTTTGTAGAGGAAGGCATTTATTTTCTTTTAAATGAATCATGTAAAACTAAACCGCTCCTGATAGAAACCACAAGAGCAAACAATGTTTTTTATTTATTTTTAATGTCAATACAGTTGAGGGAAAAACACAATATACTAAAAAATGATTGTACATGACTAGCTTTAATAGCAGAATATACCCAGAGAAGCCATGAAACGACACGTCTTCTAAACTCTTGAGACCTCGAGGTCCCCCGTCCCGATCAAACACACATGAGCTAGCGGACCTGAGCAGAAGTGTTCAGGACTGCTGTAAAGACCCGTGTGTTTGGGCAGTATTAAAACCCCCTGGATTGGAACAGGAGTAAATAAAACTATTTTCAAGGCCATTTATTATAATACTCTCATAATGTGTGTCCATTATCCAAATCTAAAGGAACCTGTATAAAACAGCTAAGAAATTAAAGCATAAGAGAAACATATGGACAGTTGCAGCCCTTAAAACTCAGGCTAAAGGGAACACAAGAAAAGGCGAGAGGTAAAGAAAGTGAATGATTATGCGGTGATTGTAGGAGAATATCTTTAATAGTTGGGTTTCTTGTTGATGAGCAGGCAAAGGGAGGACAGCGCCGCCCCGAGTTTGGAGGCTTCGCTGCAGGCGGTGGGCAGCAGGGTGTAGTCGGTCAAGCGCTGGAAAGCCTGAAACAGAAGATGCAAACGCTATCAAGAAAACAGGTTTCTGTTACTTCTAGAAACACAGCTGTCAGCTGAAGCCAATGGGACAATCAACCGTGAGATCTGCATTTACTCAAATACTTTGACAGGAAAGGCAAGTCCGTAGACATCCCACTAACTAGAAGTAGCTTTTCAACTACGCTTCAGTTAACTCATTGTGTGCATGCATTATTCTTAGGCGAGTTGATATTCTGATCATATTTTTACCAAGCACAATTTTCCAATGCCAAATCAACATCAATTTTAATAACTTCAATCAGTTGTGTATTATAAGTGATATGTGACCCTGGACCAAAATAGAAATAAAAGCTGAATAAATCATCTCTCCATTGATGTGTGGTTTGTTCGGAGAACAATATCTGTCTGAGACACAACTCTTTGAAAATCTGGAATGTGAGGGAGCAAAAAAATCTAAATATTGAGAAAATCATCTTTAAAGTTGTTCAAATTAAGTTCTTATCAATGCTTATTTCTAATAAAAGATTAAGTTTATAAATTTATGGTAAGAAATATACAAAATATCCTCATAAAGCATGATCTTTACTCCTAATACAATTTACAATATCCTAATGATTTTTGGCAGAATAGAAAAATGTATAATTTTGACCCATACAATGTATTTTTGGCTATTGCTAAAACTATACCCCAAACACTTAAAGGATTATTTCACCGAAAATTGAATATTATGTCATTAATAACTCACCCTCATGTCGTTCCAAACCCGTGAGACCTCAGTTTATCTTCTGAACACAGTTTAAGATATTTTAGATTTAGTCCGAGAGCTCTCAGTCCCTCCATTGAAGCTGTGTGTACGGTCTACTGTCCATGTCCAGAAAGAGTCAGTTTGTTGTTCGTTATCTGGCTCGGTGTTCATCTTCAGTTCTCTCTTCACAGCAGTTCAGTCAGTCTACTGTTTGAGTGGATGAATTACTCCGGGATATTAGTTTGTTTGAACTCAGAGGGAGTGTCAGCCACATTAAACAAGTTAACAGTTTAAGTCATTTGTGGATTAATGTGTATTGGAGACGCGAACCATTTAGAAACTATTCAGTTTGATTTGGTGGACTGTTTCAAAAAGATCCGGTTACATCGAATGATTCGTTCACGAACCGGACATCCAGACTGCTTTGTTTTGAACTCTCTCTCACAACAGACACGGAAGAGAAGACAATGCTGAATAAAGTCGTAGTTTTTGCTATTTTTGGACCAAAATGTATTTTCGATGCTTCAGAATATTCTAACGGACCCTCTGATGTCACATGGACTACTTTGATGATGTTTTTCTTACCTTTCTGGACATGGACAGTATACCGTACACACAGCTTCAATGGAGGGACTGAGAGCTCTCGGACTAAATCTAAAATATCTTAAACTGTGTTCTGAAGATAAACGGAGGTCTCACTGGTTTGGAACGACATGAGGGGGAGTTATTGATTACATAATTTTGATTATTGAGTGAACTAACCCTTTAAGACAGCTTTTGTGCTCCATGGTCACATACAGTATATATTTGCCTATGAAGGTTGAAAGTGAAAAACACCTTGTATTCAGGTGTGAATAATTATTAAGCAGGGTCTCTTTTACAGATAAAATGAGCCGAAAATAGATACACATCAGATGGTAAAGTAAGAAAAAATGTAATGCCACGAGATATGTTCAAAACAAATGCAATACTGGAATTTGTAGAGTTAAGGCATGACCTCAGAAAACAGAGAAAAAAATCAACTAATAATAATAATTATGCACACACTGTAATGACTGTAACTTACTGATAGGAAGTAGAATGTCTTAAAGAACAGCGTTTATTTGAAATGAATCTTCTGGAACATAAATGCCTTTAGTGTCACTTTTGATCATTTTCATTTGTCCTTGTTAAATAAAAGTGTGTTTTTTAATGGTACTTTTGAATGGTAACATAGTATGCTTTCCACCAAAAATATGTTACACTGAAATCACAGAGGGATGACATAATGCCAACGAGAGCTGCTGATTATGGTCTGTTTTACTGTGCACGCTCTGTTACTCACGGGAACACTGTTGGGACACTCCTCGGCCGTGGGGTGCAGGAGGAAGTCCACTTTAGCAGGACCTCTGATGTAAACGCAGTTAGCAGCCACATCCTCGGGCACAGTCAAGATCTCGTAGTGATGGTCAGTCAGCTGCTCCATCATCTGAAACCACAAGCACTCCTCAGAAAAGCCGTCCGTCACGAAGCGACTGTGTCAGGTATTTGACATGCACACACACTCACTCGGAGGGTCTTCTTGGCCCCGTCGCTGCTGCTGATGATGATGGTGTCAGGGCCGCCCATGGAGCAGATGTTCTTCAGACGAGAGCCTCCACACACCGGCACGGTGGACACCGCAAAGTCCTGAACACACGCCGCACCACAGCACCGTTAGCTGCCTTGAGCTGGCATCTCCTCTCATTATTAGTGCAAACCCCAAGTACTGAATCTTAGCATCCCATGCTGCGTTGTTTTACTCTATGTTGTTATACTCTGGCAGTAATCCACTTTACGCATACTATAAGTGAGTCTGACTCTGTGTCAGCTGACTCTCATTAGAGTATCAGTAGATGATCAAGGTTAGGGAGAATAATAGTAGAATGCACTTGCAAAGAGGAGACCATCCAAATAAAGAGTTTGTGATACTAATGACTGTGAGCTGACATTCTTACGATGAGTGGACTACTGCAATAAAGAGTTAAAGAGCAAGAATTCAATTCAAAGCTAAAAGAAATTAAACTCATTAAACAATAATGACGCTACCCCTGAATCAACAACAGAACTAACAGATATTGCTCCAAGTGTGACTGCATCATATAATAATTGCTGTTAATAATCTTCATCGTCTGGGTGACTATGTCTTGTATTAATTTTTCTAAAAATCCTGTCATACGTGCAAAAACTGACAGTCACCACTTATAAGCTACTACTAATATTGTAGAACGTAATATTTTTGTGAAGTTGCGCTATACAAATAAACTTGAACTGAATTGACGATGATGAGCTAAGTGTCTGCTAAATTATTAAATGCAAGTATAAAATAATTGTTGTGGGGTGAACACATGTATGTAGAGCCTACAAAATCTTAAATCAATTGACAAACTGTAAAATATAACGTAAAATTAAATAAAATACGAGTTGAAAGAGCTTTAAGTAGTTGGTGTAAAAATCAGGACCCTATGAAGTGTTTTCAATTTTCCAAGTTTCCTTTTGTTTTTCCTGACTCGGTTTAAATGGTTAAATGACATTTTTATTAACCAAAAACCATGTCTAATTGATTTAAATAATGAAAGTTAAAAACACTTTACTAAAAGTCTAACAAAGATCAAATTTTTAGGGCTCTTTTCAAATACTTTTTTTTAAAATTATTATTATGATTAAATTCAGTTTTTCTATTTTGTTAACAGATTCTGTGTTTCCCAGTTCAACCGAATCACGACACTCACCTTGAAGGTGTCGGCCAAAACCTCTGCCCCACGGTGATTGGTGTGTTTGGAAATCCCCACGAAGAACTCTTTTCCAGTGAAGAGGACATCACTTCCTTCCAGAGTGGCTCCAGCAGACCGGCCCTCCTCGTCGCCCATCTCCAGCACCGTCAGCTTGAGCTCGTTCAGGACGCGCCGCACGGCCTCCGCCTGTGAAGACACAGCTCTGAGCCCCAGTCACGTCTGAGTGTCCCGCAGCCCCGCGAGCGGCCCTTACCTCCGCGCGCCTCTGCTGCTTGAGGGGTCGGGTGATGAGCGCCGTGTCGCCCTGGATCACAGCCACGTCTTCGATCCTCCAGCTCTCGGGCAGCTCGGACACTGCTGGGATCTCGATCAGCTGCAGCCCCACCTTCTGTCTCAGAGCACCCGTCAGCACCCCCATCTGACGCTGGGCCTTGGCCAGGTCCGTCTGAAGCCCTTCACCACCCTCCGCCAACTTCCCAAAGGATTCTGGGATACCTCTGACCACAGCATGCGTGAAGCAGCCGTACGGATAGATGTTGGCCATGACGGCGTGTATATGAATGGTATATTTGTGTAGGCTCAACTGTGTGTGTGTGTGTGTGTGTGTGTGTGTGTGTGTGTGTGTGTGTAGGTTTGAAGTCTATGAAGGACAGTCTTGGAGTGGAAGTGATTGGAAACTTTTGGCAACAGCAACTGGATCAGCAAATCATTCCTGATGTCTCTGAATCCCCAGGGAAGAAACCTCCAGGAGCATCATCCCTTTAATACTGCCTGAGACAGAGAAAATACAAAATTGAGAGAGAGAGAGAGAGAACAAAAAACATTTTAAAGAGCTATAGACCAAACCAAATCATATGTGAATCTTTGGGTCTCGGAAACCTCTAGATCTAAAGTCAAACTAATCAACTCGATGCCACTTGAGAGCTAAATTAAAAACCTTCAGCGGATCATATAATTAATAAATAATGTATTTTACCTGGACTTTAAAGCGGACTCAAAGATCTTCTGATGTTCCACATTTATCAAGTTAGCAGCTTTAAACCATTCAACTACACTGTACAAATAATTTAACGGTTTTTGTTTGTTTTTTAACCTTGTATATGTTTAAAAAAAGTTAAACAGCTCTGTCAGTGGATTATGCACATTAAATGTTGTCAACTGAACTTCGAGTAAATGGTATGGAGAATATTTTGGCATAACTTACGTGTGACAAATTATGTAACGTGTGTGTGTGTATAACTTATATATATCCCAACAACAACAACAGAATGTGGGAGAATTCCTGGTATCATTTCAGATCACTCATACTTTAGTTCTGTTCAACAACAAACAGTTTAGGAAATAATCTGTATTTTAAAATAATTTACAAATCATATAAAAGTTACTGCGGATAAGAGCACAACTGTATCCACATTGCTCAGGGAAAACAAAACGGCTGAATCTGGAAGTGTAGAGTATTACCAGTAAATATTTCCTACTGTAACGTTAGTTTCCAAACAGACGAGAACACCCTAGGAACAACACGTTTGTTTGGGTAACTATGCTAATAACATCTCTACAGTCGATGTCGGTGTTTACAGAGCAGCAGCACACAAACCTAACGGTCAAACTTCCAGAAAACACCAATTCATCGCACTTTTCCCGAGATTCAAAGACACTAATGTTTGTGTGAAGTGAAGTGGTCGATGAACTACACAAAAGCGGTTCAACAGTTGTCAAAAGTGTCTCGCTGCCAAAGTTGACGCCCTGAACTCTAGAACCCAAAATCCTACCTTATGACACGATGAAACGCGTTAACTCGGGTTGTTTCTGTGCACGCGCTGAGCAGTTTTGGCCGCCTCGCACAAACACACACCGTTATTCTCTTCTTTCTCTCTCTCTCTCTCTCTCTCTTTCCCTTCCCCCTCAGTCCGTCCATCCATCCATCCTGTCCAGTCCCTGTGCTTCCCTCCTGTCTGACCATACGCGATCCTTGGATCTACTCATCGCGAAATAAAGGTGATTGATTGACTTTGTTCACTCGGAGCAGATGTCAGGGACGCGCACTTACACTGGTTTTTCACTGGTTTAGTAACATCAGCCTACCTCTGAGTCAAAGTGACACATCGCTTCTAGAAATCTGCCCAACTCTGATCCACATTAAAGTCATTCCCGACCATCTTTCAGGATCCTCCACTCACCAGCCCTGTTGTTTACAGCCACACCCCCAGCGCTCCCGGACTGGAAACTTAAAGATGGGGGAAGTATGGAGGCACACTCTTTTATTCATGTTAAATACTGAGTGTTCAGCGGATTCTGAGCTGTGACACAGTTAAGCAGCCCTCGTCTGTGTTCTGTTGTCTGCAGCTGTTCCCTAATCCACTCTTTTAATATGTAGGTCAGGTTTAGCTGTGTCCTCGGCCTCATAAATGTGTTGTTTTGCTGTTATGGGCTGGTGTGGTGGGGTGACCTCAGACCCTCAGGAGGATTTGGTGGAATGCTTTCCTATGAAATCATTTTCTGTTTGTCTGTTTTAGTTAAATGCATCTTTCTGGTGCATTTCATGGGCACAATTAAGAGATCATACCTCCTTCAATAATAAAACTGGTTTTAATTCTACAAAGCTGATTTTTCTCACTAAAAACCCAATGTTGTAGGACACTTTTGTTTTGATGATTGCAAATGATTGCACAGACACTATTTAAACTGAACTGAGATGACGTCACTGAATTCTGCTTTTTTTCTGCTTCATCAATCCTCATACATGGAATGGGTGGATTTTAAGAAATAGTAAAGTTTTTTAGACCACATGAAATGCATATATGGGTTCTGTGGCTATTAGTTCCCGTGTACATCTACGCTGATAAAAATGCTTTTAGCAGATAACACATTTCAATGTGATGATACACAGCATTTCTCATGTATCATGTTCTCTCCCTGAAATCTTCTACAATGCTCTCTCATGTTCACTCATGCACTTGCGGGTGTGTCCAAATTTGTACAATAAAAAGTTCTCACAAAGGAATATCACTCCCACAAGCAGCAACCTTGCTTCATGGCTGTGAAGTAAACCAAATCCTATATAATTAATTCTTAGTCCTTCAGTGTCGCACCCTTTCAGAGGAAATGCATTTCTCTCATTGTTAACCCAGCAGGATCAGATCAGAGTCTGAGAAGGAAAACATCCTCAGTGTGCAGCGCTGGAGATCTGAACACCCTGCAGTAAACCGAAGACCTGTTGAGGTGATTTTAATGAAACGAGTCAGTCACTGAAAGAGCTGTATTATACACAACAGTGAGCTCTGGTGCTGATACGGTCCGATAGCACCGGGACTGTGCTGTTTGTATCACTCCATGTTTTATGTTTGCACATTTCAGACAGGAAGATGGTGATTTTGGAGATTCAGGTGATTTTTTCTGCTAGTTGCATCATTGTGCCAGGAGGTGGCATCTAGTGACTGAAGGTCCATTAACACCATAACAATTACTACAGTG
Source organism: Carassius auratus (assembly GCF_003368295.1). NCBI lineage: Eukaryota > Metazoa > Chordata > Actinopteri > Cypriniformes > Cyprinidae > Carassius > Carassius auratus. The sequence continues at coordinate 1,854,019 of NC_039261.1, forward strand.
TTAACCATATAGTTTTAAAAATCTTTCTTAATTTAAAAGAAGAGGCCACACCACAACTATAATGATAAATGCACATAGGAACAATATAATTGCATTCACTTTTAAAACAATATTTTTTCACCCCAGCTAATGAATGATAAAAACATTGATGAGAATCAGTTAATCAGAATCCATCCTGCTTTAATGAGCTTGAGGAGAATAGCTTTCAATAAAGCATGTTCTATGCATGTTTAAGCTGTTCTGACACGCTTGTGGTGTGTCACTGAGACACTTTGCCATATTTTGTTTCTCTCATCACTAACTTGTTTATTGGATTGCTAAAGCAATACACGAGCAGGCCGTGCTGTGGCTCTGGTTGTGAGGTATGCTAATAATGCTATCTCAACAGCGGTTCATGAGCACTGTTTCCTGCGGATCATTTAAAAACATCTGACCACAGTGTTCTGGACACCAGCACTTTAATGATTCTGCCTGTGATTTAAGCTTAAGACCATGATTTGTCTGTAGTAGTACCACAGTGAGTGTAGTTTGTTTTTAGGATCTGAAGGAGCTGACGTGATACCTGTGTAAGGCCACTGATCCACAGACAGCTCAAGATGACACGGCCATGACTGCAGAGGAAAGGAGAACAGATCGAGACAAAGACTAGCAGAGGATAGACGGGATTAAAGAACAGACCATCTGTCCATCCCTCGTTTCTGAAGCTAAACCAGCTTCGTATGCACAGCCTCACGAAAGCCACACAGGCATGTCCTCTTTGGCTGCACATGTATGTGCAGGACTCTGTTGGGAGTGAGCCGTCAGTCCAGTAGAGACACTGAAATATCTCCATGCTCTGTCTGAGTATGCATTGCTGTGTGTGTGTGTGTGTGTGTGTGTGTGTGTGTGCCTTAATGCCATAATCAGTAGTAAACCGTTTATCGTGACTGTGTGTCACGCTTGTGTCACAAGGTTGCTGTCATTTGATTTCCCTGCTGCTCTGCATGCCTGTAATTTGGTACAAACAGGCTATGCATTTGTTCTTTGTTGTGCTCAGAAACACACATATACACTCCTTCTTAAAATATAGTAGTGGCACCACCAGATCAGAACAATTACAAAAGAAGATGTTCTGTGTTTTCTTACGGTCAGTTCACACTGCACTGACAGACGCAGACGTCTGCTGGGCTTTGTCTGATCTGCATTTGTTTTCATTGATTGATCATGTTCAGTCTGTGTTTGTGGGGACTTGGATCTGTGTCTGTCAGTGCAGTGTGTATTGGCCTATAACCGATGTCCTGACTTCAGTTTAGCTCTATTCACCAAATCTAATCAAACTCTCAGGGTGGAGTCCAAAGCCCTCCACAATCTATTCAGCTCTAGACAACAGCAAACTAAAAAATGTGGGAGTTTCATAGTCATTTAGATTCGGACTCCATTATACTCAGTATTACATGCCTGGGATTAGGAACGGGAATCTTCTCAATTTGATCTGGGAGACTCTTCTGTCTTTTTGGTGATCAGAGGAGACCATCATGATGAAATCTAACGGATCTCTCCTCATCCTCATCGGCTGTCTGCCTTTAGCAGGTAAGTATTCATCTGAACATGGAGATTAGAATTCATTCAACCAAAGACACTTGTGTTTCGAATCATTTTTATGTCGCCTCACTGAAGACATGTGCTTGGTTGGAGCAGTGCTGAATGTCTCTTGCTTTAAGCTGGAGCTGTTCTCTGAGTATAAAAGCATCACTTCAATGTTTCTGCCATTCAAGGCCTAATGAAAGAGAGTACAGACTAAGATTTGCATATATTCCTAACTTCATCAATATCTTCTTAGTTGAATCATCCACAACTCTATCCCATAACAACTGCTAAAGATTGCATGTGGCTATTCAGATCTAGTGTCCTCTAGAATCTCCTCTGCTTTGACTCTCAACTCGGTGTCAGGAGAAACCTCTGAATTGAACTAAAAGAGCATGGGTGAGGAAGGGTGAACGGGATCAGTTGCATAAATTTAGAGCCTGATTTTCTAACAGCCTTTGCCAGTGCAAACCCTCTTCGCCGTAAAAAAATAAAATAAAATACTGTCAGGATTTACTAAAGATGTGTAGTGAAAAATATGCAATGCAAAGGCCATGTAGACATCTGTGTGGCTGACCCATGGATATGCATTTGAAGAAGTGGCCCATTCAGACGCCCTTTCAGAGAGTATTTACAGGAATCACACAACCTGATTATCTATGGTTGGCAGAAGTTAATTCACTGGTATTTGCTCCATTATTCACCAGCCCAAATCCTGCGTTAACCCATGGCTGTGATTGTTGATGCCAGAAGGAGGCTCCACAGAGGACAGAGACATGATAGAAGGGAGATAATGAATTTATTCGGAGTGCAAGAGGAAGACATTATCTGAACATATAATTACACAAATCTTATGCAAATGCTCTTTGTTTTGCATTGGTCTTTATGGAAATGATATCCGTGTTCTCAGTAAGTAACCCGCAGGACTTTCCACTCCCGCCAGCGCTTTTATCAGACTGTGTTCTCACGCTAATTTGCCTTTTTGTTTTGAGTAAATCAAGTCCTATAGTCTCTATGTTAAGATTTTCTTAAGAAGTAGTGTTACCAACTCGCAGTTCACCAAGGGGTAGTGAGTCTTATTATTCAGATGACACAAGTGAAAGTTTTTAGGGAACCAACGTCAATTGACCAGTTTAAAGGGGTCATGAACTGAGAAAACAAAATTCCCTTCATCTTTTATAAGAGGTCAATGTACTATTAAAACATCCTTTTCGTTTCAGAAGTCGAAAAATGTTGCAAAACACAAGTGATCACTATGGCTTTACCTGTTAATCAGTTTGTTTGATAGGAATATTTATGCATTTTTGACCTAATTCACAGCAGCGTCCATCAGTGAAGGATGAAGGCTGTCAATCATACACTATTAGCCAATCACAACACTTCAGAGTCTACAATCCTCCATGACTATTCAAACACAGCGTCTGATGAGGGTTAAAACAGGACAGAAAATAGACTACTACTTCTTAATTATGTTTTTTATGTAAAAATGTGATAACATTATAAGTGGACATCAGAGAACAGTACACAAATAAAAACAGAGGCAGTTCACGACCCCTTTAAAGAAAAAACATTAGAGGACTAGTCAAAGCGTTTTATGAATCCGATGCTGATTCTGAAAGATTCACTGACTGTCGTCCCTCTCTTGCAGTGTTGTCCTTGACATGCTACACATGCATGTTTCCAGCCATCTCTCCTCTGGACTGTCTGAAGTTCCCCCAGGAGTGTCCCGTGGGCCAGCGATGTCTTGCCAGCACAGCTGTAGGAGTTAAAGGTCACCTGAACCGAACACTGCACTGTTCTGCTGACTGAAACAAAACAGCACAAGAATGAATCGGCAGTCTGTGGGAATGTGGGATCCTGATTTGATTTTTTTTCCCACACCATCACACACACATGATACTTACATCTCGTGTGTGTGTGTGTGATGTAAGGTGTGGGAAAGTAGGAGTGGAGGTGTATTCTGAGTAGGAGTTAGAGGACTTGGTTGGACGTGGACTTGTTTCTAAGGCGAGTTCTGTCCTCGTGAGTGAGTAACAGGGTGTTCCCTAATAAAGCTGACTGGACCGGATTCTGCAAACCTGATGTAACACTGCGTCACAAGTTTAGTTTTGCAAGCAGGGTCTTTACTATCAACAAAGTTGAGTACATCTTGTCACTTTATTGCCAATTAAATAGATGATCAGTAAAATATGTGAAATGATAAGCGACAGGTGATTTATTTGTGGCAGGAAAACCTGTGGCTGCTGAAGGCACAATAACAGTCCAGCATGATGCATGTTGTAGCTTGTTCAAATAATCATACAGCAGTTTTTTTTCATGTCCTGTTGACATTTTCTTGATAATAACCGAGTCAAGTGATTTGCAAAACACCTGTAATCTGTGAACTTCTGGACGCTGTCTCTGTTTACACATACACTTTTCTTACCTAAATTCACAGATTTACTCGATGCTCAGGGGACAAAGTAGATTAGTTGTAAAAAAAATTACCTGTGTGACATTTAACAGGCAAGCAACACTGAAGACGTTAATTTCAGCATCAAAACAAACGTGTACAAGATCTGAAATTAGGTCATAAGTATTGTAATAAAATGTACTTCAGAATTTATGTCAAATCCATTTATGAAGCAAATAACATTAAAAGGTAAATGTGTGGTGGTGGAAAGAGTTTAGTTCTGCTCTGGCTGTATAATCACAACATGAGTCTGAATAGTCGCTCGGTGAAGTCAGACGGTAGTTTACTCTGATTTCACTCGAGAAGCATTTGGAAACTACATCATGAGTAGTTCTCACTTGCATGTGGCATTCAGCTTCATGTCTGCTCCAATATTTCTGCAGGACCTCTTGCAGTTTTTATTGATTTTTTTGGTAACTTTGTTGGTGCAAAACCAGATCATCAGTGATGTTAATATTATCATGTGCTAACTGTTGTGAATGGCACACTGTGATCCTCGTCCCTTGACTGAGATGTGATGTTTGTGTGTGTCCAGGGTCAGTGTCCATTGTCCTGTACGAGCGGAGCTGTGCCCTGCCCTCACAGTGTGACCAGAGCGGAGAGAAACAGGCCGCAGGAATAAAGTTCAACTACACCAATGAGTGCTGTGACACGGATCTCTGCAACACTGCTGCACCCATCAGCTCCCCCCGCTGGACCGGAGCAGTGCTGCACCTCTGTGGTCTGGCTCTCCTGCTCCAGCTGGGATGAGCAGCTCTGGCTCTCACACGAGGTGCTACGACACCATCAGCAAAGGATGACGTTCAGAAACACCACCACATACCAACACCGTCGGTTTAAAACCAATGCATCCACTCAAATTTGACATGCACACAAGACTGAAACTGTAAGTCCATCTACGCACTTTCTTGCAAACGCCTTGCTTGAAGGGAAGTGCCTGCAACCACACACACACACACACACACACACACACACACACACACACACACACACACACACACACACACACTGAGTCAAGACTCATGAGAATGAGTCATGCATGCTCAAAATACTGAAACTCTTCTTCTAAATATAAAACCCACACAACTGCTAAATCTAACAGTTTGCTTAATTTTTGCTGTAAATACTAATGACAGTAACTTTTTTTGTCATTTTTATTGATTCTAGAAACATTAATGCATATTTTTCATACGGACAGACTGTGTTCCAGAGGCTGTAGAGCACATAACTATATTTTTGAAACTTATTTTTCAAGTATTTTTTTTACTCTTTGAATTAATCTAACAATATATATTATATTAAACCTGATCTAAACATGAAGGCTCAAGAAAAAATGTACTCAGCATTTATTTTTATTTGAACTTTATTATAAACTGTATTGCTGAATAACAATGTTAGAAATGCAGGAAGAAAGTGACTTTGTTGTAACATCCCTCTAATCAATAAAATCCTAACTAATCAATATCTGGCCTGATGTTGTGTTGTCCATCTGAGTGAGAGAGAGATCTGGAAAGGACCAGTGTTTCAGAGGAAGTGAGAACAGAAGTGCACGGGAGAGGACTGGGGATAAAGCATGATACTGCATAGAGAAATATTGTGTTAAGGTCATCTTAGAAACAGGCCGAATCAGCTTAAAAAGGCAGCAGTTGTTGCTGTCACTCGTTTCCTATTTTTTCAGAAGACAATAAATGTGCATGTTTTTCATAACTCTCCCCAGACAATAAATACGAGTTTTCTCAATGTGGAAGTTTCAGTCATAATTAGAGATGGAAGAATATTCTAGTGACTCAAATTTGAAATACATCAGATCATATAGCAACGAGATGAGACGACTGGGATTTTTACTTCTCACATATAAACCAGTATAAACCTTTACACAGGATTCATTTGGGCTACTTTTATGATAACTTCATGATTTTGTAACGTCATATATGGAATGTAAAAGCAGCTTAAAACAGTTTCTGAAATGTTCGTGACCAAAGCAGCTGTGAGCAAAAAGCTGTCATTACAGAGCGGCAGAGCGAGAGGGAGGGACAGCAATGGGAGGAATGAGGCAACAACTTCCTGTCTGTAACGGCTAGCAATGCACTCGTCCAGAACCCACTGAAAAACACCCACTATTAGTAAGCTGAAACATTTGATGATTATTGTACTGTATGTGTTCAGCTGCTTTAAGGAAATATGAACTATAATGCTGCCTTCACACGCTATTGGAAATATGATCATGCGCACTTCTTAAGTTTGATTACGAGCTTGTTGTGTTCAGGTGCTTTGTTGTCAAGAATTGAGGATGCCATTGTTAATAACCACATTCACAACAAAAGCATTATGTAGACAAGTTAAGGTTGCTTTCAGACTGAAATGGACATAGTTTCCCACCGTATAGTTTTACTGCACCTAGATATTCTATTCTATTCTATTCTATTCTATTCTGGAATATTGGTGAAACGCATGCTATTTTCGCTGTGTATAAAAAATAGAATATGCTTTAAAGGATTATTAATATTTAGATAAGCTACTACTTTAATGACAAGGCAATGAAGCTGTTGCAGGTAAATCTACTAATAAAGCACACACAGCCCAAATCCTTCTCCTATCCGACATGATTAAAGTTTGAGGCCCGTCCATCTCGGGTATTTGGGTATCAGAATAATTGAATTCATGTGCTCTCTTTTTCTATGAAACTCATATTTGCCATAATTCAGAGAGCATGTGAAGGCAGTACGATTTAGACCAGGTTTAGTTGAAAAGTGAGACCTCATGAGGAACATACAAGTGAAACACTGGGACAATCTGGAAGGAGTGTGTGTGTGTGTGTGAGTGTGTGTGTGTGTTCTTCTATTTGAGCGCCTTCACGACGGAGGAGTAGGCCACGTGTATCTCCTCATCGCTGGGACAGGTGGAGGAGAACTCCTCTCGGGCATACGCCGCGTCCAGGTACCGCCACAGAGACGTCAGCGAGCGAGGGATGGAGAACCCTCGAAACTTCAGACACACCACCTGAGAGCCAGGAAAGAGAAGATCAGCCGCGTTCCTCGGCTCTTCTGCTAAAGCATCGCTCGGTCTGACTCACTTTGACGATGTGCAGCTTGGGCAGCAGGTTACAGTCGGCCAGAGTAAGCTCCTGACCGTCCAGGAAGGGCCGGGAGGAAGTGACATCATCATCAGCGCTGTTCTCATCGATCTCGTCCGGCAGAGGAGAGCTCAGGTAGTCATCCAGCTTCTTCAGGGCCTTCAGTAAACCCTTCTCCAGATCTGAGCGAGCAAACGGTTCACACAGCTTCGTTTAGTCAAGAACCCACAACATGACCTGACAGGCGCAATTTCCTGTGATGATGGATTTCCTGTTTGAGTAGGGGCTTGTCCTATTTTTAAAAAGCCTGTAAAACCATAATTTTCTATGCTGGTGGCCTGTTCACACCAACATGGATCTGATATTCACAAAGATTTATCCGTTTAGACCAATGTGGACGAAAATGTGATGCAACACAATCAATCAGTTACAAAACTCATTCAAACAGTTTCTCTCTGTTGTTTCACTCACAATACACTTCATGTTTCATTGACTCCATTTATATTCATGTGAATTGGCGAGAACAAATATGAACCGAGCTGTGAATCCACAACACTTGAAGACAAGTGACCGACACAGTATCAACATGTCATTCTGTCACATCTTAGCTGAATATAATAATGCATTGTTGGAGTAAAACTGAGTAGACTGAATGTTTGTATTATATGTTGAATTATGGATTTAAAAAGGAGACTGCAGGACCTATGAAAAACAGGATTTTCAGACCTTGCATACATGTGCTCTCGAGACCTCAGGCCACTTTACAGTAGTTTTCACAAATCTAAAAGCATGCAAACACTCACTGTCGTTCATCTGCGGGTTTGAGTTCTTGATGTAGGCAGAGAACTTGGAGAACACGTCCAGACCCGCGGTGTTCGACTCAGGGTTGCGAGCTGCCAGCCGAGGGTATCTGTGGTGGATAGAGGGATGAAGAGGATATGGCAAACCAACAGCGTGAAGACACAAACAACGGCAGATAGCACATGTGTGGATGAAGAGAGTTACTTAGGAGGGCAGAGGTTTTCCTCCAGGAACTCTTCGATCTTGTTGGTGTCCGTCTTCACCTCGGTGCCGTACAGCAGGAAAGGAGGCTGAGCGCCAGGAGCCAGATCTTTGAGAATGTCTGGCTTCCTGCTCACAACACAGAGAAAGAGGAGTAGCACATCACCGGTTTACAGACGCTACTCAGGACCACCGGTTTCTCTTTGGAATACAGTGTCAATACAATGTTGCACAGAACTGGAGTACAGGTTTACTTGAATGTGACTGCATTAGATGCATGAATGCACAGACCCCCCACCTCTTCATGTCCACGGTGGTCACATTAAAGGTCACGCCCTTCAGCCACAGGACCATGAAGAGCCGCTGAGAGAACGGGCAGTTCCCAATGCTCTGACCATCACTTCCTGCCTACACACACAACAGAGGATCACTTTAAAACACATCACATGGGTAACACCTGTTTAAACACCTGAGGCCGTATATAAAGTATATATAAATAAATCGGATTCCTTCATGAGGAAGGATAAGTTACCCAGAAACTGAAGTACTGACAAATAAACATAGAACTAAACATTTCATCTATACCACGCAAAATGTTATTTTAACAAAATAAGAGGGATGGTTTATAAGCTTGTTTCTTCACAGTGTTTATCATTATCTGCATGATCCATGTTTTGTGTGAGTTTCTTGTTTGTCTGGAGGCGTCCAGTTCTCCGGGTGCTGCACACTCTTTGGTTTTCCAGCATCTTCTGTGTATTCGAACCCTTCGCAGCTGTGACTGTAGTATCTGAGATCCGTCTATACACACCGAGGACAGCTGAGGGGCTCCAACGCAAATACCACAAAATATGCAAAGATTCATGCTCAGATAGAACACATTATGCATTAGGAGCAGGGGTGTAAACTTCTGAAAATGATGAAGATGTGCACATTTTTCTGATGTTGTATAAAGTTCATGTTCTTTTTATTATTATTATTATGATTTAGGGGGTTTTCTAGCACCCATATTTTTTCTCCCCATCAGATCTATCAGACAGAACTGCTACGAATGAGACTGCACTCAGATCTACTGTCCACACAGTTTAAATGAGAGATATGGGGTGATATATATTGTGACCTGGAGGGTGTTCAGGTAAAGCGCAGCAGCTGTGCTCTTTAAAACACTGGATCTTAAAGCACTATAGAGGAACCGCCACATTTTAGTTATAAATGCTAAATAAAAACCTGCTCTTATCAAGCCACTTCATCGGGACTTATCATCTGAATAATGAAATTTAACAGATTATTTTGTAAAACAATTTTTAAATACATGGTAGCAACTTATAGTATACTTTATGTTGAACACTGTTTTCTCTCAACAAAAACTGAAGAGCACATTAAGCTATATTGGGAAGTCAAAGAGTTTTATGCAAATTACACAAATTTTGTGGTATTATTTTGCTATGGCCCCAAAACAGATTTAACGTTTTAAAACAAAGAAGTAAAGTGTAGTTGACTTTTTAAACCTAACGCAAGCTCTTGACGTTTCACCATCTTGCCGTGGTGGAAACAGCTTAGGCCCACACGAGATGTGATAGGAGATGTGCACCGCAGATCAGTTGTGATGTTGTGCTACTCTCTGACTCTTTATACATGTGACACGTCTGTCCTCACGAGAGTGAACTCTTCCAGAATCCAGAGCTATGAGGGGTCACCAAAGGCTTTGATATATAAATGATCTTTGCATTGAGCAGATCTCAAGCCAGTTGAACATCTTTATGGGAGATTATGGACTGAGTTAGACCGTGCTCTTCAGTACCATCATCATCATCAAACACAGACGCAGACCTCGTGGAAGAACAGCACTGAAGCTGTGCCAGCGACACGTGGAGGTCATCGCCCGAAAGATGCTTTCAGTCAATCTGTGTTGTTGTATAAAGTGCTATATAAATAAAGATGACTTGATGGAAATGTTATTATTACTAATAACATTCATATGTATTTTGGAGTAAATATTATCTATTTTATATTTTTAGGGTGACAATTTCCCATCAGTCCAGGGATGCAAATTAGCCTTCTGGCACAATGTACTAGTATTATTAATGTGCATTGACCCTGTCAAATAAACCTGAAATAATAAAATAAACAACAACATCATCAACAAAAATAAATAAATGAATGAATATATAAATCTGTTGAGTTTTTCATAGGCAGTTTAAAACTATATTTAGAAAGGAAAACCACTGTTAATATATTTTTCTTTTCTTTTTTTCATAAAACACATTGGTGATTTCATATCACTATTAAAAAAAGCTTATTAGGTTATACGCTCGCGATTTTGTCATGTTTGAGCCAATCAATACATGGACATGTTATTAGGTGAGTAACGCATTGTTTATTAGACTGAGGTTAGTTCCCGGATGGACAGCAGCAGCAGCAGTGGTCCAGACACTCACCTTCACGAACAGCTCCACCTCAGGTCTGTCTTCACTCATGCTGGACTCACTCCGAGCTACAGCTTCACCGACGAGCGCCTTCTCTTCCTCCGAGCGCACTTCCGCTGGACCCTCAACACTCAAACTGTGTGCAGCTTTACCCCCTCGAGCTATGGATTTCGAATTTGGAGAAAGTCCAAACAAACGCCGCTAAGAAGTGTCTGAATATCCGAGTATCTTATAAACTGTATGAATGTCTGCTGTTCGCGTTAAGTATCGAAATCAATAACGCCTACTGCAAGATCAGCCTTACTTCCTCTCTCTCTCTCTCTCTCTCTCTCTCTCTCTCTCTCTCTCTCTCTCTCCCTCTCTCTCTCTCTCTCTCTCTCTCTCAGTTCCTGATTTGAACTTCCTCTAACTTGTAACCATATTATAACTGTTGTGTGATGCTACAGCGCTCAGCTTCTTTTGTTCCGTCTGCGCTATTTTTAACCCGCTACATCAAACGTTTGCAAACAAATTAGTCAGCTGATCAATAAGCATAAAGACACTCGTGTATTGCATATTTTATGAGAACTGAATTTTTAAATTAATTTTAAGTAGTTTAAAATAATTTAGTACATTTAACTTATTATTTTACTTTAACCTAATTGTAATGTCTATTTAGTTTTAATTTTAAGTAACTATTTCGATCAAATGGCATCCCGAGCTGGGACAGTAGGTCTGTCTGAGGTACTCCAGGACAGGTTTGAGAACCACTGCTTTAACTGTTTCTGGCTTAAAGAGACAGTATCACTTCAACAGCCAACGTCATTCTGACACCTAGTGGAAGAAAACTCAAACATGATCATTTCAAATGAGTACATTATCAATCTAACCCTAACCCTAATTAGGCAATATTAGAATGATGAGTCAAATAATAATATAATATAAAAAAATAAAATACTATATAAATATATATATATATATATATACACACTCCTGTTCTCCACTGCACACTGGACAAGCAAAAGACACACATAGTGTTTGACATTTTTCACATCTGTGTGTAGTTTGGCATGTATGTGGTTAATTATTTTATGTTTGTGTGTAGAGTTACTACGCAAAGAAAAATAAATAAATAAATAATTATACATTTTTAGAAAAGTTTAAACAGTTTTCATAGTAAGTGTTTACTATTGCAATATGTGTGTGACATTTTGTATGTTTTGTGGTTTTGTGTGTACAGTTTGAGAAATGGAGTTTCAAAAACGGTGTCTAAGCATTTAAAAATCAAAAGAAAGAAATGTAAGATTGTCACGGTTTGATGTGATATAAGCTAAGCAGTTGTTAAGTTTAATCACCGCTGTTAGCGACATCAGATTCATCTCAAAGACAGAGAAAAGCTTCATCTTCTCTCCCTGACTGCAATTCTCTGTTCCTTTATTTTCCTGTTTTTCTCTCAATGTTTTCTTCTGTTTTTTCTCAAATGTATCCCCTCGAGTGGTTATGTGTCGTGTATCAAGACGGCTGTCTCCTGGAAGAGTGTATCCATGAATTCCTCTCCTGCTCTGAGCAGACTTCCCTTGTCCGGTGGAGCACTGTTTCCGGGGTGGTTTGGATGAGGACGCCACTGCCCACATAGCAAACGGACTTGGCTCACATGTGGCCTGAAGGTGGCACTGCTGGCCTCCTGTCGGCAATGGCATGTACCCTTTCAGCCCAAGGACCGCACGCCCGGCGGGGATCCAGCAAACAACACCAGGGCCGATAGCTGATGGGAGGAGTGTGGCCCAGGTCAGGCTAAGATCTGGCAGCATATCATGTGACCCATGATAAACAAGATAAATACTATATTGCATGATAATGGTTAAATGATCACATACATTTTAATGAAGTGTAGTATTGCTAAAATGTAGTCTTTGAAATGGCAAGTCAAAACAGAATGAAACATTTCATTTAAAAATTGAGCAAATCAGTCAAGTGCATTAAATTATAATTTTATTACATTTTATATTATTATTCTTGGTACAAATAATCTTAGAATCCTTACATGAAAACAAAGAGAGAGAGAGTAGTTATCATGTAATATTTATTTGGTTTACTATGGGACACACACTGATCTATAATAGAGAGTGGATCAGGATAGTATTTTCAGCATTTAACAACTTAAATCATGCCCTGCTCCTCACACTACTATTATATTCTGCCAGAGAGGACTGATACTGCAGTGCATCGTCATTTGGACTAGTGTGGTACTGCTCTTTTCACATCTGTAATACATTCTTATGATTGAGTTACATGATGTGTCTATCTGTTACGTTTCTCTTACAGACTGTATACTTTATACACTCACTCTTTATTGGTTGATTTGTTCTTTATAAAAATAAATGGAAAACCCAATGCAATATCTTTTTTTATTGCACAGTTACATGATGTGTGGGTTTTAAGTCTGATTTTCTATTCAGTTTAATGTACTTTATTGGCATAGTTTGTGTCTACATTAAAGCATGTCACAAAATGAATTGCGATCATAGCAATATACATGGTAATAATATGAAATATTAACATTTCTCATCATGTCATGTATATATAAAGTGTATCCTGATCTCAGTTTAGCCTTCGGTATGGTTTGTCAACCTCCTCTTCTACTAGGGTGACCAACCGTCCAGCGTTAGCGTTTGAAGCCCAATTCATGCGTCCCACAAATTGAGACTGGGTCACGCATAATCAAAGCTTGCTCAAAAAGAGTTGGTCGCTCTATATCCTCGAGCCCCAGGCAGCCAAACGAACATTACTTGAGAGTTCAGCCCGCTACTGTTGCCACACACACCCCTCAGTTGAACTGCTGACTAGGCTGTTGTCATGACAGTGCACGCACGTGCATACCAGACACACTGGGAAGGAACTTTAGATGCACGCTTTACGATTCGAAAAATGGAGAAAGAGACTCTGAGGCACCACCATCATCAATTAAAAAAGAGAAGGTGTGTCCTGTTTCAAACTGTTTGTTTTTTCTCATGCGCCTTCCTTTACTAACATGCGAGTTCACCATCCTTCCTCCTCATGAACCTCTGGAGTTGTGAGTTTAGACTTTGTTTTAACTGTTCCTGTGGTGTTGAGCAACTACAATTCATTTTAATCCTATAAGTTTATATTATAATTTATTTAAAGTGAATAAATTGTAATAAAAATAAATAAAATTAAATAGCTAAAGTAAATCATAAGTGGAAGTGCATCTGTTGATTCTGTCATATGAGCATACATCAGCAGTTACACGTTTAGGGGAATAGGGCATTATTAATATACCATGTAAGGTGGTATGTGCTAGAAATGGGTAAACCACTATCAGTGAGTCTGTCCATGGGGTGGTGGCACCACCGCGCAAACAGTGTCCTAAACTGTCCCTCAGTAACATACCCCTTGTCCCCCCTTGGGCTTATTAGCAGGTGGTCACCCTATCTGCTACCTGTGTTTTCCTGGTTTCCCTGATGTTATTTAAGTCTCTTTATTGATGTTCTCCCCCGTTCCTTGCTTCACGCTAGGCCTATTCTTGAGAATGTAGGCACCAACACTTTTCTCCCACTAGCTGACAGGATGTAACCATAGAAAAAAAATAAGATACAGAGGTTATATACAGCACTCTACTCTTACTATCTCTACCATCTGACAAGCTGTCATTTATTTGTGTGAAGACACAACACACCAAGCTTGTAAAAGGAAGGTGGGGTGTTTTAGGTGTGGTGAGAGCACTCAGACAGGGTGAAGTCATTAGTAGGAGTGGAAATTGTGAGTTAATACAGACGTGCATTCCCTGTCCCTGTGCATGTCTTTCTGTGTTTACCAGCAAACTGAGTTACAGCTAACAGGGATTTTCCTATTCTCTCTCTCATTCCACTTTTCCACTGACACAGTCATATGCAGCTCCACTGACAGAGACGCCTCTGTTTTGGAAAGCCTGAATCTGTATCAGCTGTTTAGAGCTGAGATACTAGGATGAACTCGTAATGATAGAATACACTTCTCAGAGTACAGACGAGTCTATGTCACTATGAACATACCAGTACAGATAAAACCAAGTCACTACATAAAAGCAACATAGAAGCTTTTTTTCTCTCTTAAGTATAATTTTAAGAAATGGCTTCTTCATAAGCAACATTATTGTGAACATTAATGTTGCTTTATCTATTTTGATAAGCTTCTTTTTATTTCTTTCTTTCTTTATTTATTTTTTATTGTCATTTTGTATAATCTGTTGTTTAATTGTATTTTCTAGAGTTGTTTATATTTTTGGTTTTATTTCATTGTTACAGTTCTTTCTTTTCTCTTTTGTAGGTTTTTATTTTTATTTTTTATTTTTAGGTTTTAATAACTTCTGGCAAAGAGACTAGCAATGATAAGTAGCCTTCAGGCTAATTTGGGTACATCTACATTCAAGACTGCCGATTAATGTACATTTAATAAATAAATATTCATTTTATTTATTTAATAAATATATAAAATGAAGATAAAAATGTCTCTCACTTATGCTCAGTTGGTTAAAGACTAGGACTCGACTCAGACCCAACACGAATGCCAGGACTGGAGACCATGCATATATCTGACTAAAGATAATATAAGTATAAATAATATAAGTACTGTTTGAATATTTAATTTTATAGATTAAACAAATGTCTGACTTATATTAAAGTTTATGATGAATTAAAAATGTATATAAAATATCTTCTCAAAAAGGCTGAAGTATGTTAAGTTTGTTTAATGGTAACTCTTTACAATAAGATTGTTTACTAGTATTAACAATAACAGTTAATACTAGTAAACGATGAATTAAGATTAATCACATCAAAAAAAAAAAAAAAAAAATTACTGGGTCTATAAAAAAAAAGTGACTTGTGTTTGTATATATATATATACACACACAAACACAAGCATTTATATATTTCAGAAAAATATATGTTCTTAAAACACACACACACATATACTGAATGTGTGTGTATTTATGTATACGTAATAAGTAAACAGTACACATACATATATTATGTAAACAAAAACATTTAATTTGGATGCTATTAATCATTTGACAGCACTAGTAAACAAAAACATAACGAAAATAATTTTTTTTCAGTTCATATTTATTAATCTAGACTAATGTTACAATGTGCTAGAATATACGATAAAGTCAGGGTAGAGTTCATCCAAAAATTCTAACTGACATAATTTACTAAAAGATATAAAAAAGCAGAGCAAGTACAGTACCTAACCCAGAGTCACTGCTGTGAAATATATTCAGTTCCACCTCAAACATATCATCACCTTATTCCACAGTGTGCATCCAAATGTAGGTTAGATATACACACATACACACACACACACATATATATATAAGTTTTGAAATTTTAAATATGTTTTATATTGTAATTAAATGTTTATTTATATAGACAGCTAAACACAGTGGAGTAAACGATTAAAGTTATGGCATCTATACATTCTAGAGCTGATATCTTCACTGATTCCGGTTCAGTTTCTGTGAACCTAACACTGATCACAGACACGGAGGTGTGAGATCTAGAGGAAGGAGCTGCTCCAGACGGAGGCCAGCAGTGCTCCAGCCACAGACAGCTGCGCAGCACTCGCTCCGTTGCACAGATCCACAGCGCAGCAGCTTTTGGTCACGGTGTAGCCCGCACCCAGGACACTTCCGGCCGTGTTGTTGCAATCAGAGGTGCAGCCACTGGAGGACAGGCTCAAAAACCCAGTCACATTGAACTCTGCGAGAGCATTAGAGAGGAGCAGAAGCAAGATGTCAGGACTGATTATTCTACTAATAAAACCAGTAGTGTTTTCCAGAAGCCTGTGTTAGTAACTTTCAACAATGTGTGACAGTCCTGACTTTGGTTTTCTTTTACAGATAGGTCAGTAGTCTTTATAGCTTTATGTGATAATAAACAAACTGGAATGAGGAATAAAATGTGGAAGGCTCTCCCCATTAAAATGTCTAATATATGTGTGAGCATGTTGCTGAAACTGACTTGTGAAGGCATCTAAAGTGGCCCCTAACTATATGGAAATATCATGAATTGCTAAATCATGTTTTATTTGATCTACCTCACTAATACCAACAGGTTTGTGTGAGGGTTAGGCCTAGGATTGGGTTGAGTGAGGGTTAGGCTTCAGCAAATATCACCATCTCAGTATAAACCCAAAAATATCACTAAATTAAGTTCTTGTGTGTGTGTGTGCGTGTGTGTGTGTGTGTGTGTGCGTGTGTGCGTGTGTGTGTGCGTGTGTGTGTGTGTGCGTGTGTGTGTGTGCGTGCGTGTGTGTGTGTGTGTGTGTGCGTGCGTGCGTGTGTGTGTGTGTGTGTTGACTGACCTGCTTTGGCAGTGTAGCAGTTGTTCTCGGAGGCAGCGCAGGACACTTGAGAACTGAATAAACATTTGCCTAGAATGCCCACTTTACAGGAATTACACGTCAGGGCTTCACCTGGAGAAACACAGAACGACAACAGGAAATATAATTAGCATTATTGTAAACTTCTGGGCAAATCCCTCCCCCAAAAGGTAATTCAGTAACTACATATAGAAATGCTAAAGAAATGTGATAGCTCTTCAAACAGAGCAGCACAGCACGGTCAGAATGTTACTATGTTGATGCTGAGGTTCCTGAAATCTGTCTGAAAACCAAACGTGTCAGTGTGGGTAACCTAAACATATTTCCACCCTCTATCACAAGCATTTTTCTGATGCTTCAACAATATCTACTTTATTTCTTTTACTTTAATTGTATTTATAAAGTTACAGCTGAGTCGCTGATGGCGGATGAGATATTCTGACAATGCTCTTCAGACTTTTCTGGACACTGACAGTGTAAGTTACTTGGCAGACTATGGGACAGTAAAAAGCCTCCCTGTTTTCATCCAAAATATCTTAAATTTTGTTCTGAAGACGAACAAAGCTTTTACAGGTTTGGAACGACATGGGAGTAACTGATTAATGACAACATTTTCATTTTGGGGCGGAGTGTCACTTTAATATGTGCTTTGTAATACTAATAAACTGCTAATATGCTATTAATATGCCTGATTATAAATAACTACTTAAATGAATAGTGTTCCCTGATCTAAAGTGTTAACAAAAAGCTCTGTTGGTGAATGGTGTGTTTTAAGTAAAAAACATTACAGTTAAAGTCTTCCTTAATAACCTTAACAATGTTTTTTTTTTTTTTTATTTAATTTAACTGATCCTCTTTTTTCTTTTACAAATACACTTAAAACACACACTGAAAAACAAATTGCCATCATTACAACAAAGTAATGCCAAATACCAGCCATGGATAATGTACTATATTCAGCTAAGCCATCACAGGAATAAATTACATTAAAAAAAATATTCAAATATAAAGTTATTTTAAATAATAGCAATAGTTTTCAGCATTATGGCTTTTATTCTGTTTTAATCAAGAAAATGCAGCCTGGAGAGCAGAAGATCCTCCTTTAAAAACATTAAAGAATCAGAAGGATGTAATTAATTAAGCCCTGTTTCTCTGTGGACTTACTGAGAGTGAGGAATCCAATGGCTGCAACGACTCCAAGCACAATCCTGATCATCATGTTGACGACGTGTCCAACAGAACTGAAGTCTGACTGCAGAGAAGCTCTTGGGAGGACAGCAAGCGCACTGGATGCTGGTCTCAATCTGTCCAGATATATGGCCCTGATAGAGAGGGTGGGGTTTCTTGACATAGGGGTGACAATGGATATATGCAGGTGGAAAGACGCATTTGAATGTGAAGAATGAACAGAGCAATCTGGTTTGGGGAGTTAAGAGATACCTCATTATTTACACATACAAACACACATGTGTACTTAGCTATGAGTACATTTTGTAGACGTCAATTGTTTTTTATGTTTGTTTTTTTTTTAAGTTGGTTATAAATGCTGTAACCAACCCTAACCCACACCCTGAAAGAACATATTCTTACCATGAAAATAAATGTACTCAAAAGAAGTTTTGGAGAGGCTTTGGCAGAATCAGTTCACTTCTAAATACAACATCGTCTAACATACAAACATGCTAATATTATGAAGTAGTAATACAGTAGGCACACACACACACTGTGATTTTGTACACTGTGTTCCTTGATCAAGATCTTTTGTTTTGTCTCAATAATCATCTGATTATAAAGTACACACAGGTGGAAGGTGATAGGTTGATAACACGCTGGTAGTGTTGTTGAAGGCGCAACACTGAATGTACAAATACATACAGTATTTTATTACATTTTCCCAGCACCCACTAAAAAAATAAATAAAAAAGAACAAGCATGAATGAAGGACCACCTTCAAGTTTTAATTGATGTCCATTAGAAGCTTTTTCAAGCAAATATTGACATCTGTATATTTGAATTAACTAGGTTAATGCTATTGATGCTATTACAGTTTTTCTCAGTCACTTTGGGACATTTCTCAGATCAAAACTGGAAATCTCAGAATGACCTGTTCAATCTTCACATCGTGTCACTTGTGCTCATCAAAAAAGCAGTTTCTCATTTCTTTGAACAAGTTGCAAATGCCATGGTACATCCATGCAAATGATTTGGCACAATTCTCTGCTTTTTCCTACATTATCAATTGCTTATGTTGGTCAAAATGTATGATATTGGGTCTCTGTTTAATAGTCTCACCCCCCACAAAATTTAGGCATTAGTTTTTTCAATTCAATTCAAGTTTATTTGTATAGCGCTTTTTACAATACAAATTGTTACAAAGCAACTTTACACGGGATGTAAATCCTGTAAATCCACAATTTAAAAGATATATTATTTGAATGCTTGGCGAAAGAGATGTGTTTTTAATCTAGATTTAAACAGAGAGAGTGTGTCTGAACCCCGAACATTATCAGGAAGGCTATTCCAGAGTTTGGGAGCCAAATGTGAGAAAGCTCTACCTCCTTTAGTGGACTTTGCTATCCTAGGAACGACCAAAAGTCCAGCGTTTTGTGACCTTAGGGTGCGTGATGGGTTGTAGCGTGGTAGAAGGCTAGTTAGGTACGCTGGAGCTAAACCATTTAGGGCCTTATAGGTAAGTAATGATACTTTGTAACTGATACAGAATTGAATAGGTAGCCAGTGCAGAGACTGTAAAATTGGGGTAATATGATCATATTTTCTTGACCTGGTAAGGACTCTAGCTGCTGTATTTTGGACTACCAGTAGCTTGTTTATTGACGAAGCAGGACAACCACCTAGAAGTGTATTACAATAGTCCAGTCTAGAGGTCATGAATGCATGAACTAGCTTTTCTGCATCAGAAACAGATAACATGTTTCGTAGCTTGGCAATGTTTCTAAGATGGAAGAATGCAGTTTTTGTAACATTGGAAATATGATTTTCAAAAGACAAATTGCTGTCTAATATAACACCCAGATTTCTGACTGTAGAGGAAGTAACAGTACATCCGTCTAGTTGCAGATTGTAATCTACAAGATTCTGTGTAGTGTTTTTTGGTCCAATAATTAATATTTCTGTCTTATCCGAATTTAATTGGAGAAAATTGTGTCATCCAATCTTTTAAATTTTTAACACACTCTGTTAGCTTAGATAATTGGGAAGTTTCATCTGGTCTCGTTGAGATATATAGCTGAGTATCATCAGCATAACAGTGGAAGCTAATTCCGTATTGTCTAATAATATTACCAAGGTGCAACATATATATTGAAAATAGAAGGGGACCTAGGACGGATCCTTGTGGCACTCCATATTTTACTGATGATAAATGAGATGACTCCCCATTTAAGTAAACAAAATGGTAGCGATCAGACAGGTAGGATCTACACCATCTTAGAGCCTGCCCTTGAATACCTGTATAGTTTTGTAATCGATCTATGAGTATGTCATGATCTATGGTGTCGAACGCAGCACTAAGATCAAGTAAGACTAGAAATTAGATGCAGCCTTGATCTGACGCAAGGAGCAGGTCATTTGTAATTTTAACAAGTGCAGTTTCTGTGCTATGGTGGGCCCTGAAACCTGACAGAAATTCTTCATATCATTTTTATGTAGGAAGTGCTCAATTGAGCAGACACAACTTTTTCTAAAATTTTAGACATAAATGGAAGATTTGAAATAGGCCTATAATTTGCCAGTACACTAGTATCTAGTTTTGGTTTCTTAATAAGAGGCTTGATAACCGCCAGCTTGAATGGTTTTGGGACGTGACCTAAAGATAACGACGAGTTAATGACATTGAGAAGCGGTTCTTCGGCTACAGGTAACAGCTCTTTCAGTAATTTAGTGGGTACAGGATCTAATAAACATGTTGTTGGTTTAGATACAGTGATAAGTTTATTTAGCTCTTCCTGTCCTATGGTTGTGAAGCACTGCAGTTTATCTTTGGGTGCGATGGATGAAACTGAAGTGTTAGACGCTGTAGAATCTACATTCGCTATTGTATTTCTAATGTTATCTATTTTATCAGTGAAGAAATTCATAAAGTCATTACTATTTAACGTTGGTGGAATATTTGAATCAGGTGGCGTCTGGTAATTTGTTAACTTAGCCACTGTGCTAAATAAAAACCTTGGATTGTTTTGGTTATTTTCAATGAGTTTGTGTATATGCTCTGCCCTAGCAGTTTTTAGAGCCTGTCTATAGCTGGACAAACTGTTTTTCCATGCAATTCTAAAAACTTCTAAGTTAGTTTTTCTCCATTTGCGTTCAAGACTACGAGTTTCTTTCTTGAGAGAGTGAGTATTACTGTTATACCATGGTACAGTATGTTTTTCTCTAACCTTTTTCAATTTGATTGGGGCAACAGCTTCTAATGTATTAGAGAAAATAGTGCCCATGTTGTCAGTAATTTCATCTACTTCATGTGTATTTTTGGGTACAATTAGCAGTTGAGATAGATCAGGCAGGTTATTTGCGAATCTTTCTTTGGTGGCTGGAAAAACAGTTCTGCCCAGACGGTATCGCTGAGACATATAGATAATATCAGTTATATGCAGCATGCACGATACAAGGAAATGGTCTGTAATATCATCACTTTGAGGTACAATATCTATAGCAGTAAGATCGATTCCATGCGATATCATTAAATCTAGTGTATGATTAAAATGATGAGTGGGCCCGGTGACATTTTGCTTGACTGCAAAGGAGTTTATTAGTTCAGTAAACACAAGTCCTAATGTATCATTTGCATTATCAACGTGAATATTAAAATCTCCCATGATTAGCGCCTTATCAACTGTAACTAGAAGGTCTGAGAGGAAATCTGCAAATTCTTTTAGGAATTCTGTATACGGCCCTGGTGGTCTATACACAGTAGCCAGAGCAAGAGATACATTAGATTTCTTTTGCATGTCTGACAGAGTAACATTTAGCAGAAGTATTTCAAAAGAGTTAAACCTGTATCCTGTTTTCCGGGTAACATTGAGAATATCACTATATATTGTTGACCATTCTGACGGGGATCATGTTTATAACAGTAGTTTGGTGGAGTAGACTCATTTAGACCAAAATAATCATTTGGTTTTAGCCAGGTTTCAGTCAAGCAGAGTACTTCAAAACTATTATCTGTGATCATTTCATTTACAATAACTGCTTTTGGTGTGAGTGATCTAATATTTATGAGCCCAAACTTTAAAAATAGTTTTTGTTCATTTACTTTACATTTTTCTGGTTTAATCACAATAAGATTTTTTCTAGATCCTACATTATATTTTGACCTCACTATTCGGGGAACAGACACAGTCTTAATAGTTTTTACAGCGCAAGTACTTTTATAATTTAAGCGGGTGGAACAAAACTCATCATAATAGTTATTTGAGAATTGTCTTACTAGTCACATGGAGCGAAGTGTCCTGGAGATGTTGTCAGAGAGCAGCTCCGCTCCGACTCTGCTGGGGTGTAATCCATCAGCGCGAAACAGTCTAGGACGCTCCCAGAAAAGATTCCAGTTATTAACAAATAGCAGTTTCTGTTCTTTACACCATGACAACAACCATTCATTTAAAGCAAAAAGTCTACTGAACCTTTCGTGTCCTCGTCGATACGTGGGCAGTGGTCCTGACACGACGATCGTCGCCGCGGGCGTCGTGCTGTGAACCGTCTCGATCAGGCTCCTGAAGTCCCTCTTCAGCGTCTCCGTCTGCCGCAGCGTGGTGTCGTTAACCCCGGCGTGAAGCACGACCGCTCTGGGGCTGTCGTCGTCCTTCAGGATCGCGGGTATCTGCGCAGAAACATCGAGAACACGAGCACCAGGCAAACAATGAGTGTGCACTTTACCTTCGGCTAACGTAGCACTTACGTGTCGGACGATGGAGTCTCCGATGATCACAGCGTCGCGTCCTGTCTCGCGGAGGGGAGCGAAGCGGTTCTGGATGGAGATCTCGAAGGCAGGAGGGGGAGAAGTCGTCGCCCGGGACCCAGCTCGCGTCCTCCGCTGTGGATGCACCCAGGGTCCGTGGTGTCCCGGCGTCGCAGTGAAGGACATCTGGGAAGATCGCGTCCTGGGTGCACCGGGCCTGTGCAGAGAAAAACAGAGTAGACGTGGTGGGACTGTTAACAGCACGCTGTATACTTACCCCGGACTTGTGAGCGTCAGCCCGGGATGATTCCAGCGTGGCTCTCCGCTCTCTCAGCTTGGCCTGCCTCTGTTCCAGGTCGCGAATCTGCTTCCCCATGGCCTCGAGCTCGAGCTGCACAGAGTGGAGACATTCATCTGCCATTAAAGCAAGTAACAGTGAGTACAGCAGTGATAATGTGTGTGAATAGAGTATTAGCAATGTAAGCGCAGTTAGCAGCAACCACGCTTGCTGATGCTAACGGGCTAAAAGCTAATAGCGGGAGATCAAAATAAAACTAGTGATGGCGAGGCGCTCTGATTGTTTTTGTTGTAGAATACAATAGAGGATATATTCACACGTTATATAAACGGAAACGATGATGTATAAAATAGATTTTTAAGTTAAAAGTAGTCAATGAAAAGAATATAGTGACGGAGCTAAAACGCAGTACAGCCGCCAACAACAAACAGGAAGTGACGACGGGTTTAATCGCTTTTAGTTCATCCAGTAGGCCTAGTATAAGTCTTTATATGCCAAATGGTTGAAAAAGTTGTCATAATATGTCAATCATATTTTTTATAGATTTCCATTAGGCTTTTTGTTCTAAATCAGTCCTGCATTGCTAAATTGCTCCCAGGTGAATCTTGATTTTCTCTAATGAAGGTGCATCTCACGAACCATCAACTGGCAAGTATATATAGCCACAGCCCAAAACAATGTTTCAGTGTCTGACAATGGAAGTACAAGGAATAGGACAGGATCAACAGCCAGAGAGAAGAAGAAGAGGAAGAGGAGTGAGGCTGTGTGGTGGAGGAGGAAGAGGACAGATGTGTGTTCCTGATGAGATAAGAGACACTCGTCCTCAATCACTGGTTGAAGGGTGCAGCCAAATGTTGGGAGAACAACTATGTCCTCAATCATTCAGACTTTTTGTCGACAGAACGGGTATGTAATCTAACAATAGGCACTGTACTGTAATACTGTATACTTTCTGTTATGCTTCATACAATATTACAACAGTCCACTTGCATTTTACAACATACAGTAAGTATACTTTAAACAGTGAAATGTTTTCTTACTCAATTTTGTGTTTTGCATTACTATATTTTTGTCCATATAGGACTGCAAGGCAACTTCACAGGTGTGGCGGAGGGCCCCTCTTCACACCTGAACAGGAGGAGGCTCTTTGCACCATGTCATATAAGACTAAGGGAGATAAGAGTGCCATTATAGAGGACAACAGCATCTTTAAAAACATCCAAACAGTCAGCATCTCAACCATTGACCGGGTGCTGCAAAGACACCAAATGAATGTGAAACAGCTGTACACGGTCTCATATGAAAGAAAGTGTGAAATAGTGAAGGAGCTGTGCTAGCAGTATGTACAGGTAAAACATGTATGAGCATGCAGCAACTGTACTTCACAGTAAACAGTACAACATCCTATAGTTATATACAGTACAGTAAGTGCGACCTTTACACATTTGCTATGGCTGTAAAAACGAAGATGTAATATGTGCTGTATACATTTGATGTAACTGTATCTTGGCCATGCATAAAAATGCATGTAATTCATAAATCTAATTTTGTGTCTTCTGGATATAGTGTATAATGGAACTGGAAGCAAGTGAACCACCGCACAGCTTCATCTACATGGATGAGACTGACCTCAACCTAACGAAACGCAGAAGGCGTGATGGAAGTATCATCAGCCACAGAGCTACAGTTGATGTGCCAGGCCAACGAGGCGGGAACATAACCATGGGTGCAGCTATTTCTGAGAATGGTGTGCTAACGCATATTCCCTTTATTGGGCCATACAATACAGAGTGGCTTACATTTTATCACAAGAGAAGATATTCATTGTGATGTGGATGAGAATTTGTGTACATTTTTGTACAATTTTGTACAGTTTTCCTTAAGGAGACTATGGACATATTTCTACTTTAGTTTTTTCCCTTGTGTTATGCAGTGCTGTCTTTTCCTTTCTGTATAGCAAAGACATGGTCTGTCAACGAATTACAGTACAAACAGTAAAAGCATAAATGTGAATCTTGTCCAGTCTCTTGCAATCAAACTCCCACATACACTACGGTGTTAACCTACAATTTACAATAATTGTCATCAAACATGTAGCCATAGTTGGGCAGAACATACATATATATATATATATATATATAGATTACATCTGGGGAGAAAAGTAAGGATGTGATGTTCAGAACATGGTAACTACAGTAATTATCAAAGAGGGGAAGAGATGCACCCCGTTTGGCCAGGGGTGTTTTTACACCACAGACAAGATTTGAGAGGGAAAAAATCATTATGAAAATATAATTATATTTTCCTTAAAATGTTCTTCCTAACTTCAGGCCTTATTATCATGTCATATATAACTGTGATGTTCAGTAAAACGACAAACTTTAAAATACTTTGTTCTTACTGGTGAAGATCAGATGGTCATCTCTGTTTTCTCTCAGGTAAATCACAGTGTAAGCTTCACAGTTAACATTACTCTCTTCAGCGTAGTCCATATCAACAACAAAAATATATCTTGACTCCATATAGTGGTTATTTTGGAAAAAATCCCAGGTATTTTGAGCAGTAGGATTATGAAAAAAAAATATGTGCTAATATAAAATGTAATTAAGTAGCCTATATAAAATTGCAAACATCTATCTTTCAGTACTTTTTTACTTAAGTACATAAAAAATCGAGTACTTTTGTACTTTCACTTGAGTAAAATTGAAAAAGGAGTACTTTTACTCTTACTGGAGTATTATTTTACTATACGTATCTGTACTTTTACTCAAGTACTTGATTTGTGTACTTCGTCCACCACTGGTGTGGACCCATCACAATAAAGTGTTGGCAGATATCAAGCAGACAGTCTGCTAATACTCTAGTGACTGCTAGCTGACACGGAGGCACTTCCTGTCTAAAGTGCACTGTCAGATTAAAGTGTTTTTCCATTTTTTCTTGTAGGGGAGAATGAGGTAAATTGAGAATGAGATTAAATGAGCCACTCCCTGTATCTAAGAAACCATAAACAAACGTAATCATGTGATTGCATATTAGAATGTGTAT
This sequence comes from Carassius auratus, assembly GCF_003368295.1. Lineage (NCBI taxonomy): Eukaryota > Metazoa > Chordata > Actinopteri > Cypriniformes > Cyprinidae > Carassius > Carassius auratus. The sequence continues at coordinate 1,880,149 of NC_039261.1, forward strand.
GTCACAATCGTCAATCCATCTTCAACTCACGTGGAGAGAGCTAACGAAAAATACTGTCATTCATCACATGATTCAACTTATCAGTCTTGCATCTTAAATAAAATTAATTATAAAATAAGATGTAAAATAAAAACGTTTTCACATTGATTTCTGTCAATGTAGGCAACCAAACGTCGTAGCTTAAGTGGATCTGAGCCATTGTATAAAACGTCAGTGGCTGACAAACTGATGTAATGAATACCTGCTGATTGCTGATTAAGCATGCCTTGCGCAAGTATTACGTCTTATAATGTAAGTGGTCATATTCGTCAGTTCATGAATATATTCAAACAGAACTTGCAGGACTCGTCTGGTCACTGCGAAACTCATGAAGGACACAGACATCAATAACAAACCACAGGAGATCAACAATTTAATTCCAGTTTTATTGGTCTTATATCTGCAATTTATACACACATTGTGACGGCAACTAAAACAGGTCATTTGTCAGAGCAGGCCCCTGTGGACACTACTGACGGCAGACCTCTAGAAACACATTCCTTCTTGCCCTTTTCGTACATTTATTTCAATAAAGAATCATCTTTATCAAACAAATCCACAAAATATAAAACACCATGTTGACAGCTTTAGAAATTTGACCAAAATGGCTTTGATAAACCTTATGTTTGAAAATGAAGAATGTCCTGTGTAAATGAATAGGCATGCACGATACAGTGGATAACCCCCCACCCCAACATTAAACTAAATGATTTCATAAGCATGCAATTAATGCAATTATGATTTGACAGTCAAACCCCCTGGTCTTATTGGCAGACCGTGTATTATAAGTGAAATGCAGACAGGAGAAATAAAATAATAAAAATACACAGCAAACTGCTATCGAAAAAAGGTTTATTTTGGGTATTATTCATTATTTAGGGTATCATTCAAACTCCCCTAAATAAAAGTAAAACAATCTGTCTGAATGCATGATGATGATGATGATGTGTGTGTGTGTTTGTGTAATTGTATGTAAACAACCTGGGTATATTGCTGGTTTTATAAAAGGTTAATTGGGTGAAGTGCTTATCTATAGCCAGAATTGTTTTCATTGCTGACATTAAATTAATTCCTGCCATGTTATATGCAGAAAAATTGTAAATTGTTAATATGTTGAACGTGTCACTACTTGGAAATCTATTGAAAATCTTACACATTCCAGTGTGTGACCTATTTTGAGTAATTATTCCATAAACTGTTTTTCAACAAATTAATTTGGCTTGTTTAGTGCGCAGGATTTGCTCAGCGATGTTGTGTGTGTGTGTGTGTGTGTGTGTGTATATATATATATATATATATATATATATATATATATACTGTATATGGTGTGTGAGCTGAAATAATCCTCCTCAGATGAGGTATTTGACCGTGAACACCGCGCTGATGGCAGCGAAGGCCACGCTGACGGCAGACATGTGGAAGTGAGCCGGAGCAGAGTTGCACAGGTCAGCAGAGCAGCACGTCTTCGTCAGCTGGTACAACTGACTGTTGGACGTGAAATTCGTCTGTTCAGTTTTGTTGCATTTGGACAATTCCAGACATCCCTTTGTCGTGATATTCATAAATCCAACTGAAACAGAGATGCAAGAAAAACAGATGAAGCTTTAAAATCCCATAAAAAAAGTGTTCGATGGCTTTTGAAGAGCATAAACTTACCAGCTGTCCCTACTCCGCTGAAGCAATGCTCACCATCATTACACTTCTTTTCGTTTGTAATGCAAAATTTCCAAAATCCCAGTTTACACTCATAACACTGCAGAGCTTGACCTGAGAGATAAAAGATTCATGGAAAATTCAAACTGTCAGTAACATCATGAAATGTATTCAAATACCACGAAAAAAAAGACGTTTCTGCTGTATAAAAATTAATACACAAGTTATAGACCAAGTTATGCCTGTTGCGCATGCTTCTCACATAGATCAAATAAGGAACATAAGTAACCTTCTCAACATTTCTCAACAGCCCTTTCTCCTATCTGTGTGCTCTAGATTCTGTGAAATATTCATGTAAAAAGAAGAAAACCACTATAAATCCTTGCTGGATTGGTGTGGTTTCTTTGGGGCGATACACATCTCTGCTAAATGATGTCATTCACAGCAGCAGAGGGATGAAGAATTACACATTACATTTAAGCATTCAAGAGTTCATCAACTATATTAGTTCAGCCTAACATACAAAAAGTTGTTTATAAATGTTTAATTTTGTAACCCATTGATGGAGTGAGAGGAAATGTTGACAATTTTCATTTTGGAATGAGATAACCGTTTTACATACTTTAATATCTGGAACACAGCCGTAGTTGTAATGGTTGTTATACTGTACAGACTGTCATCTCTATCCCTCTACACCTAAACCTATCCCCCTTTGTGAGGGTATTTGGTACACACTCACACACTCACACACTCACTCACTCACTCACTCACAAGCAGAAACTGAATATAGCTGACAGTCTTATGAAAGAAATGAAAATCTTCACAGACTGGTTTCGGTCACACCCTGGGTGGAAGTTAAAGCCTTTTAAGGATCAAGGATTACAGAAGCGACCCTTCCTTTCCAGCACACCTACGTTCATCTGGAGCTCTACATGACAGCATTGCATTACAGCAGGGATTCTTGTGCAGTCGTTTTTAAGAGAACAATTACAGACTAACCACTAAGTAGACCAAAACATTATTTACCAATATTTAGTCATCATTTTTATATAATATATAATAATATATATTCTACTAATATATTTTCTGTACTATGACTTTTTATCAATTTAACACATCCTTGCTGAACAAAAGAATTGATTTTATTTAAAAAAAAGAAAATAAAACTGACCCCAGATTACTGACCAGTAGTGTATATTGTTATTACAAAATATTTATATTTTAAAAACATAGCTTCTTCTTTTTTTTTTTTACTTTTTATTCATCAAAGTATCTTAAAAAGGTATCAGATGTTCTGAAAAAATATGAAGCAGCAGAACTGTGTCCAGCTTTGATAATGAATCATCATATTAGAATGATTTCTAAAGGATCATGTGATAATGATCCTAAAATTCAGCTTTGCATCACAGAAGTAAATGATCATTTAAAGTATAATAAATGTACAATTATTTTAAATTGTAATAATACTTCACAATATTACATTTTTTTTAAATGTAAAATATATATATATACATACATATTTACCTTTTCTGACTTTTTCATTCTGGAAACAATTTCTCACCTCACCCACACTACACTAACCCTCTGTCTTCACACACACACACGTACACGTCACATTCTACAGAATGAAGACATTCATATCACACAGCAAATGCTCCTTATTGTATTGTCAGGAATTCCAGTCCCATTTCACTAACAGTTTCTGAAACATGAAGCAGTTAAAGCAAAGCATTCAAGTGGGTTAAAGGCAGCACAGGACAAAGTGAAGAGGCAACTTCTCTGAACCATTAAACTCTTCAAACCACCACTTTGCTTCACAATGAGTTACTACTAACTGAGATAAATAAACACATAATTTGTCATTCTCCAACATGCAGGATGATTCAGGTGTACTTGGGGTTTATTTTTGGTTTTGTAAGATCTGGGCAAGCATTAGCCTAACTTTGTGACAGTTCAGATAATTATGATGTTCATCCCAGTTTTCTGTGAAATGCCTTTCATAAATCTCTGTCCAACCTGTTTTGCACTGGATCTTTTGATCTTCTTTAGAGCTGTAGGGTGTGTGGAGGTTACAGAGACTTTGACACAGAAAGTTGCCCGATACTGTTCAAAACAAACAGTCCTTTGGTTACCAACCTAGCGGTTGCTGAGACAGCGTCATCTCTTCAAGATTTCTAGATTCAATACGGAAAATAAAAGCCATAGAAAATGTGCTGGCAAACAGTTTTCCACAGTCAGTGACTCACAGTTTTGAGTCCCAGATAAGATCAGAAGCAGTGACTGGAAGCGTGTTGTCCCAGCTGGGGCCCGAAGGTGCTGCTTGCATTTCAGAAGCTCAACGTTATCAGAAGCATCAGACCATTTATTTATTAGCATTTTTGCATAGCAATGAGAGGATGGAGTCTGGTTCATAAAATAATCAATATATATCAAATATGAACAAATGCTATACAGTTAATTGTTCATTATACATCTTTATGACAGAATATTTATTGACAGGGACTCTGTTTAACAAATAAGTGCACATTTTCTACTCTTTGAAGACTGGATAGGGAAAGCAACCCAAACTTAGTTTCGAAGTTATTTAACGTGATTGTTTAGAGCAGGATTGCCCAGTCCTGTTCCTGGAGAGCTCCAGCCCGGACCTGACACACCTGTCTGAGATGATCAAGTGCTCCGGAAGATTTTCATTAGTTGGTTAAGTTGAGTTTGAACAGGGTTAGAGCTGAACTTTGCAAAAAACAAAAAAACAAACAAAAAAAAGATCTCCAGGAACAGGACGGCCCAGCCCTGGTTTAGACTATTTAACTATTAAGGTATTTTTCCATAATGACTGAGCTTAAAATGGAGGAGTGAACAAACAATACAGCATCAGTTTGTCAAATTATATTTACTAAGACAATGCAAACAGTATAAAGCTTGTCATACTCCTTGAGGCAACATGGTTCATGACCAAGAAAAACATCAACTACAAAAACAAAAAAACATTGCCTTTCTACTAGTGCATGCAGCTTGTATGGGCGATCCATTTTTTCTCTCTCTAAAAGGTAACTTTTATTTTTTCATCTGATAACTGAGCCAACAGCGCCCCCTGGTGTAAACACTCGCTGTATTGTTATATGGAATGTTATTTTGAACCCATTTTCCCATGAGGGTACTCTACAAATAATCCCTCAGTATGACAGAATGAGTACATTTTCCATCATTTTCTGTTTTTATCTGTGAGAAAAATAATGCATCGCCTGGTATTTTAAGTTGGCATTTGGTTTCACAATTTAATTTTCTTCTGCTTTTCACTCCTATTCTATTTTGCCAGAATTACACATTTGACTTTCCTAAAATTGGTTAGGGACAAGACCATCCTTAATCAAATCTCTGTGAAGGACTAGCACTGAAAAAGCTTCACTGTTTGTTTTAATGGAGTGCAAATGATGAAGTGTGCTTATGTCATTATGTAAGGAAATGTTATGTGCTTTTGGGTGTGTGATAACCTGCAGTTAGGCAGATATTTCGTGTTTTTTTCTTTTTCTTTTTTTGTCAGCTCTCATTTCAGCCAAGAAAAGGGACCAGAACCAAAACACAAAATGAGATAACATTATCTACAGCGATATGATGCAAGATTTTAAAAGAACAAACAGTGGGCAAGTTGAGTCAAGTTCTTTTGTCAACTGGGTGGGTCTCTCCGCCTTAAACTAATCTGTGTCTCTCTACAGAACAAGTACACAAAGAGCATGAAATAATAAAATAAAACAAGCTTTCCAAACACAATGTTCTAATAAGTTACATTAGGCTACTGCATTATTAAGAAAAAGAAGTGCTAAGAATCCAGAATATTTATTTTCAGAAGCTTGATGTAGACCCAATAGAAGCAATAATTAAGCAATAATTAAATAATCATAGGAGAATGACTCATAAACCACAGGCTTCTAAATGTAATATGTTCGTGACTCACAGATCCCTGTGTCCCACAATGACTGGAACAATGTCGAATGAAAAAAGCTCATTCATCACACAAATAAAACAAACAGAAATAAGCAACAAATAATCTACAATTACAAATAATCTTCAATTAAAAATAATCTACCAAAAATTCTAGTTGCTATTCGAAGTTACATTCACAGTGTGAAGTTATTAAATATCGTTTAGTAGGCTTTGACTCGAAGGAAAATAATGTAAAAACTATCTTACCGACTGCGAAACAAATCGCAACTGCAAAGATTCCGAGCAAGATTTTGTTCATGTTTCCTGATGTATGTGAGCTGAGTTGATGCAGAAGACCGTTAGACTCTCGTCAGACTGTCGTGATCCGCTATATTTATAGATCCACACCCAAACAGCCGCCCACTACGCGCCCAAACAAGGAAGCGATGGAGCGCAGCCCTGCGGACACCTGAGGCTCCAGGGCGCGGTGAACATGACAAACGACAAAACACCGCTGCTGTCGGAAAACACTCTCCCACACATGCCCTTTTTGTTGTGGGAATACTAACATTAAACCATGGACTGATAATTAAGGGCAACCGCTGTTCCTCTATAGGGGCGCAGGTGGGTTAGCGCCCCACCAAAATATTCAACTAAGTTGTTAACAATATATATATATATATATATATATATATATATATATATATATATATATATATATATATATATATATATATATATATATATATATATATATATAAACAAGGAGTTTCCAGAAAAAAAAAAACCTTTTCAAAAGTTTAAATAAACCGTTAACGGTCCTAGATGTATTATAAGAGCGAATAAACAAACTTATATATACACTTTTTCATATGTAACCTAATTTGCATGTTCTCAGCATATGTCATAGTAAATCACTTGTCACTTGTAAATAGGCTACATGTATTTCACGGTTAGTGTAGTTAAAAATGTAAGATTTGATTTAACAAACAATTAAATGAAATGTTTTATAAAATACATATTGCCTTTTAAGAAAATAAAATATTATAGTATTAAAATGTGTTATAATTTAATATAATATAATATGTATTTTGTCTGTGTTATTCAGTTTAAGGTTTAATTTTAAACCAGATTACTTTTTTAAGAAACTAGTAAATTAATGCATTCCTTTTAATTTAGAAGGAAATATCAGAGGTACTTTTTTCAAACAAGTAACTTCATTTACTTTGCTTCCCATGTCTTGACTGACAGCTCTCATGTTCTCATGTTGAGAGAAATCAGAAGTGCAGAGTGTTGTGTGTGAACATAATCTTACTATTATATAGAATACTAACATTATATTAATATGTTAAAAATGTTATGTTGAATTGATCCCATTTTATTAACCAGTGTCTCTGCTACTGACTTTTGATGATCCAATTTAACCATACTAATAAGAAAAAAGGACACATCTGTTTCATTTTTTTATTGTTGAGTGTTTAAATGTCTTCTGCTGCATCATATTCTTAATGCATTTTTAACTGCTCCTTCTTTTGTTCAGACATTCATTTACATTTAATTTCATTTTTGATGTGAAAAGGTGTTTTTGAATTTGCTAACTTTTTATATAATAACAATACAAATTAAGCAAGCCCTGCCCAGATTCAAAATGTAACTCAAAAGTAACAACGCTTTTTTCTCGATTGTTAACACACAATTAATTAAACAATTCAATATTTTCTCACACCTATAAACAAATCTCAAAACTATACACCAATTTATGCAAACTTCCACGTCAAAATCAAATAATTTAGTCAAAAACATGTTCTCTTTTGTCAAATCGCCACTTTATTTATATAGCACTTAACAATAAAGATTGTGACAGCAAATGAACAACATTAAATAGGAAAATAGTATGTCAATAAAGCAAAAAGGCAGCTCATCACTGAATTCAGTGATGTCATCATCACGCTTAGTTCAGTTTAAACAGTATCTGTGCAGTTAAGTCAACGATATCTCTGTAAATGAAGTGTCCCCAACTAAGCAAGCCAGAAGCGACAGCGGCAAGGAACCGAAACTCCATCAGTGACAGAATGGAGAAAAAATCTTGGGAGAAACCAGGCTCAGTTGGGGGAATAATGTAAATAGAATAATGAAAGATCTCTCATCTGAAGTACTGCTGCTACGTGTAATTATATTGTATGTGTATTGTGTAAGTAGTATTGAAACCTTTTAGATGAACCTGTATGCCAACTTCCCTCATGGTCAGTCCATGCAGAACATGGTCAAATATAGTGATTTGTATTTCACCAGGAACAAATGACCTTTGACCTCCTACCATTCTTTTTTATTTTTCCTCTCCAGTTCCTCTTTGTCTCCCACTACCATGATTCCCATTCCAAAAGTCACAATAAGCTGTGCTCTTGTTCATATCATCCTGAGATTCTGACCTGTCTGTCATCAGTTTTACAATTGCTTAGACACAATTTTAAAAACAAGGCTCATTTTGTCAAAACACTACAAATAATTAACATTCACACACACAAGTATGATAACATGTAAAATATTTTGCAAGACTTAGCTCTTCATTCAAAACTTTACAATAATTCAACAAAACCCAATGTTGGTACTATATGGCACACATATGGTTCATACAGTTGATTCCATTTGAACCACTTAGACACTGCTTGGCACAGCACTGTGTTAGACCCTGTGTCTGTGTTAAACACTTTAAACATTTCTCATTTTGATGCAGTTCTTTTTAAATATAGATAATGTTAAAGTACATGAATATATTGACCAAACAAAACATATGAGACAAGCACTTCACATTCATGAAAATATTTATTTCTCACCACACTGTAGAATCTTTAAGTACATTGTTGCAATTAGACTGCATTTTGCACTGACAATCATACATTAGTATATAAACCTTTGCAGAGAAGAGTAAAATACACCTTAGAATCATCTCTTCATATAGCTGGTTATGGCCATATCATAGTCAAGGTCCTTCCTTGCAAAACAGCGGACGTAGAATCTTCTCAAATGGTGAATCCATCCTTTCAAAGACTCTGAATTGCTTGAATGAAGAATAGTTATAACATTGATATGAACAACCAAGTTCTACAACCATTAGTTCCCTTTTCAGGTGAATACAAGCACACCATCTATTCCATCTCTTTACAGTTTTTCTCAGTCAGTTAGGAACATTTCTCGAATCATCCTTGAGATTTGCAAAACAGTAAGTCCATTTCTCAAAACAACTCGTACAACTAGCAAAACACCATGGATTACCTGCTCAAAATCCTTAGTTCATCTCTCAAAAGTAAATATCTGTGTCAATGAACATGTCAGTGCCATCGAATGACAAGTCCTTGTGTCATAGTTTACGGATAAGTCAAATTGCTTGGTCATGTTGTCAATATAACAGTGTACTCTGGAGGGATGTTCTGATGTAAACTATGGCAACATTTTGGATGACAGTTACTGTATTGAACAGTATGCAATATGCTTATGTATGCCATATATCCATTTCAAAAGTACAAATTTACACATTACTGTATGTGGGATATTGATTGAAAGAGACTGGATTGAATTCCCAGTTACACCTTTACCAGTGGTCTGACCCAAAAAATAACAATAAAAAACACCTTTACAATGCCATTGTGATATAGAAAAGGAAAAAGAAATATGGGCACAAAGATGGAAATAAGTCAATTTTCAGAATTTGTAACTCTTGTGTTGTCCTCTGTCTTTACAGTATAAGCTTTTCAACTGAAGATTCATGAGATGAACCTGTGAGCTATTTCAGAGAACTGGTTTATCAGTGGTTTATCATCTACATTCTCTTCATTAGTAAATATTCACTTACACAATTTATGCCAAATTGACAAAAAGTCTAATAATAATTTGTAAAAATAAAAATAAAAAGTGTGCTTGGCAGTTTATGACAACTAGATTAACCATTTTGCATTTAATGACTTATACGATGAACTAAAGACTATGTTTTGAGGGGTAAGACTATTGCACAGAAAACTGAATAATACATTTTGAGCGACATGACATGAGCAACTGATAATGTAGGAAACTGCAGATAAATGTACATTAATGTACAAAAGGAACTTGTTCAAAAGAATGAGAAACTTGTTTTATGATGTGTATAAATGACTAGATGATGAGGAGGTTGTACAAGTAGTTTTGAGAATTTCATTTCTGATTTGAGAAATGCACCAAAGAGACTGAGGAAAAAGTGGTCATGTTCTGTCAGGTAAAGGAAGACGGTGAGGAAATATAGGCCATCATTTGAACAACTGAACAGGACAATGCTGTGTCCCATGTGCAGGGCATGTCAGCCCATCCCATGATGCTATTATCTTACATTTTTCTATTGTGTTTCCCAACCATTTCCCTGGAGACATTTTGTACATATTTTGGATGTTTCCTTTATCTGATCCATCCCTTTCAGGTCATGGAATCTAAGGAGCTGTAATGGGTAAAATCAGATGGGGTTTGATTATAAGGAAGCCAGTGACATTGTGTAGTGTAACATAATGCAGTGAAATCTAACATTACAGAGGTGTATCATCCTTGTTTTGTAAAGATATTTTATAGAAGAAAACACTGTATAACGCTTCCTGTTTTAGTGTTTTAGTGTGTTTTAGTGTTTTATGAGTGACCAATTATTTTTCTTGGGTGAAAACATGTTATGGAAGAATAACTTTTGGTTTTGGTGCCATTTGGATGTGACATTTACTGCTGTTCCAAAAGGAAAATTGGTAAGGAGATCTGTGTAAAGTTCTGTTCTGTAAAAGTGTCATCATACCTCAAATGTTTCTAATGAGCGCTACTGGAGTTCCATCTGTGTGTGAAAACAATACAGAGTGATTTGAATGAATGCATTCTGTCAAGTAAAGTAAACCTCAAAGGATCTGCCATGCTAAGGGAATAGGGAGCGGTGAACACTGCTGGGACTCTGTAGAGTACTGAAAGGATTCTGGTCATCCCTGTCCCTACTCTTCTTTCCCCACCAACCTGAGGATCCAAAATCATTTTAAAGCCATTCCCTTTTATAAAAGAAGATGGCAAAGATGACACCTGAGTAGGTTTTCAGTTTAGTTTACAATTAGCTGTTATTATTATTATTATTATTATTTCAAGTTATATTATTGTTTTTCTCTATATTTCAATAGAATCATTTTGAGTGTGTTTTAACAGTTTTAAAAGGTTTTCAAAGTGTTGATATATGATATATATATATATATATATATATATATATATATATATATATATATATATATATATATATATATATATATATATATATATATAGCATTTTACATGTAAAATCACTATTCTACTCTGAATGAAAGGACAATTAAGTTGTGGTTATGGAAACCATTTACCAAAAAATATTCACAGTTTTGTCCAAAGATGACTATATCACTGACTGTGAGAGCTTTGACGTCAGTTTTAACCAATGCATTTAAGCAGTCCAGAAATAAAAATAAAAATCAACCATTTATAACACACACAGCCTAGTTCATACCTGTGGAAAATATATCTAAGTATGTACTGACTGAGTTGACTTTTGTCTCAGATAATAAAGCATGTTAAAGCATGATTTTTACATGTCTGCAGGTTTCTGGAATGTTCAAGCACACACACACACACGCACACACACACACACACGCACGCACGCACGCACGCACACACACACACACACACACACACACACACACACACACACACACACACACACACACACACAAGCAAACATGTACTTAGCTATGTAAATAGGGACATTCCATGGAATTCCAATGTTTTATATATAGTTATAAATACTGCAACCTAGGTGTAATCCACATCCCAACCCTAACAGAAGACTTGCATTTTTTTACAATTAAAAAAAGTTTTGTCCGATTTAGCTAACATTTGGTTTTAAATTAATCTCCAATAAAACATTAGTCACATTGTCAAAACTTTTCACACAGTTAGCAAAGAAGAAGGTGAAAGTGACATACAGCCAAGTATGGTGACCCATACTAGGAATTCGTGCTCTGCTTTTAACCCATCCAAAGTGCAGTGATCACACACCCGGAGCAGTGTTCATCATTTATGTTGCGGTGCTCAGGGAGCAGTTGGGGGTTTGGTGCCTTGCTCAAAGACACCTCAGTCGTGGTATTGAGGGTGGAGAGAGCACTTTACATTCACTCACCACACCTTACAATTCCAGCCAGCCCAAGACTCGAACTCAAAACCTTTCGATTGTGAGTCCAACTCTCTCACCATTAGGCCACGATTTATTTAAGTAAACCAGAACCGGGAACACTTCCCATAACACCCGATGTACTTGCTGCATCATTAGAAGAATAGCATCTACGCTAATATTAGTCTGTTTCTCTCTTGTTCTGAGGTCACCATAGCCACCAGATTAAGTCTGTATCCAGATCAGAGGGTCACTGGCTGTAATACTCTGAGATACTGAATTTGGGATTTCAGTATTGGGATATATCACAGACTGATATATTTGAAATATATCAGTCTGTGTGATATGAATGAATAGTTTCACATTTTGAATGGAATTAGTAAAATAAATCAACTTTTTGATGATATTCTAATTATATGAACAGCACCTATATCGCTTTTATTTAGTTTTTTTTTTTCAATCTAATTAATTTGATCTAATCTATAAATTAAACTCTCTCTGTTTCATTATAGCAGCTGTATTTCCATTTTTTATATATTATATGTTTAACCTCTTCATTTGTTTCCATTAGAAACTGTTGTTCAGTTAACAGGGAGCATCCAGCATGGGTTTTCATCTATTTTTGCATCATTGATTCTGTGATTGATCCCATGGTCTGTTTACCCTTACAAAAAGTAAAATACTTCAAGTTTATTTTACAAAGTATACTTAAGTAAAGTTCAAGTATATCTTTAAGTATAATTTATGTAGCAGGTATACAAATATCAGTGTTCTAGTGGTATACTTGTAAGTATACTGTTTCAGTACTCCGTGGGACTAATTTGGCACAATTTCTACTATATAAAAGTATACTTTTAAGTATACTTTAAGTATAACAGTAGCAAACTTTGAGTACACAACTGTCAGACACAGACGAGGACACAGAGGATTCAGTGAAACAGTATTTAATATAAAATCAGAGGTTTCAGACACAGGTGAATCTTGACACGTGGAAGACACTGAGACAACACAACTTTCCTTAGGTGAATGGTGGTACAGATGGTGATTCAGACGAAGACGATGGTGGAGGGAATTCCGATGAGGACGAAGAGGGTAAGGCAGATCAGGTAGGTAGACGAAAGGCGTATCAGGTAGTGAGGAGATCGGTGCAAGACCAGACACTGAGTGATGGTGACTGGTGGCTTTATATGTGGTGCTGGTGATGATGCACAGGTGTTTAGAATTCTGGTGATTGGGGACGAGTGGGTGTGGCGTGAGTGTCCGATCCTGGGAGTGTAGCAGGTGTGGTTGTGACAGTACCCCCTCCTCCACGGGCGGCTCCTGACGGCTGGGATCTTGTACGACGATGGGGTCTACCTCGGCCACGGGGAGCGGGGCGGTCTGGATGGTCTCGGTGAAAGTCAGTGAGAAGGCTGGGGTCCAGGATGTCGTTACGATTAACCCAGCAACGCTCCTCCGGGCCGTAATTCTCCCAGTCTACAAGGTACTCCAATTGAGGACCCCGTCGTTGAGAGTCGAGGATAGCTCTAACCCGGAAGATGTCGTCTTCTTCGATGGCTGGAGGAGGAGGTACGGCATCATCACCAGGCTCTGTGGATGGAGGAGACAAAGGTTCAGTGAAGGGTTTGAGGAGAGAAACATGGAATGAGGGTGAGATGCGGTACTGTGCAGGTAGCTGGAGTCTATAGGTCACTTCATTCAGTTGCCGTTCAATTGTGAATGGTCCGATGTATCGGGGACTCAGCTTACGGCAGGGCAGCCGGAGGCGGATATCCCTCGTCGAGAGGCAGACTCGCTGTCCAGGTTGGTATTGCGGTGTAGGTCTTCGAGCGTCCGCTTGCTCCTTATGCCTCCGCACTGCCCGCTGGAGATGCACGTGAGCCGAGTCCCAGACCCTCTCGCTCTGTCGGAACCAGTGATCTACCGCTGGGACCTCCGAGGGCTGATTGCTGGAGGGAGTTCTGAGCGTATTCGGCCCAGGGTAGGTACTGGCTCCAACAGTCCTGGTTACGGTGGTAGTATATCCTCAGGAACCTCCCGAGCTCCTGTATCTTACGCTCCGTCTGGCCGTTGGTCTGTGGATGGTATCCAGAAGAGAGGCTGACGGACACCCCTAGAAGACGGAAGAAAGCAGACCAGACTCTGGAGATGAACTGGGGACCCCGGTCGGAGACGATGTCCTCAAGAATGCCAAAGTGGCGGAATACATTGTGGAACAGTGCCTCTGCCGCTTCAAATGCAGTGGGAAGCCCTTTGAGAGGGATGAGTTTACATGACTTTGAAAACCTATCAACCACTACCAGCACACAGGTGCAGCCTTGTGAAAGAGGGAGGTCAGTCATGAAATCTATACCTATATGGGTCCATGGCCGTTCAGGAATGGGAAGAGGCACCAGTTTACCCTCCGGGAGTCTTCTAGGGGTGTCTGCTATGGCGCAGACGGAGCATCCCTTTAGGTAGCGGACAGTATCCCGAGCCATCGATGGCCACCAGTAACGTTGTTGAAGGAGCGAGAGGGTCCGCCTCCTGCCTGGATGTCCAGATCCCGGAGAGGTATGAGCTAAGTCCAGGAGGGTAATCTGATGTTGAGGAGGGACGAAGAGTTTCCCTCCTGGACCTCCCGGCGGAGCAGGGTGTTGAAGGTTTTCTTGTTCAATCAGATGATCAATATTCCATTGGATAGGACTTACAATCATGGCTGGAGGGAGGATTGGTTCCGGAGATTCGGGTTCAGGATCTGCTTGATGAAGACGGGAGAGGGCATCGGCTCTATTGTTCAGGGAGCCAGGACGATAAGTGACCTTAAAGTTGAATCTCGTGAAGAACAAGGCCCATCTGGCTTGGCGATGATTCAGTCTCTTAGCATCACGGAGGTATTCCAGGTTCCGGTGGTCTGTTACTACCTCGAAAGGGAACTGGGCTCCCTCCAGCCAATGACGCCATTCTTCCAGAGCCAGCTTGATGGCCAGTAGGTCACGGTTACCAATGTCATAATTCTGCTCTGCCGGGGATAGCTTCTTCGAGAAGAAGGCGCATGGATGGAGTTTTGGAGGATCCCCCTGCCGCTGGGATAGGACTGCTCCGACCCCGGTTGATGAGGCGTCCACTTCCACAATGAACTGTTGCTTGGGATCAGGGTGGACTAGGATCGGAGCAGTCTTGAAGGCCTGCTTGAGTAGGTGGAAGGCTTCTGTGGCGTCGGGGTTCCAGGACAGAGATTTGGGCCAGTTCCGGAGGAGAGAAGTTAGAGGGGAGCGGAGTAAACTGTAGTCCTTGATGGATCTTCTATAGAAGTTGGCAAAGCCCAGGAAGCGTTGGAGTTCTTTAATGGAACCGGGTTGAGGCCAGTGTGTAATGGCGTCCACCTTCCCCTGGTCCATTTTCACGCCTTGTGGGTCGATGATGTATCCCAGGAACTGGACTGAGGGCGTATTGAACTCACATTTTTCAGATTTGAGGTAGAGGTGGTGTTCCCGGAGTTTTCGGAGTACGAGTGTGACATGTTGAATGTGTTCCTCCTTGGAAGTGGAGTAGATGAGGATGTCGATGTAGACAATTACGAACTGGTTAAGGTATTCTCTGAAGACTTCATTCATGTAATTTTGGAAGACGGATGGACTGTTGGATAACCCATACGGCATGACCCTGTATTCATAGTGCCTGGAAGGAGTGATGAAAGCCGTCTTCCACTCGTCCCCCTTCCGGATGCGGATTAAGTTGTAGGCGCTCCTCAAGTCCAGTTTTGTGAAGATCTTGGCTCTGCGTAGTTGTTCTAATGCCGCTGGGACCAGGGGAAGAGGATAGCTGAATTTGATGGTTTGAGAGTTGAGGTGGCGATAGTCGATACACGGCCTCAAGCCTCCGTCCTTCTTGGCCACGAAGAAAAAGCTGGAAGCGGCAGGGGAAGTAGATGGTCGGATGAACTCCTGAGCGAGGGCTTCCTGTATGTACTCCTCCATGGCCTTCTGCTCCGGGATGGACAGTGGATAGACTCGTCCTTTAGGAAGGGTTGCTCCAGGCAGGAGGTCGATGGCGCAGTCCCATGGCCTATGAGGTGGAAGTTTCGTTGCCAACCGCTTACTGAACACATCCTGGAACGCCCGATATTCAGGAGGGATGATATGATCAGCCTTGGTGTCGGGGCTTTCCACTGATGTGGACTGGACCGGTAGGGATGACTTCTTAATGGGAGGAACGACCTTGGGAATTTTAGCTGGGGGAGTGATACAGGTAAGATGACAGGATTGCCCCCATTTCAGGATCTCACCAGTGGACCAATGGATGTGAGGTTGGTGTTGATTTAGCCAGGGGCGTCCCAGGATGATGTCTGCGGTGGATTCCTCCAGCACCATAAATGTGATGTCTTCCTCGTGCAGGAGTCCCACGCGGAGGATGATTGTGGGGGAGAAATAGTGGACACGACCCTTGCCCAGCGGTTTTCCCTGTATCGTCGTTATCTTGAGTTCGACGGGGCTTCGATGATGTTTGGCATTTAGACGAGTTAATGTTTGCCGGTTGATGAAGTTCCCCGCCGAACCGGAGTCGATGAGGGCTTGTACTGAAACGGAAGAATGGAGATGTCTTAGAGTAACCCAGGTTTTAGTCAAAGGAGCAGTTAGAGGTGGAATATGGATGGTACTCACCGCTGGGCGTGGAGGTCGTACTGGACAGGATGGTAAGAGGTGTCCATCTCCCCCACAGTAGAGGCACAGCCCGGTGTTAATCCTCCGCTGACGTTCCGATGTGGATAGGTGGTTAGAATCCACTTGCATGGGCTCAGGTGCTGGAGGAGCGACAGATGGTATAGCGGGCGGAGGAAGTACAGCGGGAGTGAGCTGATGACAGGCAGTGAGTCTCTGGGCAACTCTAATGGATTTTTGGATTAGACACTCAAGTCCCAGTGAGTTCATATACCACAATCAACCCTTGTACTTTGTCACACAAACCGTGGCGATATGCTGTAATTAAGGCAGTCTCATTCCAGCCGCTTATGTAAGCGAGTGTACGGAAGCGTACGGCATAAATCACTCACGGATTCATCTCTCTGTTGGCGAATTGTAAATAGTTGATCGTGGACAGATAATGCCGAAGTTTGTTGACCAAAGACGGATTTTAACTGAGAACAGAAATTTGTGACTGATCCGATGGCTGAGGAGTTAGAGTCCCAGAGAGATTGAGCCCATTGAAGAGTTTTACCTGAGAGCAGGTTGATGATGAATGCGACTCGACTGCATTCAGTGGTGAATAAATGAGCGTTGGATTCCATGTAGAGGGAACACTGTAGTAGGAACCCGCTGCAATCCTCCGCCGTGCCGCTGTATGTCGCAGGTTTGGCCATGGGACTCGCAGGGGCAACTGAAGAAGTGACCGGCGGTGTTGAGGTGATAGAACTGTTGACAGTAGGTGCAGAAAGTTGAGTTTTTTGTATTAGTGAGGACCGTACAGCGTGAACCAGTTCAGTGAAGGGATCCGCGGTGCGGTCCTCGCCTGTATCTGGAGAGCTCTGCATTTGGTCTGGTCTTCTATCAGACACAGAGGATTCAGTGAAACAGTATTTAATATAAATCAGAGGTTTCAGACACAGGTGAATCTTGACACGTGGAAGACACTGAGACAACACAACTTTCCTTAGGTGAATGGTGGTACAGATGGTGACTCAGACGAAGACGATGGTGGAGGGAATTCCGATGAGGACGAAGAGGGTAAGGCAGATCAGGTAGGTAGATGAAAGGCGTATCAGGTAGTGAGGAGATCGGTGCAAGACCAGACACTGAGTGATGGTGACTGGTGGCTTTATATGTGGTGCTGGTGATGATGCACAGGTGTTTAGAATTCTGGTGATTGGGGACGAGTGGGTGTGGTGTGAGTGTCCGATCCTGGGAGTGTAGCAGGTGTGGTTGTGACAACAACTAGTTTACCTCTGTTTGTAGTTTACACTGCAATAATACTAAAAGTAAACTTTTCTCAGTAAACTACTAGTTTAGTAGTTTTATATTGCAAGTATACTCATAAGTTTTCTTTAAGTGAACTTTACATCATACTTTAAGTATACTACTATGTCCTTATTTAGGTTTTAATGTGTATATATTTTGTTACATGAATATCTGAACATACAAAATATCCAGATAAATAACAGGGTATCTGCTTGTAAACAAAAACGTTTTATTGTAGTTCAGGCATTATTTTTTAAACACTTTAATGTGTTTCATAAAAAAATAAAGAAATAACATTTTGAACAAAAAAAAAAAAAAAAACTGACAAAAGACTATGAATTGGATCCAGTATGATAATCAAAATGTAGATGGAGTCAATCAACATCCCAAAGCTTGACTGTAATTATTTCCTCTTCATCAGTCAACATTTTATTCCATAAAGTTACAGTTTTGATGCTGTTCCATGTCAGATGATTGTGTTACATGTGTTAGTATCTGGTGTTTCTTTTTTCCTTTTTCACTTGCAAAAAGGCCAAGAAAAAAGAGCTATTCCAGCAACAACAAAAGAAGGAACATGAACTAACGTGGAAGCAATCAAAGACCTCGAGACAGTGTGAAAGGCTAACGAATGCAAGTTGGCCTCTTAACTGACCTAAAAATGTGGCTGTATCTAACATGTAGAGAGATGTTAGGGAGGACAGCTGAAACGGTCAGATGTCGCTTTGACCAGTGGGTCTCTATTCCAATCCTCGCGCCTCATGCTCTTCACATTTTGTATGTTTCTCGTATAGCTTCAGACATTTCTTGCATTCGAACGTAAGTGCCCTGAGAAGTGGACATCACATGACATCCCTCGGTGATTCAAGTTCAAAGCGTATGTATACGTTCAATTCAAAGTGAGTAATACAGAGGTGTATAGAGGTATATGATGTCACACTTCTCCATGTGTGAAAATGTTGCGCGGCGCAAATCCGTGAACCAATGTTCCAAAGTGAAGTAAACTTCGACGGATTTCCCCTGCTCAGGGAGTGGGGAGCAATGAACACTGTGTAGGGACCATGTCAGTCGCAGTGGAGCTCACTTCTAATGAGCTGATTATCTGAATCAGGTGTGCTAACAAAGAGAGACATGCAAAACATGCAGACCTTTGGGGAGCGAGGACTGGAATTGAGAACCGCTTCCTTAGACTTTAAGTCAGTGTGAGAAAAAGAGGTGAGAAGTTGTCTGCGTGACCCGAGTAATCCAAGGTAGCCTACATAATACAAGAATCCACACATAGATACTGGCGTAACAAGACCGAGAAGGTCCTTAAAAACAAAAGAAAAATCTCTTTGTTCATTTGACAACACAATCAATGCCAGTGCAAAGGTGTAAGCCCAGAAGAGGGACGGCCTCTTTGCATCAAGCCAGTTAGGATAAGGGTCGCTCTTTGAAGGTGTCTTTTGCAGCTATGCTCGTCATTCTTGAAAGGCCAGGGGAATTAGCTCAAATGGTAGAGCGCTCGCTGCGCAAAGGAAGGGGTCCAATCTTTGAGCCCCGCACGCAAGCGAAAAAGACACAGAACACGTGAAAACGCCGAAGGATTTCCCCTGCTGCAATACTGGGGGTATTATTTCTCTGCGTTTTGAAGAGTTGTAATTACATGTGAAACAACTCTACCCTCCGTGGCCTGGATTCGAACCCGTACTCTCTCAGATGAGCCGTGAAGTCATATGTCCATGACGTGTATTGTTAAGCGTGCAATAAACTGATACTTTTATTTTGTTATCTATGACATACCATTGATTGATTTTATATTACAAAGATTTGTGTGTGTGTGTATTATTTTAAAAAAGCATTTTACGTGTTTTTGTTTAAATAAAATTAATAAAAACGTTTCTTTAAATATGTTTTGTGTGTGTGGATATGATTTGATTGATATGATTTAGCAGATTTTTTTATCTGATCAAATTTTTTTTTTTTATTAAAATGAATACAAACACATACTGTACATACACACAATATAAAAAGGACAATGTGAAAGAGTGGGCCTAAGTAATATATACAAAATGTTTTATTAAAAATAACATGCACATGCAGACACACAACATAAAAAGCATTGTTAATTTTGACAGCAAATTCGGATTTAGTCTTAGTCTTTTGAATAACACACCATTTAGTTTTAGTCACATTTTAGTCATCTGAAATGTTTTAGTCTTAAGCACTATTCGGACGGGACTAGTTTTCTAAACTACGTTTGAGTTTCGATTCTTACTACCTGACGTCTGTGATTTTCATGTACCAATTCGGATGGGACTAACATCGCCGTGTTTATTACAGAGGTGGGAGGGTCCGATTTGTGCATCTGGGCGTCACAGAGATCACGCGCTCTGTATGCGTGCATTGCATTCATTCAGAATGATTGCCTTAGTATTATTACACAATCAATACTAAATGGCTAGTATAACAAAACCATGTTAATATGTGGTTCCTTTAGATTAACTTGTTTTCCTTTTTTTTAATTAAATGTAATTAAAACATTATGTAACTGAGTACATAAATGAGCGTGAGTAATCTTACCTGATGCTGATATTACAGTAGCCGGTATTAACTGTAATAACTGTTGCATCAATAACTTGCTCTTGATTTTATTTATTTTTTTTATTATTATTTATTTGCCGCTAAGCAAATATATCAAACATCCGCGTGGTAAGAGCATCGATCTACGGTAATTCACGTTGGCCAAAACACACAAGGAAACGCGTTGTGAAATAAAATATCACCGGCAATCACAGACATTCGCATTCGGACGGGATTAGTTTTCTCAGAGGATCACAGAGTTTGCTGAAAAACGGTAGGTAATTTGCTCTGGAATTATCCCAGAGGTTGTGTGAGAAAAACACAGACGTGGCAGATTCAGACGGGATTAAAATCACCAAGTACGTCTGTGAAACGCAGATTTCTCTAACGACCCCCTGTAAAACTAGTCCCGTCCGAATAGGGCTTTAGTCTAGTTTTAGTCGACTAAATATCATAAGAGTTTTAGGGCCCTATTTTAACGATCTGTAACGCAAGTGTCAAAGCGCAAAGCGCAAGTAAGTTTGTGGGCGGGTCTTGGCGCTGTTGCTATTTTCCCGGCGGGATAAATGGCTCTTGCGCCCGGCGCAAATCTAAAATGGGTTGGTCTGAAGTAGCTTCATTATTCATAGGTGTGGTTTGGGCGTGACGTGAAATAAACCAATCAGAGCGTCATCCAACATTCCCTTTAAAAGCAGGTGCGCAAGTTCCATTATGGATTGCTATTATTATGGCGTATTTACCAGGCGCACGCCAGGAGCGGTTCACAGCCGAGGAGACTGATGTTCTTGTAAGAGCAGTGAAAGACAGAGAAGTTGTGTTGTATGGCGATGGGAGAAACCCACCCAAAATAGCGTCGGTTAAACTGGCGTGGGAGGAAATAGCCACAATTGTTTCATCGATTTTTTTTCCTGGTTCTTAACGGACAAACCAATTTGTCAGATGTCCTTATATACATATATGACCTCAAACAGGTCTGATCCTTAATTACTACAATTAGCCTGAATAATTTGTAAGCTAGATTTATGCCTATTTTTTCACATCTTCGTGGCACACCACAATGATTTCCGTCATCTCATGTGTTAATATTTTTTTAGTGTAACAATTTATGATTTTCAAAAATAACTGTTGCATCTGTGTAGATTACATGAGCAAAGTGTATGCGCGTTGTGCACGCTATACATTATGGTCAAGCATGCGCCCTTAAAATAGCATAATGAACAACGCGCAACGCGCCACTGACTTTAGACTAGGTTTTTTCTGGTCAGTGGCGCAATTGTTTAATGGAACAGCAAAATAGCACCAGGGATTGTTTGCGCCGGAACACGCCTCCTTTTTTGCGCTGAACCGCCCAGGGAGCGCAAGTTCATTCACTAGTTTAGCGACGTGCTTCTGTGGAGGGAAAAGCGCGCTTTGCGCAGGTGCAAAATAGGAATGACACATGCGTCGGTGTGCAAAGTCAATTGCGCTGGGTGCAAGATAGGGCCCTTAGTCTTAGTCTAGTCTTAAGTCTTTTAGTCTTAGTCTAGTTTTTTTTTTTAGTAGAACAAAGTCAACTTAGTTGATTTGACCAAAATGTTTCCATCAGTCTGTTATGGAATGGTATTTATAAAATAAACATAAGGCCTGCTCTCAATGTAAAATATACATGCTCTCTGAAAAAGATATGCATTCGTCCTGAATGATATGCAATGCATATGACATTCTTTCAAGATGAAGTACAGTATTATTGAAATAGACAACCACCTAACTCTAAACTTACTGTCTTCTACTGTCTGTGCAAAATCAAAAACATTAAGAAAAATAAAGT
Organism: Carassius auratus; assembly: GCF_003368295.1. NCBI lineage: Eukaryota > Metazoa > Chordata > Actinopteri > Cypriniformes > Cyprinidae > Carassius > Carassius auratus. Next base: position 1,902,245 of record NC_039261.1, read on the forward strand.
ACAATTCTCAAAAACAATAAAAAGTTTTCGTCCTAGACCTAACATTAGCTCTGACATTTCTGTTCTGTCATTGCTCTTGGACCAGGTGCACGGTAAAACGTTAGCGTGTTGCTAATGAAAAAAGTCAACTGAAATCACCCAAAGCTGTGTAACTACGTGTGCAACCACAACTAAATATATTGTAACAGGGAACTACACTTACTTTTTCCATTGGTGGCACTTGCGCTACTAACTTTTTCAGTTAATGGCGCAAAACATGATTTGGTCGCACAAATTAGTTATAGTATAGTAATTACTGGATAACAATCAACAATAATGAAACTGTATTGCATACAGATGTGCTTTTTATTTTACTTACCATCTTTTAAACCACATGCCTTGTTCTATTTCTTACAGTACACACAGTGCATTGCTCCGTCTTGTAGCTGGGGTTAGAGGGACCCCGGTGCAGGTTGTGCAGTGGGCCCTGTTTAAAAGGGTTTAATTTGTATTGTATGTTCATTCTATTTCTTTATTTGTGCTATTTAAACAAAGTTTACATTTTTTTACATTTGTTTTTGTTCATTTAAAAATAGCACTGCATAGTCTTCACTGTAAAATAAAATACACAATCAAACCAAAATGTATTCAGACACCTTCAACGTTTCTTACAATATCACAGTTTATTGGCTGTAGTTTAGAAATTGGTAATAAAATATGACAATAACTCAGGGTTAAACTGTGTCAGAACAACAAATTCATCTTGATATGTCGGATGCAATGCTTAATTTGGTTCAGTCTGTGGTGTGAAAAGGTTGCATTAGCAATTAAAGAAAGAAACACTTAAGCAAAACATGGTCAGGTCCCTAATAATTGTTTTTTTTTTTTTTTAGTCACTAGTAAAACAATATAGACGGTTTCAACGGCATCAACATAAACAAACGTTAATGAGCGTGATCGCTTTTGTGGACCTAACTTAACTTCCGGTAGACTCCAAATAGAATCAATAACAACAGCCAAGTCCCTCTAGAGTAGATATTTTTTGATAACAAACAAAATATGTTTGCTGCGTGGATCAGGCGGACTTAATGAAAATGCAAATTCATTATTTGCCAACAGGAGATGTTTTAAAGCATAGACATAAAGCGCGAGAAATAGAGGTTTCCCCAGTAACAGCTGTAAACAAAGCAGAGCTAAGCTCATACGCTGCTATCAGGCATATAACATGCAAGTTTTCCTTCAGAAATACAGCGATATAAAAACACCCGTGCCTCGTTTTGATAAATGTAAGGAATTATTATTATTAAACGTGCAGTACGTTACGTAACATTACTTTACTCATGTTTATTTAACAAAGCCTTTTTGAAAATCGATCCGTTTTAAAATTGTGGCGAGTCTCCAAAAATAAATAAATGTATGGGAAACACATCCCGCAGCACAGCCACCTGAGCCCAACTTCAGTCTACTCATCACCTTGGCTTTAACTGTGTTTGTAGATGGCACCGCAGCCAGACCGATATAACACAACACAGACCTGAAGTTAACTTAGGGCCAGGCACGTGCGCCCGATGAAACCGTCTATAATCTATTCTATCAGATTTTTGGATTGACTTTGGATAAATTCTTGTTAAAACTACAAAGTAATTCAATCAAGAGCAGTGAGTGATTTACTTTCATTTTCATACATTAAAGACACTGACAGCAGAGCTAGTAAATTAGGCGCGGTCACTTTAAGAGACAAATGCATCCATTATAGAGATACACATCAATCAATTGCTTTGACGCAATGTATTTTTTGTTTAAAGCACTATATAAATAAAGGTGATTGATTGATACACATCCGATTTCTTTCCAACTCTTTACTTTCACTGAAGACATAACCACAGACTTTTTCGAACACACTTTCCAAGACGGGTATTTCAACATATTTAGTATGTATTTGTTGTCGGTACAAAAGCAAGAAGACTTTGAGACACGTCTCTGCTTGCTCCCTGAACACCAGACCACCGGGCTGCTGAATTGAGCTCTTTCACTTTTCACTCTTTTTCTTATGTTTATTTAAAATTCGATTTGTATTTGTTCGTTCAGGTGCAGGAGGACGCAAACGTCCTGAAGGAGAGCTCGGTTCAGTGTTGCGCGAGTAACCAGCTGCTCAGTTCAACTTTCCCGCATCGCGGGGCTGAAGCCAACTTGATGTGTTGAATGCTCGGAGCACGTTATAAAACATATTCTTAAAATACACATTTCTGTTTTAATAAATGCTCGTATTAAAACATAGCATTACACATAAGCAGGTACAAAAATAATCAGTGATACATTTACGACCCCATAAAAATTTTGGTCGCAATGGCATTTCAAAAGGTCGCATCTGCGACCATTTTGGTCGCAGTGTAGTTCCCTGTGTACTTAACTGTTATGAAAACGTCCTCGAAACTGTGAATTTCTGCAAACTCATCTTTGTTATCTTTTCTGTGTAACTGCTGCTGCGTTTGTTTAGCTGTTGCGCTTGCATTTGCCGTGACTTTTTAAAATGGCTCGGCTGCTTCTGAATAGATCAACCTACCCTCAAAGATTCCCTCTGATTGGATCTCTTCTCCATTCGTCCCTCCCATATATTTTCGTCTCATTTTTATTCATTGACTAAAGTGTCAGTTATATTTCGTCACGTTTTTTGTCATCATATCTGACTTTTTATTTAGTTTTTATTTAGTTTTCATCCATGAAAAAGGTTAGTTGACGAATATATTTCGTCATAGTCTTCGTCAACGAAATTAACACTGACACTGTGCAGTGGTAGAGTCTGGACAGTGGGGAGTGGTGGAGTCTGGACACTGTGCAGTGGTGGAGTTTGGACACTGGGCAGTGGTGGAGTCTGGACACTGGGCAGTGGTGGAGTTTGGACACTGGGCAGTGGTGGAGTCTGGACACTGGGGAATGGTGGAGTCTGGACACTGGAGTTTGGATGCTGTGCAGTGGTGGAGTCTGGACAGTGGGGAGTGGTGGAGTCTAGACACTGTGCAGTGGTGGAGTTTGGACACTGTGCAGTGGTGGAGTTTGGACACTGGGCAGTGGTGGAGTCTGGACACTGGGGAGTGGTGGAGTCTGGACACTGGGCAGTGGTGGAGTTTGGACACTGTGCAGTGGTAGAGTCTGGACAGTGGGGAGTGGTGGAGTCTGGACACTGTGCAGTGGTGGAGTTTGGACACTGGGCAGTGGTGGAGTCTGGACACTGGGGAGTGGTGGAGTCTGGACACTGGGGAATGGTGGAGTCTGGACACTGGAGTTTGGATGCTGTGCAGTGGTGGAGTCTGGACACTGTGCAGTGGTGGAGTTTGGACACTGTGCAGTGGTGGAGTTTGGACACTGGGCAGTGGTGGAGTCTGGACACTGTGCAGTGGTGGAGTCTGGACACTGGGCAGTGGTGCAGCTGTAGGAGCCTGGATACTGGGCACTGGTGCAGCTGGTAGAACTGGTGGACCTGAAAGGACTAAGTCATCTGATGCCACAAGATTTGCCACTGTGGCTTCCTCTCCAAAGAAATCAATGAAGCCCTTATCCTTTTCCACTTGCTCCTCCACATCTATCTCCTCCAGCAATTGAGAGGTCCTATCAGAGGTAGGGCACATGTCCTCCAGGGGCTGACTATTCTGCCTCAACAAGTACTGTACTCCAATGAGCTCCCCTGAGGAAATATTTGTAACAGGAAATATTTTTAATGGAAATTATGCAGAAAGGTTTATTTAGAAATGCAGTAAATATTTTGTTGTCCACTTCTGTATGAACAATATATATATATATAATTCAGAGGGTATCATAAAAAGACAGGATTACTCTATATTCTACTATGTATTTTATTTTCTGCCCTGAAACCTAGAACACAGAATAATGTACAAATATTCTGGTGGTATAATTTTTCTCTGATATGTCAAAATTACATTATTGTTGTCCAAAAGCACTTGTAATTTTACCAAAAACATGCTACATCATGAGCTGCATTTATCAAAATATTTTTACCTGTGTATACTGCAGGTGGAGTGAAGCTAGGGACCAATTTCCTGCCATACAACTTATTGTAGTTCTTATTGACAGAGGAAACCAGCTCCCCTGTGTAAGAGCGCAGAGTTGAACCTCCATCTGCAACAGCAGCTTCAGCCCGGTCCTGATTCCAGCGTAATAAACCTTCCAGGAGATAAATCTGGAAGTTCAGGCTGTTTGCGCTGTTCCCTAGAAAAAGTAATAGAAAGCCAAAAATTGCTTTGAGAAAATGCAAAACAGAAAATTTAATCTGCAAATATCTTGATAAACAGGAATTAATTACAAAATGTGGTATATTCTGACATGACAAACCTGGAATAAATCTGCTTAGGTGGCAGTGAAATGATTCCAGGGATGTGGAGCCTCTGGCACAACGATAGGTTTTTAGAACCACCCCACCCTTGTTTGTAGTTCCAGTTTCAGTATAGAGCGGCACATTTGGAGGGTCTTGGATACAGTTAACAGCTTTACTTTTAAAATCGATACTATTAGAGATAAAATTGCAACCATTCAGCCATCAGCTACAGTATCACATCAGTGCACTATAGACCCCCTGAGGAACAGTTCCACTCATTCTCTACTATAGGAGAGGAAGAATTGTATAAACTTGTTAAATCATCTAAACCAACAACATGTATGTTAGACCCTATACCATCTAAGCTCTTAAAAGAGGTGCTTCCAGAAGTCATAGGTCCTCTTCTGACTATTATTAATTCCTCATTGTCATTAGGATATGTCCCCAAAACCTTCAAACTGGCTGTTATTAAGCCTCTCATAAAAAAAACACAACTTGACCCCAGAGAACTTGTTAATTATAGACCGATCTTGAATTTCCCTTTTCTGTCCAAGATACTAGAAAAGGTGGTATCCTCACAATTATATTCCTTCTTAGAGAAAAATGGTATATGTGAGGATTTCCAGTCAGGATTTAGACCGTATCATAGTACTGAGACTGCTCTCCTTAGAGTTACAAATGATCTGCTCTTATCATCTGATCGTGGGTGTATCTCTCCATTAGTTTTATTGGATCTTAGTGCTGCGTTTGACACAATTGACCACAGCATTCTTTTACACAGACTTGAACACTTTGTTGGCATCAGTGGAAGTGCATTAGCATGGTTTAAATCGTACTTATATGACCGCCATCAGTTCGTAGCAGTGAATGAAGATGTATCATATCGATCACAAGTGCAGTATGGAGTACCTCAAGGCTCAGTACTAGGGCTGCTACTCTTCACGCTTTATATGTTACCCTTGGGAGATATCATCAGGAAACGTGGTGTTAGCTTTCACTGTTATGCTGATGATACGCAGCTCTATATTTCCTCGCAGCCCGGTGAAACACACCAATTTGAAAAACTAATGGAATGCATAGTCGATATAAAAAATTGGATGACGAGTAATTTCTTACTGCTAAATTCAGAAAAAACAGAGGTGTTAATCATAGGGCCTAAAAACTCTGCTTGTAATAACCTAGAACACTGTCTAAGACTTGATGGTTGCTCTGTCAATTCTTCATTATCAGTTAGGAACCTAGGTGTGCTACTTGATCGCAATCTTTCCTTAGAAAGCCACGTTTCTAGCATTTGTAAAACTGCATTTTTCCATCTCAAAAATATATCTAAATTATGGCCTATGCTCTCAATGTCAAATGCAGAAATGTTAATCCATGCATTTATGACTTCAAGGTTAGACTATTGTAATGCTTTATTGGGTGGTTGTTCTGCACGCTTGGTAAACAAACTACAGCTAGTCCAAAATGCAGCAGCAAGAGTTCTTACTAGAACCAGGAAGTATGACCATATTAGCCCGGTCCTGTCCACACTGCACTGGCTCCCTATCAAACATCGTATAGATTTTAAAATATTGCTTATTACTTATAAAGCCCTGAATGGTTTAGTACCTCAGTATTTGAATGAGCTCCTTTTACATTATACTCCTCTACGTCCGCTACGTTCTCTAAACTCAGGCAATTTGATAATACCTAGAATATCAAAATCAACTGCGGGCGGCAGATCCTTTTCCTATTTGCCGCCTAAACTCTGGAATAACCTACCTAACATTTTTCGGGAGGCAGACACACTCTTGCAGTTTAAATCTACATTAAAGACCCATCTCTTTAACCTGGCATACACATAACATACTAATATGCTTTTAATATCCAAATCCGTTAAAGGATTTTTAGGCTGCATTAATTAGGTAAACCGGAACCGGAAACACTTCACATAACACCGTACTTTCTACATCATTAGAAGAATGACATCTACGCTAATATTTGTCTGTTTCTCTCTTGTTCCGAGGTCACCGTGGCCACCAGATCCAGTCTGTGTCCAGATCAGAGGGTCACTGCAGTCACCCGGATCCAGTACGTATCCAGACCAGATGGTGGATCAGCACCCAAAAAGGACCTCTACTGCCCTGAAAGACAGTGGAGACCAGGACAACTAGAGCCCCAGATACAGATCCCCTGTAAAGACCTTGTCTCAGAGGACCACCAGGACAAGACCACATGAAACAGATGATTCTTCTGCACAATCTGACTTTGCTGCAGCCTGGAATTGAACTACTGGTTTCGTCTGGTCAGAGGAGAACTGGCCCCCCAACTGAGCCTGGTTTCTCCCAAGGTTTTTTTATCCATTCTGTCACCGATGGAGTTTCGGTTCCTTGCCGCTGTCACCTCTGGCTTGCTTAGTTGGGGTTACTTCATCTACAGCGATATCATTGACTTGATTGCTATCATTGATTAACTATCATTTTGCATTATTGAGACACTGTTTTCCAAATGAATGTTGTTCAGTGCTTTGACGCAATGTATTTTGTTTAAAGCACTATATAAATAAAGGTGATTGATTGATTGATTGATTGATACCACAACTGTAGGTTTTCACACAGCTCCAGCTTTCCCTTTGCACCAACCCTAAAAAGTGCTTCCGACACCCACTTCTGGTCTTGCTGTGGCATTGTCTGTGGCCACAGAAGGGGGAGATCTTCTGGCTGAGATGAGACCTAGTGATATTATCAAAAACACTGGTTTAAATAAAAGCTAAGAGAGCATTAAATGATGAAGACATGTATATATTTTGAATGAGATCTTACTGGGCTCCTCACAACAGTATTCTCAGAAACAGTTGATGGCGTTGCTGTTTTTTTGATGCGTTGTGAACTCTGAGGTGGAGGAAGGAAGAAGGAAGAGGAGGACTGGATGACGGGCTGATGAGGTTTGGGGGATGGAGGAGGATGAGGATCAGAGGGTGGACATGAAACTGTAGCTGAACTGGAGTGCTCTAACATCTGTGGAGTCAAACATTATGATTAATCTATTAAGGGGATTGCCGTGTTTTTAATACATTCAAATTACATAGTGATAAAGTCATGATGTCATTATAAAAGTCTTGATGTCTTTTAATATTAACCTGAGAGGTTTTCCTCTGGGTGCTCAAATTAGGTTTTGCTGCTGCCACATGTGAGCCTCCAAACCTTGACTTTTCAAACTAAAAAGATTTGTCATGGTTAGTGATAACAAAACCCTAACACTATAGTTAAAGGTTGAGATGTTTCAATATCTGCAGTGATGCATGCAATAGTGTGGTCTGCTTACCATTGACAATGTCAGTTTAGGTCTCTTTGCAGGACACAACACATCACTGACAGAGGGTGTGCTTTGGGCCGGGGTGCTCTGTGATGCTTCCACTGTGACTGGTGGATGAACCTGTGACACATGCATAAAGTACAAAAAAATCTTCCTAATGTGATTTTAGATATAAAGACACATTGATGTTGCAAACACATCTATCTATTTATGCAACTTGAACCAGGCTAATTGAAGTAACCTTGTGAAATCCACAAATACATGTCTGTGCTTCCTTCAGAAGAGTGGTCTGTCCCCTCATTTGCAGAGGGCACTTTTCTACCTGTGAACATGAATTATACCTCTGACACTGGATCTCATATGGTATGTATTTACTTAACCATACATATAAATAAAAATACCACAATGTATTGTCAAAAAAGTTTGTTAGTTTGCCCATGAATCTAGCTGCATAACTTACCTTCTGATATATCTCATGCCATCTTTTTTGTCGGGGAGAAGGTCTATTCCCCTGCGTAGATGGCCAAACTCCTGTTTGGGCAAAACTCTCCAGACGCGCAAGCCATTCAGCATTACTCATGCCTTTGTGAGACTTGATGTCATTGCCTGAAACACTACATAACACGTAACACTAACTGCCATTGTAGCCTGTAGCATTTACCCTCCCGTTGTGTTCATTTCATGATAGCTAGTTTTGTGTTCCTGGTCCAGAACCACCGCCATAATATAGCAGATTATAAATCCATTATAATACATTTATTATCTTACATAAAACATGTTGTGGTTTAATTATTTATCATTTAATGCCATGTCAGCAGCAGGGGCTATAGATCTTTCTATTATGGCTGTATGTCTCAATGACCTAGGCTCATACAACTCTTTTTTGAATATAAATAAATAAATATATATATAGCATTATGGATTAATTTGACTAAAACAAATACTCAGATTAAACATATTGTGCTCTTTCAACTGTGTCCATGTGATAAGGGCATGAACCTGAATGTATAAACTTATCCATTCACTTCTTTTGACAGGTCATAACATATGTATAAACATATAACATATGTGTAAAAGTTAAACAAAACATTAACATTATCCAGATTTATTTTGTGTGTTCAGATGCCGCATGTGGAAAAAGTTATGGAACCTTATGACAATTAAATAAAAAGCATTTTTTTTTCAGAGAGAAAACTTGTTAATCGGTTAAATTTGACATATTTACAGTTACGTTAGCTCCGGTCGTAATAGTATTTACACATCAGTGACTATCATACGTAGTCTATCAAGCGGTATTCATAGGCTAATTTACATGGCCAATCTTGCTATTCCTAAAGAACAAAAATCCTAAACCATTTCATTCATATCAAGATATAAATAACATACATGAGCGAAATGTAAATAATTTAATGTTAACTGAGCGGAGATTATATGCAATTTGCGAGGCCGTGCATGATTGGTGTGTGAGAAATAGACCTTGCCATTTCATTGGACGCGGAAAAATAGAGATTGCAACGTGATTGGTTTTTAAAAGATAGAAGTCGTAACGTGATTGGTTTTCAAAAGATAGAGGTCGTAACGTGATTGGTTTTCAAAAGATAGAGGTCATAACGTGATTGGTTTTTAAAAGATAGAAGTCGGCATACTATTGGATTAATTTTACAGACTTGTGGTTGTCAGGTAGGGCTATTTCGGCCACAACAAACCCCTGCTTAGCAAGCAGGGATTTCAGTGAGATCACCCTACTCTTTGTCAGAGGAGAAGAGCAGAGCAGAGCCCCCAGACAATAAAAACAGCTGGCCAATACAGGGATCGAACCTGCAAACTTGGCGTTATTAGCACCATGCTCTAACCAGCTGAGCTAACCGGCCCGGCATAGCCATCTTCCTCTACCCGATTGAATAAAAACCTGCCTCAATGTTTGTGAACGCAATGAGAGAACAAAGCTTCACGTTTAAACCTGGCCAAGGCCTTGTCTGGGATTTGAACCTGGGACCTGTTGCACCCATAGCGAGAATCATACCCCTAGACCAATAAGCCTTCTTGTCCAAGGTCAAGAAAAAAGAGCTACTCCAGCATCAACAAAAGAAGGAACATGAACTAACTAATCAAAGACCTCGAGACAGTGTGAAAGGCTAACGAATGCAAGTTGGCCTCTTAACTGACCTAAAAATGTGACTGTATCTAACATGTAGAGGGATGTTAGGGAGGACAGCTGAAATTTTTATTTCCAATGCTGTCATCTTAAACCATGACTACACACACACCAGGCTACAAAATATTACATGAAATATGTCATACTTTAAATGTGGTCATCTTACCCCAGGTTTACACCAGGTGCTTTTACCTCATAAAATCTCTAGCACTATTCCCACATACTTTGGCCCATATGGATACATTTGGCCTTTTTTGTTTTGTTTTTAGTTAAGACTCTCAACGTTTTTTATTTATTTATAGAAAAGTCATTATTATTACATTATTTTAGAAAATATAAATTTATTTCTTGGTAAATGCAGTTTTCCATATCTCCACAACAATTTGGTAACGATTTTTACAATTAAAATGTGTGTCTGTTATTATGTGTTATTGCCAAATATAAATGTAAATAGTTTAAACATTATTTTCATTCATAGGGCATAGAAACCACGACTTCTTAGACAATACACACATCATTGTTGACAGTAGCATAGCTTAATTAGCTGACGGTCGATAAATTTAACTTATCTGATCATTTATCACGTGAAAAGTTACAGGTTCACAGGTACTGAAGAAAGCATGAACTGTACATGCTAGCTAGCTATACTGACACGATTCATTTTCCAAAAATACACACTGTATATAAACAAATAATGACCAGTTTTCAATGAATGAAGTAACAGCCTTACCTTTAACAAAGATGACAATAACAACGACCAGCGATTGGTCAAAAGGAGGCCACAGGAAAGAAACGCGATTGGAGGAAAGTAAGCAACAGAAGAGAAACGTGATTGATCAGAAGTAAGCCCCGGAAGAGAAATGCGATTGATCAAAAGTAAGCCACAGGCGAAACGTTATTGGTCCAAAGTAAGCCACAGGCGAAACGCGATTGGTCAAAAGTAAGCCACAGGCGAAACGCGATTGGCTCATGTGGGCTTACTTTGGGCTTACTTCAGCTCAGTCGGTGGAAAGCAGTAGGCGCAAGCGAGAGGTAGCGGGATCGATGCCCGCATTCTCCAAGTTGGCTCCTGCCCTTTTACTCACACATCCCTAAATCAGTGGTTTACAATCCTGTCCTGTACGCATCCCTGCCCTGCACATTTTGCATTTCCCATCATCCAACACACCTATTTCAAATCATCAGCTCTTTAGTAGAGACTGCAAGACCTGATTTGGGTGTGTCTAATACGGGAGACATACAAAATGTTCAGGACAGGAGTGCCTCCAGGAAACGTTTGAAAACCATTGCCCTAAAGAGACCGACTGAGTATTGACGCAAGGCTGCGACACTCCCACGTTAGCTTTTATGGGGCTCACAGCTGCCAAAAAGTATTTCAGACACGGTCCTGCGCAAATTGGTTGCAAAACAGGTCCCACCGAGATTTGAACTCAGATCACTGGATTCAGAGTCCAGAGTGCTAACCATTACACCATGGAACCTTAATTGAAACAGTTGTTGCTCACAGGGCCACAAAGGCTGTCACCAGTGCCAAACTAGTTCTGTTTTTATCTTTTCCTGCGGCAAGAAAGCACACAGGTTCCACTGAAATTTGAACTCAGATCATTGGATTCAAAGCCCAGAGCGCTGACCATTACACCATGGAAACAAAACCGCTTGGCTTGTGGCCAACTGGGAAACAGATAGTTCTGTGGCAGCGGGGAAGCAGTCGTTCAGAAAAGTTGGAACCCAGTGATTTTTGATCACTGGCCTGCCTCAAAAAACGGAAAAGAGTGGGAGATTTCGCCAAAACCCGGGATCGAACCAGGGACCTTTAGACGTTCAGTCAAACACTCTCCAAACTCCACCAAAGCTGGGGTACAAATGTTTCTATAAGAAGGGGGAGAAGAGGGGAGAGGGAGGAAGAGAAGTGCGAGAAATTCAGTATATCGCAGGTTCGAATCCACGCTGTAACATAAAGTTATTTAAAGTTATTTGTTAAAAATCGTAAATCGATTGTTTCGTTTCCAAGTTTGATTTTAAAAGTAATGTATTTTAATTTAATTATTGTTTCTTTTCTAAGATTGATTTTGACAGTAATGTTTTTGATTTAATGATTCTTTCGTTTCTAAGATTGATTTTTATTTTATCCTCATTATCATTATCATTAGTCCAAGTGCATTTATTAAGGCAATCATTTCCTGTGGCAGTAGGGACAAATTAACCTCCTTATTACGGCATTCACACTTTATTGTATCATATTACTTACTGCAAAGCTACATGTGACACTGAATTTAACTGTAAACTGAATGCCATTTACATTCAATAAAACAAATAAATACAACACACCAGTCAAAGAGAAATATATTTTTTAACTATATACATATTTTAAAAAATGTAGGAATAGTACTAAATTCAATATAAAATTAAGAATTTTATGTGCACACGCTATATAAAATAAGTACAAAAAATATAAATATATACATCAAAATATACACATTTTGGTATTTTACTTTATACTGCTTCCTCTACACATAAACCTTTCTATAATAATAATAATAATAATAGTTTAACTTTATTTAATATGTATTATATATTTCCATATGTATTATAGTGTATTCATATACATACCCACATGTTAATAATAATAATAATAATAATAATAATAATAATAATAATAATACACGATAAAAAAAAGTGCACAGTATAACTCTTTAACATTAAATATGGCTGGAAGATAAAAAAACAGAATAGATCCAACCAAGAGAACAAAATGAATGTATCACACATAAATAAATGAGTTATCTTCTCATAATCTGTAACCACTGCTCCTTCGTAATTGTTTCTTTATTAGGGCAATATATTTTGCCTTTGTACTGGCTATGGCCAGTTTCTTGAGTACGAAATTGGCCACACTTTCTGCATGAATTTGCTTTTACAGTGCGATTGTACGACCGTTTGGTTGGAGTGGCTGTGTCATTTGCAGGTGGGTCAGAGGAAATTGCTCCAGGGTTAATGGTGGAAAATGGGGCTGGGCAGGGCACCAGAAACATCTAAGAAACAACAGGGGCAGTGGGTGTGTCAGGAACCAATGGGTGTGGTGCTGTCGGCCTGGGACAAATTGTCCTTAGCTGGCTGGACGTGGCTGAACGCTGAGGGTGTACGGCTGATGGCCAGATTGAAGTTGCTGTGGCAGATGTACAGGTAGCTGAGGGCGCAATCTTTCTAAACTTTGTCTTTGCCTGTCCAGCTGTGTCTGGTGGCATCTGGTAGGTATGCAACTGGTGGCTATATTGTGGAGGCACAACAGGCTGTACTCGTGCTGGAGGCAAAGCATCCAAAGCCACTGGACGTGCCTCTGGAAGGTCCAGCCCTTGCAACAGCAAGTAGACCTCCTGACCCTTTAAACGGATATTGTGCCATGTCGTAAGGGTCCTCTGATTTACCTCAACTAGCTGAAGGGTTGTGTCACTCATCACCGTTCCATTGCTCAGGATTAGCTGCCGAATTCTTCTGTAATCACGAAGAATGAGATCCCATCTAGACAGAGATTCTGTCAGCTGTTTCTTGGTGCTTCGGTGGATGTTACATAACCTTATGAAAATCATTTCAACAAGGCGACAGCAATTAGGCCACTGTGCTGGAGAGCCGCTAGAACCCAAAACACACCTTTTTGTGCTGTCGACACCAGGAGTGAAGACAGCTTTCTTTTTTGGGGACCTAAAATGTCCTGTAAGTAGCCTGTCTTGATGACGAGCAGCATACACCACCCTGTCTTTATCAAATTTGTCCAGGTTCTGCCACAAACCCACAATGGTCGCAACTTGTTGGTTGGTAAGTGTGAGGCTTGTCTGTGTGCGCAGCTCCACCAGACACTCTGCCAACGCATCCATCTGGAATGCCATTCCAGGAATGCAGTGCTCGTCAACAGCCTGGAAATATAACTGTTGGTTAGGTATTTACATGCTGTTAAGTAAGTTTACTGCTTAATGGCAGATAACTAAATGAGTGACAATTCGTATAGAAAAGGACATTTTACCATTGCTGAGGGCACTGGTGTATCTAAAGGATCCTGGACACTGGGCAGTGGTGGAGCCTGGACACTGGGCAGTGGTGGAGTCTGGACACTGTGCAGTGGTGGAGCCTGGACACTGAGCAGTGGTGGAGCCTGGACACTGGTAAGTGGTGGAGTCTGGACACTGGGCAGTGGTGGAGTTTGGACACTGGGCAGTGGTGCAGCTGTAGGAGCCTGGACACTGGGCACTGGTGCAGCTGGTAGAACTGGTGGACCTGAAAGGACTAAGTCATCTGATGCCACAAGATTTGCCACTGTGGCTTCCTCTCCAAAGAAATCAATGAAACCTTCACCCTTTTCCACTTGCTCCTCCACATCTATCTCCTCCAGCAATTGAGAGGTCCTAGCAGAGGTAGGGCACATGTCCTCCAGGGGCTGACTATTCTGCCTCAACAAGTGCTGTACTCCAATGAGCTCCCCTGGGAAAATATTTGTAACAGGAAACATTTTTAATGGAAATTATGCAGAAAGGTTTATTTAGAAATGCAGTAAATATTTTGTTGTCCACTTCTGTATGAACAATATATATGTAATTCAGAGGGTATCATAAAAAGACAGGATTACTCTATATTCTACTATGTATTTTATTTTCTGCCCTGAAACCTAGAACACAGAATAATGTACAAATATTCTGTTAGTATAATTTTTCTCTGATATGTCAAAATTACATTATTATTGTCCAAAAGCACTTGTAATTTTACCAAAAACATGCTACATCATGAGCTGCATTTATCAAAATATTTTTACCTGTGTACACTGCAGGTGGAGTAAAGCTAGGGACCAATTTCCTGCCATACAACTTATTGTAGTTCTTATTGACAGAGGAAACCAGCTCCCCTGTGTAAGAGCGCAGAGTTGAACCTCCATCTGCAACAGCAGCTTCAGCCCGGTCCTGATTCCAGCGTAATAAACCTTCCAGGAGATAAATCTGGAAGTTCAGGCTGTTTGCGCTGTTCCCTAGAAAAAGAAATAGAAAGCCAAATATTGCTTTGAGAAAATGCAAAACAGAAAATTTTATCTGCAAATATCTTGATAAACAGGAATTAGTGGCAAAATGTGGTATATTCTGACATGACAAACCTGGAATAAATCTGCTTAGGTGGCAGTAAAAGGATTCCAGGGATGTGGAGCCTCTGGCACAACGATAGGTTTTTAGAACCACCCCACCCTTGTTTGTAGTTCCAGTTTCAGTATAGAGCGGCACATTAGGAGGGTCTTGGATACAGGTGACGTGCCGCCTCTGGACATTCCAGATGTGCTGCATTCTGACACTGTCAAGTAGAGGAACACCAAGAGCATCTTTCCCCTTGCCACCCATGGGCTCTATGATGAGCATATCAAGGAGGCGGAAAGTGGTTTCTTCTCCCCGTGTTCTCCTCCTGCAGTGCTGGAGCAGCTCAGCTTTAGTTAAATGATGGTCCAATTCTGCCTCCGTCAGTGTAGACCAGCCCTGTTGGATGAGTTGCTCCCTTTTGGCCCGTCTCAGCAGAGTGAGATCCCCTGCATCCCACTCAAAAATACAGGATGACAGCCTTGCAAAAAAAGTAGGGTACAACTGGTGGGCGTCAGTGGTGCACCCTACTGCCAGACGTCGTATAAAATGCCGAATGTCTAGGCGGACGATGACATCTGGCCAGCCGCTGAACCGCCTCTTCAATTTAGTCTTTCCCACTTTCTTGCAACAATCATAGTCCACATAAATGATAGTGGGAGGATCAACACCAGCACTCCGGTATCGCTCCATGAGCCCTGCAGCCATGAGGTCTAACCCAGCCCCTTCATTCGCAGTCAGGACACTCATCAGCACCTGACCTATCTCATTGCCCACTGAGGTAAGCCACTGTGCTGTGCCTTTCGCAGGCCCACTCAACTTCTTGGTGATCTGAAATCAATCAATCAATCACCTTTATTTATATAGTGCTTTAAACAAAATACATTGCGCCAAAGCACTGAACAACATTCATTTGGAAAACAGTGTCTCAATAATGCAAAATGATAGTTAAAGGCAGTTCATCATTGAATTCATTGATGTCATCTCTGTTCAGTTGAAATAGTGTCTGTTTTAATTTGCAATCAAGTCAACGATATCGCTGTAGATGAAGTGACCCCAACTAAGCAAGCCAGAGGCGACAGCGGCAAGGAACCGAAACTCCATCGGTGACAGAATGGAGAAAAAAACCTTGGGAGAAACCAGGCTCAGTTGGGGGGCCAGTTCTCCTCTGACCAGACGAAACCAGTAGTTCAATTCCAGGCTGCAGCAAAAGTCAGATTGTGCAGAAGAATCATCTGTTTCCTGTGGTCTTGTCCTGGTGCTCCTCTGAGACAAGGTCTTTACAGGGGATCTGTATCTGGGGCTCTAGTTGTCCTGGTCTCCGCTGTCTTTCAGGGCAGTAGAGGTCCTTTCTAGGTGCTGATCCACCATCTGGTCTGGATACGTACTGGATCCGGGTGACTGCAGTGACCCTCTGATCTGGACACAGACTGGATCTGGTGGCCACGGTGACCTCGGAACAAGAGAGAAACAGACAAATATTAGCGTAGATGCCATTCTTCTAATGATGTAGAAAGTACGGTGTTATGTGAAGTGTTCCGGTTCCAGTTTACCTAATTAATGCAGCCTAAAAATCCTTTAACGGATTTGGATATTAAAAGCATATTAGTATGTTATGTGTATGCCAGGTTAAAGAGATGGGTCTTTAATCTAGATTTAAACTGCAAGAGTGTGTCTGCCTCCCGAACAATGTTAGGTAGGTTATTCCAGAGTTTAGGCGCCAAATAGGAAAAGGATCTGCCGCCCGCAGTTGATTTTGATATTCTAGGTATTATCAAATTGCCTGAGTTTTGAGAACGTAGCGGACGTAGAGGAGTATAATGTAAAAGGAGCTCATTCAAATACTGAGGTGCTAAACCATTCAGGGCTTTATAAGTAATAAGCAATATTTTAAAATCTATACGATGTTTGATAGGGAGCCAGTGCAGTGTGGACAGGACCGGGCTAATATGGTCATACTTCCTGGTTCTAGTAAGAACTCTTGCTGCTGCATTTTGGACTAGCTGTAGTTTGTTTACCAAGCGTGCAGAACAACCACCCAATAAAGCATTACAGTAGTCTAACCTTGAAGTCATAAATGCATGGATTAACATTTCTGCATTTGACATTGAGAGCATAGGCCGTAATTTAGATATATTTTTGAGATGGAAAAATGCAGTTTTACAAATGCTAGAAACGTGGCTTTCTAAGGAAAGATTGCGATCAAGTAGCACACCTAGGTTCCTAACTGATGACGAAGAATTGACAGAGCAACCATCAAGTCTTAGACAGTGTTCTAGGTTATTACAAGTAGAGTTTTTAGGCCCTATGATTAACACCTCTGTTTTTTCTGAATTTAGCAGTAAGAAATTACTCGTCATCCAATTTTTTATATCGACTATGCATTCCATTAGTTTTTCAAATTGGTGTGTTTCACCGGGCTGTGAGGAAATATAGAGCTGCGTATCATCAGCATAACAGTGAAAGCTAACACCATGTTTCCTGATGATATCTCCCAAGGGTAACATATAAAGCGTGAAGAGTAGCGGCCCTAGAACTGAGCCTTGAGGTACTCCATACTGCACTTGTGATCGATATGATACATCTTCATTCAATGCTACGAACTGATGGCGGTCATATAAGTACGATTTAAACCATGCTAATGCACTTCCACTGATGCCAACAAAGTGTTCAAGTCTATGCGAAAGAATGTTGTGGTCAATTGTGTCAAACGCAGCACTAAGATCCAATAAAACTAATAGAGAGATACACCCACGATCAGATGATAAGAGAAGATCATTTGTAACTCTAAGGAGAGCAGTTTCAGTACTATGATACGGTCTAAATCCTGACTGGAAATCCTCACATATACCATTTTTCTCTAAGAAGGAATATAACTGTGAGGATACCACCTTTTCTAGTATCTTGGACAGAAAAGGGAGATTCGAGATTGGTCTATAATTAACTAGTTCTCTGGGGTCAAGTTGTGGCTTTTTTATGAGAGGCTTAATAACAGCCAGTTTGAAGGTTTTGGGGACATGTCCTAATAACAATGAGGAATTAATAATAGTCAGAAGAGGACCTATGACTTCTGGAAGCACCTCTTTTAAGAGCTTAGATGGTATAGGGTCTAACATACATGTTGTAAGTTTAGATGATTTAACAAGTTTATACAATTCTTCCTCTCCTATAGTAGAGAATGAGTGGAACTGTTCCTCAGGGGGTCTATAGTGCACTGTCTGATGTGAAACTGTAGCTGACGGCTGAATGGTTGCAATTTTATCTCTAATAGTATCGATTTTAGAAGTAAAGTAGTTCATAAAGTCATTACTGCTGTGGTGTTGGGAAATGTCAACACTTGTTGAGGCTTTATTTTTCGTTAATTTAGCCACTGTATTGAATAAATACCTGGGGTTATGTTTGTTTTCTTCTAAAAGAGAAGAAAAGTAATCAGATCTAGCAGTTTTTAATGCTTTTCGGTAGGATATGCTACTTTCCCGCCAAGCAATACGAAATACCTCTAGTTTTGTTTTCCTCCAGCTGCGCTCCATTTTTCGGGCTGCTCTCTTTAGGGTGCGAGTATGCTCATTATACCATGGTGTCAAACTGTTTTCCTTAACCTTTCTTAACCGTAAAGGAGCAACTGTATTTAAAGTGCTAGAAAAGAGAGAGTCCATAGTTTCTGTTACATCATCAAGTTGTTCTGAGGTTTTGGATATGCTAAGGAATTCGGATACATCAGGAAGATAACTTAAAAAGCTGTCTTTTGTGGTAGAAGTGATGGTTCTTCGATACTTGTAACAAGAAGTAGAATTTACAATTTTGGCTATATGAAGTTTACACAGAACTAAATAATGATCTGAGATATCATCACTTGGCTGAATAATTTCAACACTATCAACATCAATTCCATGTGACAGTATTAAATCTAGAGTATGATTTCGACAATGAGTAGGTCCTGAAACGTGTTGTCTAACACCAATAGAGTTCAGAATGTCTATAAATGCTGATCCCAATACATCTTTTTCATTATCGACATGGATATTAAAATCACCAACTATTAAGACTTTATCTGCAGCCAGAACTAACTCGGATGTAAAATCACCAAACTCTTTAATAAAGTCTGTATGGTGCCCTGGTGGCCTGTATACAGTAGCCAGTACAAACATAACAGGGGATTTATCATTAACATTGGTTTCTCTGGATAATGTTATATGAAGCACCATTACTTCAAACGAGTTATACTTGAAGCCTGCCCTCTGAGAAATCCTGAAAACGTTATTATAAATTGAAGCAACACCTCCCCCTTTGCCTTTTAGACGCGGCTCGTGTTTATAACAATAATCTTGGGGGGTGGACTCATTTAAAATAATGTAATCATCAGGTTTTAGCCAGGTTTCTGTCAAGCAGAGCACATCTATATTATGATCAGTTATCATATTATTTACAAAAAGTGTTTTCGTAGAAATGGATCTGATATTCAATAAGCCAATCTTTATCATTTGTTTATCCATATTGCATTTGTTTTTTATTTGTTGAACCTCAATTAAATTGTTAACCTTAACTTGGTTTGGACGTTTTTTGTATTTTCTAGTTCGTGGAACAGACACAGTCTCTATTGTGTGATATCTAGGTGAAAGAGTCTCTATGTGCTGAGAATTAACTGACCTCTGTGACGGGAGGCAGCTAGCAGACGGTCGGTTTAGCCAGTCTGTCTGCTTCCTGACCTGGGCCCCAGTTAGTCAAGTATAAACACTAAGACTATTTGTCATATTTCTAGACAGAAGAGTGGCGCCACCCCAGGAGGGATGAAGACCATCTCTTTTAAACAGGTCAGGTCTGCCCCAAAAGCTCGTCCAATTGTCTATATAACCTATGTTATTCTGTGGGCACCACTTACACATCCAGCCATTGAGTGATGACAATCTGCTATGCATCTCATCACCACGGTAAGCAGGGAGGGGACCAGAGCATATTACAGTGTCTGACATCGTGCTTGCAAGTTCACACACCTCTTATTGAAAGAAACAATAAGCATAGCAAATAATACAACATGCATCCAAATCAGTTAAACTGAAAAAAAATAAAGCTCTCTTGGTCTAACAATACATTATAGATAAGGGTACAGTAAATTAAGCAGCTTATCT
Organism: Carassius auratus; assembly: GCF_003368295.1. Lineage (NCBI taxonomy): Eukaryota > Metazoa > Chordata > Actinopteri > Cypriniformes > Cyprinidae > Carassius > Carassius auratus. The sequence continues at coordinate 1,922,234 of NC_039261.1, forward strand.
GACCTTCTTAGTTGAATCCATTTTTAAGATTGATCCATACGTGGATGTTATGCTGGCCTTTATGTGATCGAGCCTGTTGAGAATGTCCTGACTGTATACAGTGAGGAGCCATTTGTAGCTGGGTACTGAAGCAAGTGGTGGTGGCTCCTGGAAGTGCAGCGAATGCAGGCCACGATTATCAAAAAAGGCCACACACTCTGATGTGTACCGAAGCGCACGTTTCAACCACTCCTCACTGTGGTTCTCTCTCAGCTGGCCGATGATCCTCACTGGGCCATTCCCCATGCCCCTCTCACGCAGCAAGCGAAGAACCCGAATGTCACAGGCATACCTTGGAAAAAAGTATTCATTTAAGTATCTTATTATAAGGTATCTAATTATTGTTGGAAATATTTATCAGAAAAGGTAGCACATAAGTGAAAATGACTGCAAAATAATTACTTGCGTGTGAGGATGACCCTGAATTCAGCTCGATGGGCCAGGTCCAACTTCTGCAGAACAGCATGACTCCAGGACAGGTAGCTGGTTCTACATTTGGTGCAGATCAGGGTCTCTGTCACCAGGTTGTAGTATCTGTCAATGTCTAACACCTGTCATACCCTCCTGTGCAGTCCACCACCACACAGCTGTTGCCTGGCACAGGCAGGGTTAGTACACTGGAGCCGCACCTTCCACAGCTTATATGGGCATATTCCTTTGCTGTGTTTTTAATACATTCAAATTACATAGTGATAAAGTCATGATGTCATTATAAAAGTCTTGATGTCTTTTAATATTAACCTGAGAGGTTTTCCTCTGGGTGCTCAAATTAGGTTTTGCTGCTGCCACATGTGAGCCTCCAAACCTTGACTTTTAAAAAGATTTGTCATGGTTAGTGATAACAAAACCCTAACACTATAGTTAAAGGTTGAGATGTTTCAATATCTGCAGTGATGCATGCAATAGTGTGGTCTGCTTACCATTGACAATGTCAGTTTAGGTCTCTTTGCAGGACACAACACATCACTGACAGAGGGTGTGCTTTGGGCCGGGGTGCTCTGTGATGCTTCCACTGTGACTGGTGGATGAACCTGTGACACATGCATAAAGTACAAAAAAATCTTCCAAATGTGATTTTAGATATAAAGACAGATTGATGTTGCAAACACATCTATCTATTTATGCAACTTGAACCAGGCTAATTGAAGTTACCTTGTGAAATCCACAAATACATGTCTGTGCTTCCTTCAGAAGAGTGGTCTGTCCCCTCATTTGCAGAGGGCACTTTTCTACCTGTGAACATGAATTATACCTCTGACACTGGATCTCAAAACAGCTATAAGTCATCATAATTATATCAATATAACATTGTATTTACATGTAATTACTTAACCATACATATAAATAAAAATACCACAATGTATTGTCAAAAAAGTTTGTTAGTTTGCCCATGAATCTAGCTGCATAACTTACCTTCTGATATATCTCATGCCATCTTTTTTGTCGGGGAGAAGGTCTATTCCCCTGCGTAGATGGCCAAACTCCTGTTTGGGCAAAACTCTCCAGACGCGCAAGCCATTCAGCATTACTCATGCCTTTGTGAGACTTAGCTGAAGCAATGTCATTGCCTGAAACACTACATAACACGTTACACTAACTGCCATTGTAGCCTGTAGCATTTACCCTCCTGTTGTGTTCATTTCATGATAGCTAGTTGTGTTCCTGGTCCAGAACGACCGCCATAATATAGCAGATTATAAATCCATTATAATACACAAATTATCTTACATATAACATGTTGTGATTTATTTATTTATTATTTAATGCCATGTCAGCAGCAGGGGCTATATTCATGCCAAGAGGAAACATTTCAATTGCACAATTCAGTCATATATATAATGTCAAAACAATTATATAACATTTATATATATATATATATATATATATATATATATATATATATATATATATATATATATATATATATATATATTTATGTGTGTGTATGTATGTTTGTACAAATATAAAAAAATACATATAATAAGATTATAACAAGAACAAAAGTATAAGAACAATTACATAGAGTCTTAACAAGTTGTGATAGATCTTTCTATTATGGCTGTATGTCTCAATGACCTAGGCTCATACAACTCGTTTTTGAGTATAAATAAATAAATAAATATATAGCATTATGGATTAATTTGACTAAAACAAATACTCAGATTAAACATATTGTGCTCTTTCAACAGTGTCCATGTGATAAGGGCATGAACCTGAATGTATAAACTTATCCATTCAGTTCTTTTGACTGGTCATAACATATGTACAAACATATAACATATGTGTAGAAGTTAAACAAAACACTAACATTATCCAAATTTATTTTGTGTGTTTAAATGCCACATGTGGAAAAAGTTATGGACATCACATGACATCCCTCGGTGATTTAAGTTCAAAGCGTATGTATACGTTCAATTCAAAGTGAGTAATACAGAGGTGTATAGAGGTATACAGAGGTATATGATGTCACATTTCTCCATGTGTGAAAATGTTGCACGGCGCAAATCCGTGAACCAATGTTCTAAAGTGAAGTAAACTTCGACGGATTTCCCCTGCTCAGGGAGTGGGGAGCAATGAACACTGTGTAGGGACCATGTCAGTCGCAGTGGAGCTCACTTCTAATGAGCTGATTATCTGAATCAGGTGTGCTAACAAAGAGAGACATGCAAAACATGCAGACCTTTGGGGAGTGAGGACTGGAATTCAGAACCGCTTCCTTAGACTTTAAGTCAGTGTGAGAAAAAGAGGTGAAAAGTTGTCTGAATATAGAGTGTCGTACCTGAGCCTCGCTGGAGACACTGCTTCCAATGTCAGATGGCTGTGACAGCACTGAAGAGGCAGGGGCGAGATGCTGTCCCTCTCCTCCAGATGATGTGGACGGCTCAGCCAGTGATGCTGGGGACTGAGGCAGAGGCAAAGATGAGGGGCTGTTTCTGAGGCAGGGGTCATCCTCATACAGCACTGGAACTGTGATGTCCTCCATGCTCTCTTCCTCAAACCCCTCATCTAGCAGGTCATGATCATCAACCTCCTCCACCAGCCGGTCTTCCTCCTCTGGGTTCTGGAGCACTGGAGTCAGTGTTTTGCCAGTCTGGCTGTAAAGGTACTCGATTTCTAGCAATTCACCTACAATAATAAAATAATAAAAAAAGAAAAAAAGTGTTCTTAATAATTGATCAAGTACATCAGAGGCTAAATAGATAACTTAATAGAATATTGCCAAAGGAATAATTAAATGTCTTACCTGTATATGCTCCAGGAGGGCGATAGCGCTCATCCCAGGGCTTCGCAAAGACTGTTCGGCTAAGCCAGTCCACAGCCTCGCTCATGGCACTGCCATATGTCCGAATGGAGGACGCCCGTTTTATGGCGTCTTCCATTCGGTCATCATTCCAACGCATCAAGCCCTCAAGGAGATAAGCCTGAAAATGCGCATCGCTGGCACTGGTTCCTAAATGTTAAATAATATAAAAAAATATATAAAAAATGGTTTTATATGTCACATATGTGCAATATATGTACTACACATAAGGTGCTCTGAAGTAACTTGTATACTACATTTAATAGAGTTTTGTAACTAAATTAAAAATGATTGTCACTTATTCCTGTATTACTAGTGACTTGTTAGTAAAGACAGCTTTGTCAATGCTTATGACATTAAAAAGTATAATGTAGAGTGTGACATTTATTAATGCGGCATTACTTTAAAGTGATGGAAGCAGTTACAGTGCTTATATTTTCTACAGAAAAATGAATAATCCATATGCATGTAATACCTGGAATAAAACGGTTCAGGTGGAAGTGTAATGACTCCAAGGAGGTAGAGCCACGAGCACACCTGTAGCAGCACAGCTCCACGCCGCCTTTCTTCAGTGTCCCTGTCTTCATGTACAGCGGAAAGTCCTCTGGGTCTTGGATACACTGGACGTGCTTGCGCTGTTCCTTCCATATCTGCTGGATCTGTTCGTGGTCCAGCAGAGGAACTCCCAGGGTGTCCTTCCCATCCGCACTGTCAAACTGATCAATCAGTGACCTAATCAATCTGGTGGTCTCCTCCACCCCCCTGGTCCTCCTCCGGCAGTGCAGTGCCAACTCCCTCCGGGTAATGCGAGCACTGACCGCCTTTTCTGAGATGTGGCCAGTCTTCTTTGCCGCCAGGTCACCCTCTTTTGCGGAGCAAAGAGCAGCCACATCCTCTGGATCCCACTGAAAGATGCACGTGGACAGACGTGCCATGAAGATCCCGTAGAGCGGATGAGCCTCTGTCGTGACACCTGCAGCAAATCGCCGCATGAAGTGCCAGATGTCGAGGCGCACTACAAGCTCATCCCACTCCGAAAACATGATCTTCACCCGCGATTGGCCGTACTGACTGCAGCAGTCCCTGTCCACGTACATCACTTTTGGGGCTGCCTCTCCTGCCTCTCGGTATCGTTTCATCAGACCAGCTGCCATGGAGTCCAGTCCATGTCTCTCGGCAGCTGTCAGCACAGAGACAAGGAACTGGCCGTGTTCGTTTCCGAAATTTGTGCACCAGGCAGATGTTCCTGAAGCAGCACCTGCAAGTTTCTTTGTGACCTATTGGGAAAAATAAAAGGGTAAAAAAATGTGCGCTTTATGTATGCACATCACACACATATCCATATCTGGCAAATTTCTGGATATAAACAGGGCTTTGATACCTTTTTTGTCGAATCCATCTTGAGAACACAGCCAAAGACAGATGTTAATTTGGCCTAGAGCTCATGCAGTCGCCACAGAACATCCCTGGCATACACGGCTAACAGCCATTTAGGTTTAGGCAGAGCAAGTAAAAGTGGAGGATCAGCAAACACAGGAGGCTGCACAAGGGAGGACCTTGTGAATGGTTCGCAGGCAGTCAGGTACTGCAAAGCCCCTTTCACACTGCCATTCCGGCAAATACAGGGGTAAAGTGTTCCTGTAATTGTTCCCTGGTCGCTAGATTTGGCACTTTCACACTGCCAGTGATGACCCGGTATATGTGTGTGCTTTCACATACAGCCCTTGAAGATCCCGTAACGACACGTGACATCAGCGCGTGACGTGTAATGCACGAGTCGACAACGCTTGGCACGTTATACTTTAACTGAAGCAGGCGAACGATCTCGGCGTCAGCGCGGAAAGTGAGGAACTAACTGATCTCTGCTTCATTACAGTTTGCACATACACTGTAAAAAATGACTGATGCAAAAAGTTGTACAAATGAGGAAATACATGTTGGCTCAACATAATGGTTGTGTCAAAAAAGAAAAATATGTTTGGTCAATGATAGCATGATTTCCATGAAAGTACTACAAAATGTTCATCAAGAGAAAATAAATAATTGTGTTGAGAGAACTTTTAACGTTGCACAAAAAATATTATGTTGGCCGAGCAAGAGGGAACAGCGTCAAACGTCTGAGCATGCGCAAAGGAGTTCTACCAGGTGCAGGCAGCAGGCTGGAGTTTCCCCCACCACGAGTCACGACATTGCACTGGTGAGTACTTTGTGCTGCAAGTTAATGAGCAAATTTAGGTTAAGAATATATCGATTGTCTATCAACAAAGTTTGAAATAGCTTTATTGTGAGTACCTACAGTGATTAGCAGTGCTGGAAAATAACATGTTTAACACATAAAGCTTAGCATTCCTTTCCAACTGGCATGTGATTTAAAGTCGACCCTAACGGTTAAGCATGACATGTTCCCGTTTAATATTTTTAATGGTCAATATTTTCAAATTCCATTTACATTTTGGCTTATGATATGTATGATAATTGACTGTAACAGACAGCTAGTCTTGACAACTTGTGCTTTTGCTATACAGAGCGACTGATAATTTAGGCTAACGTTAGTTCTAACAGTTAGTTGGCATTCAAAGCATGTGTGCCTTCATGTTAGCAGCTAGTACTTTGCACAAAGCTTCCTTTTGCAAGAACGAAAAAACATTTCAGTCCGATAAAAATAAATAAATAAATAAAAATTTGTGCTAACACGCAAATGAATAGCTGCTAATGTTATCAGATTTGTAAGTTGTTTAACGTTATCAGTTTGCCAACATGTTTCCGTTTACTATTTTTAATGGTCAATATTTTCAAATTCCATTTGCATTTTGGCTTATTATATATTTGATAATTGACTGTAACAGACAGTTAGTATTGACAACTTATGCTTTTGCTATCACAGAGTGACTGATAATTTAGGCTAGGAAATAATTTGCTTTGCTTTTAATTGTTTGCTTCTGAATCTTTCATTACCCACAGGTTTGCATCTACCGTATTGGGGTAACCGTGAAGTTAGCCATTCCTGACAGCGCTGGACAATCACACCCAGGGGTTGCTAAAGATGTACAGAACCAAAGCAAGACAGGGAAGGTGAAACAACTTGGATGAACTTCTGGAACAACTGGATGCCCAGGTATGTTAATCATTTCTTTGTATAAAATATAACAGTGTTAAACAGTGTAACATAATTTTCTGATACCTGTGTAAGAGAAGAAACTGCCAACAGGTCACTGCTCCACAAAAACTCAACATTTTAATTTCAAGGTCTCTGGCAGTTGAGTTGATACTTTGTCTTGTGACATTTATCCAATGTGTATTATGTGAGCAATAGAATTACATCATATGATCAGAATTTGTCAAAAATGTTCCATGTATACTTGATGTTGATGATCTACAATACAAGTTCAAATCCCGCAAATACATAATATAATGTATGCGTTCAGAGATGATGGCTTATTTTTTTGCTTGTGGGATGTCACATGTATTGTTTACTTTATCTTATTTACATGGAGTGTACATGGAAACTCGGTGAGATTTTGATTATGGTGCTAATTTATTGTTTCAATTGGTATGGATAACAAAATAGGCAAAGCAGTCAACTTCCCTGTTTATGACCTTGAGATCAACATGTATGCATTAGAGAGAAATATTTTGGTGTAGTATTAAGCTGTTTTTCTCCTATCATAGCTCCGTTTGACCAGCACCTACATACTGTGCAAAATTGACTAATTTCACCATTGGTTAATCTTGATCAGCCTCATGAAAGTCACCTGACGCACTTTTGGTCAATATGACTGAACAAAAAACAGCCAACGAGCACACAGCATGTTTGAGATCTATTTTAGGACTGTTAGAAAACCACTCTCAGTATCTAACCTAAGTAGACTCTGGGAATGTTATTCCAACAGTCTTAAAGGGATACCCCACTGACATTCTTCTAAATATCTTCCTTTCTGCTCAGCAGAAGAAAGAAATTCATAAAGGTTTGAAACAACATGAGGGTGAGTATATGATGACAGAACTTTCATTTTTCAGTGGAGTATCTCTTTAAGGGACTGCGGACTTGCTGCATTTGTTAGCTGATTATCCCCCGCAGATTGTAATCTTAATGTATTTCAGGTAACTATTTCATGAAGTTGAAATGATGCCCAATGGTGAAAAGAGTAGGTGATCCTAAACTTTTGGTAGAGTATATGTGTAACCCCTTTGTTAATTAAGTGACTTAATAATGTCTTATTGATGGTTTTTTTGGCAGACCACAGATCTAACTACTTATAGAAGGTCTTCTGTTCTTCGTGGTCTTCCACTGTACTTGAGAGAGCCAGCTTCAATTTCAAAGACTATTAAGGTAATTAATTTGAATATCTTTATTATGGTCTTACTGTTTGTGATGCAGTAGTGATTGCATAAGACATTATGCTTTCAGTCTGACACTAAAAATAATTTATTTTGTTTCACAGGATACTGAGGCACTGGGGCCACACACAAAGGCCATGAAAATGGGGATCCTGGAAGTGACTGACAGTTCTACCAACTCAGGACCATATCCCACAGTGGTCGATGTGGCTGTAGTACTGGAGGAGGAAGCTGTCATGGACAATCTGGGAGACTTCACAAATGCCCTCATGATGCTTGTTTTGGCACTGGTTGAATACTTGTGTAATATTTTACTTGAGCCTAACAGGCAAGTTCATATGTATTTAAATAAATACATAAAATCTTCTTTATCAAAGCACAGTGTGTAATTTATTTGAAATAATGAAAAATAGACTATTTTGACAAAGATTAAATATTTAATACAACAATTTATTTCAATTTGAGTCTGCTTGCTGGCCCAACAAGCTATGTTTAGTCAACAGAAAATATTTAATTGACACAACGTTCTATTTCAAGTTCCGTCTACATGCAGGGGTAGTCAGCACAACACAAAAAAGTTGGTTTCAGCAACTTAAATTGGGCCAACTAAAAATTTTAGGTGCAACGGGTCACTAGAAATTTTTATGTTGGAGAGGCATATTTTTTTTTACAGTGTATGTTTTAGTCGCAAATGTTGATCTTCCTTCAAAACAGCCGGTAAAAGAGTCGCGCGATAACGCGCGTCATCACTTCGATACGGAATTAGATCTGGCTTTTGTTCACACAGCGCTCGTTCCGGATCAATTACCGCAATGTTACTAGGTCCCCGACCCGGGTTCAATTCGGTAATCAATTCCGGGACATGGTTGCTTTCACACAGAAGGCGACCAGGCAATGTTATGGGAATATTGCGGGTCCGACGTGCAGTGTGAAAGGGGCTCAAGACACGCTGTGTCCATGCCTCACTGTGCTGTTCCATCAGCTTCCTGTAAAGCTGAGTCACACTGTTGCCCAATGTCCTCTCCCTCATCATCCTCAGCACCCGGTTGTCACATGAGTATCTAAGGAAACAACAGTATAATCATGCAAATGCTTTAGTTGGTAAAAAATAACCCATATAAAAGCACCTAATAATGAATGATTGTCATTATGAATTACCTGTATGTCAGCGAAGCTGGAAACTGACTGCCGTGGCCCATATCCAGCTGTCCTAGGATGTCCTCGGACCAGGCAGGATATTTCTTTTTGCAGCGTTTGCACTCCAGATACTCAGTGGCAAGGTCATACCACCCGTCCATGTCCAAGACCTTACGCACGGTACGGTAAATTCCTGCCACAGTTAGTCTGTGCTTACCACAGTCTGGGCGAACACAGATGAGAGGAAATAACCACATCTTCAGCGGCATCCATAAGAAAAGGGGCCGACAGAAGAAGAGGTCAGGTGAGGCAGGGGGCTGAGTGTTTATTAAAGGGGGGGTGAAATGCTCGTTTTCACTCAATATCATGTTAATCTTGAGTACCTATAGAGTAGTACTGCATCCTTCATAACTCCAAAAAGTATTTAGTTTTATTATATTCATAAGAGAAAGATAGTCTGTACCGTTTTTCCCGGAAAAACACGAGCGCCTGGAGGTGTGACGTGTGGGCGGAGCTAAAGAATCACGAGCGCCAGTTGCGTTGAGAGCGTTTGGAAGCTGTGACAGCTGAAACTGAACGAGAGCAGCAGCAGCAACGACTCGCTCCGAGCGGGGCTCGAACCCGGGTCTCCGATGGGAGGCGGAGCACTAACAAGGAGGCAGAGATATTTTAAGCAGTTTAACTCACCGCCTGTGGTTCCAACACACAATCGTGACCCTTTTTAGTTGGGATTGCATCATCCTTAAGAAATAAACGATACGCAAATCCGTCGTCAAACTGGGCTTTGTTTGTAAAACAAGCATTTTAGAAATGGAGGGAACAAACACAAACACTTGCACAACTCCGTTGATGCTCTGTAAAAATAAACTCCATCCACTGGTCCCTTAATGCTGTTTTTTCTTTGGTAATCTGTGCAGGGTTGTCTTGCCCTGGCAACCAAAAAACACTCCTTTTGTGACATTTTGCGACGCTCTCGCTCTGATCAGTTATTGTCTGTGCACAGCCTCTCTCTGCTCTGCTATACGGGAGCGCGCTGAAACTTGTGACAACCGGAAGGAGTATTTTTGGAACAGAAATACTCCTTCAAACGTACAACTTAATTTTTGAAACTTTGTCCATGTTTAGCATGGGAAATCCAACTCTTTAACAGTGTAAAAAACTCAGTATGCATGAAATAGCATTTCACCCCCCCCTTTAAAGGGGGCTGAGGAGGATACCACCAAAGTTTCAGCTGGGACACTAGTTCTGGCTTGCCGGTTCGTGGGTTGGCCTTAAACAGTGTGTTCCGGATCCACTCAAGCTGGTGGCTGGTGATGTGAAGGAGCAGGTGCCTTGGCAGTTTCCACTGATGGAGATGGAGCAGCACAGTCCTCTGAGTGAATAGTAAAAAAAAAACAATAAGGATGACTGTTGCATTCGATAGTAATATCCCATAAATGCAGCGCACAAACAGCCTGCAAAGCACAATTTTTGGACAAGTATTCATAATTATTATGTTATATTTAGGAACGAGAGTGAAGAAAGTGCTACTAGTGTTAAGGAAGCACATAACCCAGCATACACTTTATTAATTTAAGGAGAATGGAATCAGTGCAGCTCACTGAGAATGAGGATCAGATGGAATGGAGGAAGGAAAATGTGGTGTGATGAATTAAGTGTAAAGCAACGAAGCCCACGGACATGAAGCATACACACAGATAGAGTAAGGAAAAACTGTTCCTCTAATGAATCTCCACCATCCTGTCTGCTCAGGGGGAGATGAAGAGTGTGTGAGAAGAGCAAGCGGTGTGAAAAAGTTATCTAGTGATTATCTAACAACGGGTAAGTTCGGAAATGCAAATAAATACACTGACACCTTTGGACATCCTTACGGTTTTGCAGAAGTGCACTCAAAGAAAGCATCCCGCTTGAGGCATGACATGACATAATTCTGTATTGTAAACAAAAAATATTTTAAAAATGTTGATTATTTTCCCCCAAGAAATAACGCTTCTCATTGTTTTTACAAAACATTCTTGTAATATTTGCATTAGTGTCATATGCCACACCTGTATTTAGCTGTGCTTCACATTGTGATGCAGCAAATACCAGCTCCTCATCGTCATCTTCAGCAGTGGGAACGGACTTGCCTGGAGCACAAATGTTAAAACTATCATTGTGAACAATACACAGAGACAAACATATGTAAGATGGTGCTTACTTACCAGTAGCGAAAAGCTGTATCGGGGTCAAATGTTTGGCTGGGGGTTCTGTTGCTGGAGGAGGTAAAGTGGACTGCAATAATGGATCTGGAAACGGCAAGTTGACAAGTTTGCCCTAATGATAAATTAATATATGAAGAAATGCTGTAAGCAAAATTCTATATTCACACTCCTACTCACAGGGTTTAACTGGTGACGTGGGTTTTTTCGCCAGCTGTGAAGGAGACAAATTTTTGCCACGCGCCAACAGCGCTTTCACAGTTGCGGTCTTCTGTACACCAGTTTGGATAGGTGCAGGTGGAGGTGCAGTGGTTGCAGAAGCACTGGAGGTTGCAGCGTGAGGTGCAGGCTGACGTACGCTGGTGCCCACAGCAGAAGCCCGTCTTTTCAGGACATATGTCTTGAAAATGGCCATGTTGGTTTTGGGCCTGGCATCTGCTTTAATGAGGTACCTGATGAGGGCTTGAGCCTCCTTGCTCTGGTCCTCATAAACATCTTTCATTGAGCGGCCCTGGAAGTCACCAAACTCCACCATCAAGCAGCCCTGGTCTCCAGTTGCCCGGGATTCTGCCTGCATTTCCTGCTTCCTCTGATACTTTTCCACTTCTTCTGCCATCTCTCTAATTTGAGAAGTGTACTGTAGGAACAGTTGTTTATTTTGTGACATGGGTGTTGCCTGCGCTGTCTCACTGGAAATGCTGAGCACCAAATACACGGCATACCCCAGAGAGTTTTCCAGGAGCCATCTAAATATCTGGCTCTGGTACTTCCCAAACTGAAGTTTGCAGTGAGCCAGTACTAAAAACTGGTCACTGGGGTCTCCACCGTTCGTGCTGACAAAAGTACTGGCCTCTGACAGCACCTCCTTCTTAGGTTTGGCCCTTCCAGACTCCACATTTTCAAGGCGCTTCGCCTCCGCCGAAGGCGCCATGAGGAGTCGGCTCGATATTGCCGATTGGCGTTGAAAAGAGGGATATTCATACATTTTCTGAAATGAAAATCAGAAAAAGACTACTATCTTTTGCAATCTGGAAGACACCTGTATGTTAAGTGTGTAACAATTATTTAACAAGCTACGCATAAACTATATTACTGTGGTAACAAACATGGCCATGACATAAACTGTGCTGAAGATGAGTTTTCTACAAAGGCCAGGAATCCCTGACATATGAAATATGTAATGTCAATATGAAGTCTGAAATTTCCTTTTATTTTCAATGCTGTCATCTTAAACCATGACTACACACACCAGGCTATAAAATATTACATTAAAGGGAGGGTGAAATGCTAGTTTTCACTCAATATCCTGTTAATCTTGAGTACCTATAGAGTAGTACTGCATCCTTCATAACTCCAAAAAGTCTTTAGTTTTATTATATTCATAAGATAAAGATAGTCTGTACCGATTTTTCCCGGAAAAACACGACCGGCTGGAGGCGTGACGTGTGGGCGGAGCTAAAGAATCACGAGCGCCAGTAGGCTTTTGCGTTGAGAGCGTTTGGAAGCTGTGACACCGTGAGGACAAAACCATCATCCAAAACAAACCATGGCTAACAGTCAGATTCAGCCATTTATTTATGATCCAGAATCAGATCCCGAAGCTGAAACTGAACGAGAGCAGCAGCAGCTACGACTCGCTCCGAGCGGGGCTCGAACCCGGTTCTCCGGCATGGGAGGGGACACACTAACAAGGAGGCAGAGATATTTTAAGCAGTTTTACTCAACGCCTGCGGTTCCAACATACGATCGTGACCGTTTTTCGTTGGGATTGCATCATCCTTAAGAAATAAACGATACGCAAATCCGTCGTCAAACTGGGCCTTGTTTGTAAAACAAGCATCTTCGAAATGCAGGGAACAAACAAAAACACTTGCACAACTCGGTTGATGCTCTGTAAAAATAAACTCCATCCACTGGTCCCTTAATGCTGTTTTTTTTTTTTGGTAATCTGTGCAGGGTTGTCTTGCCCTGGCAACCAAAAGCACACTTCTTTTGTGACTTTTTGCGACGCTCTCGCTCTGATCAGTGAATCGCTCTGATCAGTGAAATGTCTGTGCTCAGCCTCTCAGTGCTCTGCTATACGGGAGCGCGCTCTTCCGGCAGACATGCCCTTAGGACCCATATAAGGAAATTCCGCTCCATCTAACGTCACACAGAGCCATACTCGAAAAAAACTTTCCGAAACTTGTGACAAACCGGAAGGAGTATTTTGGGAACAAAAATACTCTCTTCAAACGTACAACTTAGTTTTTGAAACTTTGTCCATGTTTAGCATGGGAAATCCAACTCTTTAACAGTATAAAAAACTCAGTATGCATGAAATAGCATTTCACCCCCCCTTTAAATATACTTAAAATGTGGTCATCTTACCCCAGGGTTACACCAGGTGCTTTTACTTCTTAAAATCTCCATTTTTCAGTGTTTTTTACTTTCTGGTCTACCCAAATTAAAATGAGCACTATTCCCATATACTTTGGCTCATATGGATACATTTGGCCTTTTTTGTTTGTTTTTAGTTAAGACTCTCAATGTTTTATTTATAAAAAAGTCATTATTATTACATTATTTTAGAAAATATCAATTTATTTCTTGGTAAATGCATTTTTCCATATCTCCACAACAATTTGGTAACGATTTTTACAATCAAAATGTGTGGGTGTTATTATGTGTTATAACCAAACATAAATGTAAATAGTTTAATCATTATTTTCATTCATAGGGCCCAGAAACCATGACTTCTTAGACAATACACACATCATTGTTGACAGTAGCATAGCTTAATTAGCTGACGGTCGATAAATTTAACTTATCTGATCATTTATCATGTGAAAAGTTACAGGTTCACAGGTACTGAAGAAAGCATTAACTGTACATGCTAGCTAGCTATACTGACACGATTCATTTTCCAAAAATACACACTGTATATAAACAAATAATGACCAGTTTTCAATGAATGAAGTAATAGCCTTACCTTTAACAAAGATGACAATAACAACGACCAGCGATTGGTCAAAAGGAGGCCACAGGAGAGAAACGCGATTGGAGGAAAGTAAGCAATGGAAGAGAAACGCGATTGATCAGAAGTAAGCCCCGGAAGAGAAACGCGATTGATCAAAAGTAAGCCACAGGCGAAACGCTATTGGTCCAAAGTAAGCCACAGGCGAAACGCGATTGGTCAAAAGTAAGCCACAGGCGAAACGCGATTGGCTCATGTGGGCTTACTTTGGGCTTACTTCGGCTCAGTCGGTGGAAAGCAGTAGGTGCAAGCGAGAGGTAGCGGGATCGATGTCCGCATTCTCCAAGTTGGCTCCTGCCCTTTTACTCACACATCCCTAAATCAGTGGTTTTCAATCCTGTCCTGTACGCATCCCTGCCCTGCACATTTTGCATTTCACCTCATCCAACACACCTGTTTCAAATCATCAGCTCTTTAGTAGAGACTGCAAGACCTGATTTGGGTGTGTCTAATACGGGAGACATACAAAATGCCTGAATAAGGTCTTGCGGTCTCTATTAATGAGCTGATGATTTGAAACAGGTGTGTTAGATGAGGGAAACATTCAAAATGTTCAGGGCAGGGGTGCCTCCAGGACAGGTTTGAAAACCACTGATTTAGGGAGCTCTGCGTAAAATGGCACTGTTTTGCAACTAATTTGCACAGGACCATGTCTGAAATACTTTTTGGCAGCTGTGAGCCCCAAAAAAGCTAACGTGGGAGTGTCGCAGCATTGCTGCTCTTTAGGGCAATGGTTTTCAAACCTTTTCCTGGAGGCACCCCTGTCCTGAACATTTTGAATGTTTCCCTCATCTAACACACCTGTTTCAAATCATCAGCTCATTAATAGAGACCGCAAGACCTTATTCGGGTGTGTCTAATAAGGCAGACAATCAAAATGTGCAGGGCAGGGGTGCCTCCAGGACAGGTTTGAGAACCACTACCCTAAAGAGACTGACTGAGCACCGATGCAATGCTGCCACAGTCTCTACGTTAACTAATTTTTTGGACTCAAACCTGCCAAAAGTATTTCAGACACGGTTCTGCGCAAATTGGTTGCAAAACAGGTCCCACCGAGATTTGAACTCAGATCACTGGATTCAGAGTCCAGAGTGCTAACCATTACACCATGGAACCAGAACAGCTGCTGCTCACAGGGCCACAAAGGCTGTGACCAGTGCCAAACTAGTGCTGTTTTTATCTTTTCCTGCGGCAAGAAAGCACACAGGTTCCACCGAGATTCGAACTAAGCCCAGAGTGCTGACCATTACACCATGGAACCAGAACTGCTTGGTTTGTGGCCAACTGGGAAACAAATAGTTCTGCGGAAGTGGGGAAGCAGTTTAACCGAAAAGTTGGAACCCAGTGATTTTTGGTCACTGGCCTGCCTCAAAAACGGAAAAGAGTGGGAGATTTTGCCGAAACCCGGGATCGAACCAGGGACCTTTAGATCTTCAGTCTAACGCTCTCCCAACTCCGCCAAAGCTGAAATCCCAAATCACCAAATCCCAGCATACCCCTTGGCCGCCCCGTCATCGAGGGCAGTGAAGGCGGAGGAAGAACCAGAACGGTTTCGGGCAGTTAAAGGTGCCTTCCATAAACTAGTTACTCCTGGTGCCCTTCCCGGAAGAAAGGAACCAGAGGGGGTTGCTGGCGATCCGCATGAGCAGCCCCCAGGAACCAATCATCCAGCCTCGAGCGCTCGGGACAGGGTGGAGGATTCCACTCAAGCCCGATGCTCTCCGCTGCCCGGGAAAGCACGGCCGTCAGCTCGGGATCGGACTCGGACAAAGCTGACACTCCAGAGGGAGGCAACGCAGCCGAACCCTCATTTCCTGAGGACTCAAGCCCGCCTTGTGATGCGGCGATCGACATACGGTCCTCTTCGCGAGCCCCGAATGAGATGTCAGGAGTCTGAGAGGGTCCAGCAAACTCATCCGGGAACTCAACCGGCTGCGGCGTATGTGAGGGGGGTGTGGCCCGAGGAGGTTCGCTCGTCGGGAACCCCACTCGGTAACCCTCAGATCACCCTGGCCACCAGCCGAAGTAGCCCTCTTACGAGAAGAAGAGCTAGAACAGGATGTGGCAGAGGGGACTCTATACCTTTTAAGGTAATCGAGTCTCGATCACAACGCCGAGATGGTCATGTCCCCGCAATGAGAACATGAGCCATCCACGAACGCAGTCTCAGGGTGCTGGAAGCCCAGACACGTGACACAGCGGTCGTGACCATCACGAGGAGCAATATATCGACCGCACCCAGAAACACACGGGCGAAATGACATCTTTAAAAAGACGCAAATCGGCCCGTATCTCTTTTGTGAGAGAAATTGTCTCTTTTAGAGGAGTTGAAGCACTCAGGGGAACGCGGGAGCTGTCGCAGGAAACCCAGACGAACCGCTGAATCGCGCCGTCACACCAACACCAGCTCTTGCTTGTAAACACTCTGGTGATTGCAGCAAGCGATGTGCTCGGTTCCGAAGTGAAAGCTTGAATGCGAGTTGCTCGCGTTGCTCCTCATATACCCGCTTTGCGGGGCGGAGCTCAGGATGCAAATTCCGCAGACCAAGGTACTTTGTGTACTATTGGCTCGTTTTGTACCACTCGAAGGTGATTGGGCTCTCGGGCGAGATCCAAACGTGACCGACTGAAAGGGAACTGTGTGTGTTGCAGTGTTGGTAACTGGGAAGCACAGTTTTTGAGCGCATGGCAGATTAGACGGTAAGGTGGATTCTAGTTGTATGCGGTCCATAAGGTACTGCTTTGTGTGTACATGTGAATAAGGAGAGGCCACAAGAAGTTTGAGATCATGTTTAATGGAGCTCAAGTAATAAAGAAAGACATTTGTTATGCATCTACATCTGTCTACATGGACTCTGTTTGTATGTGTTCTACACTTGCTTAATCCTATTATCAACAGCAACGGCATTGGAAAGCTATATATAAATATATGAAATAAAAACATGCGCAATTATACCAAAATCACTTTTTAAAAACTAAAACAAATTGTTTGGACTACAACAAGCATTTTCCGGGATTTGTGATATCACAAATATTGACGAATGGGATGAGAATTGGTTGAGCTGCACTAGAGAAGGCAACGAGTATGATATATACGTAGTTGACCATGAAGTCTGTAAGAGAAAAAAAATAACTCCTTATATTCAGGTGTGTAGAACTATAAGGCACTTTTTCCTTTACTGATAAAATGAGCCAAAAAAAGACATTTCACTCAGACTGAAAAAAACAGAATTATTATATCCTCATGAGAAATATTCAAAATTAGATCACTACAGTAATTGCAAAGTAAATACATGACCACTGGACAGCAAAATGCTTACTGGGTCAGAAGAAAAAAAACAGGTGGAGAAGAACAGAAACACGTAAACTGCAAAAGAATAAAGAATTAAAGTGAAGAATTATGTGTGACCAGTGTTGGGAACATTACTTTAAAAAAGTAATTAGTTATAGTTACTCACTACTTGTTCCAAAAAGTAACTGAGTTAGTAACTGAATTACTCTATAATAAAAGTAACTAGTTACCAGGGAAAGTAACTATTTGTGTTACTGTACAAAAAAAAAAAAGTTGCTACATGTCAGATTTTTTTTTTTTTTTGTTGCAGTTTTCACAAGTCTATTGAAATGAGTAGAACAGACAGGTACATAACTTTCAATATTTATTGCACGTCAACAGACCACAAGAGTTTTATCCTGCACTTCAAGTATTATCTTTGTAAGAAAAGTGTTTTTGGCCACTAGCTTTGTAGATGCGTGTCACACATTACATGTACACATTATGTAACTGTCAAAAGACATGTTTTTCAAAGATATGTGTATTATTTATGTTTGTTTAAACAGTCTAATCAATTTGAGTTCATTTATTGTTTAAAAGTAGAGAACGTGCTCCCTTAGAATGTTTAATGTCATGGGTTCTTTAAGAAAGAGTTAATATCGAAGTGTAACAGGTCATATGACCAGGTTGAGTTGAACGCGGGACCGCTGCATTATAGGTTGAAGAAACATGGATGCAGAGTAATGTTAATGGTATACAGAGCCTGGAAAAGAGTAACCTTTATCTGAATGGTCTAAGAAGGCGCACACGGTAATTCATCTTTAAATCTGTTGTATTTTCTGAATAATGTTGTTTTATATCAGTTTATGTAAACAATGTTATGTGTAAATAGTGATGTAATCAGATTCGGATTGTCGCATGTGCTCATTTGCGTATCAGTGGACATTTAGATGAGAGACTTGAAATGAACCAGACTAAATGCATATTTTGAACATTATATGCTTTATTTCTTGTAGTTTTCAAGGTGTCTGCTGGAAAGAGACAGAGACATAGAGACAAATAAACAGCAAAAAAGGACATCTGTATGAAGCGTGGCTCATTTCATTAGACCAGTGCAGCTACAGTGAAAACGTAACGCCAGCAACGCCGACAGCGCCAAATGTGGAACGGTACCCGTCGGATCTGAAGAGAAAGCAACATCGCGGCCGTGGGAGCATCGCGTACAGAAAAGACGTTGGAGAAAAAGAAGAATCACGATCGCGGAACCATCGCACGGTCAGAGATTGCGTCAGAGAAGAGACTTCCCCTTACACAGTTGTCACAGCCAAGGAAAGTACAGCGACGCGAACAGAGGGCGACATTCATCCGTCTAGACTACAGCCTTACAAGTATCCTTCCTACAGGCTTCAGAGTACAGTGTTTATTTCATCGTTGTTTGAAGCAGAAGAGTTCTGCTGTGCAGTTAACTGCAGGTTTGACGGTGCTACTTCTACATCTATATGGAAAAAAAAGGAAGAAAAGTAAAGTGTTAGAAATATATTGCTTTAATTGATTTATGCTTTAGCATTGACATTGTTGTGAATGGTGAGTAATTTGATTTGAGAGTAATAGTTAAGTAACCGTGTAATAAGGTGTTTTTGGTAAACATTTGCAATGTCAGTCTATGGAGAAAAATCACAATGTGGTGAATCAAGTGAGCAAATAGAGACCATTCAAGCAGAGTTGATTAGGTTAAATGAACAATTGAAATCTCAAAGTTGTAACGGATATGCAGATCATCGATTCATGTGTTTAATTCAGATTTTCCAAATGAAACCCATTTTGCACTAATTGCCTGGCCTGGCGCCAGCCTGGCTGGACTTAAATTAATTTACGATACCCGTGCAAGCCTCAAAGGAGAAATGAAAACCCCCAACCAAATTCCTGAAGACGAAGGAAACTTTTCTTAGAAGTTCCTTACTTTCATCATTTTATTAATAATATGTATTTTTAATATGTTTATGGATTTCATAAAATGGTTAATCCTTGTTATGTGAAGAGTATAAGTTGCTAGCATATACTTTAGGAAATGTCTCTCCATGTTTCTGCAACCCCCACCCCTGCAGGTCGTAAAACTTTATGACCACCCTGGACAACAGGACAGGAGAGAAGCCAAATCACTGGTTTCCTTTCCTTATGCATTCTAAACTTACCTTTTTGTTTTTAGGTTTTATAAATGTATTACGTATTCCTTTTTGGTACATTAGATGTTTCCCATATAAATTGGGACTATCTGCAATTTAGCAGTGTGTGTTAATCTTTAATGTGTGTAATTCTGCATTTGAATGTAACTTCATGTTTTGATCATTTATATATATATATACATATATATATATATATATATATATATATATATATATATATATATATATTATGTTTAGTATTGTTCTAATCGTCATGCTCTGACAGACCCATTTATCTAGAGCAAAGTAATGAAAAATGTATGTAATCTGAATTACAAACTTTCTAGAAATATCCCTGAGGAAATCTGACACGCCCTAGATCACCAGGGGGTTGTCTCCACAGAGACAAAGGAACTTTTTCCCGCTGCAGATCACGGACGTTCATTGGATGTTCCCTCGAAAAAGGGGCGTGAACCATTTCAAGCTATAAGAATCGACGAACAAGGTCCGCCCTCTCTTCCTCTCTTCTTCTCGTTCTTGGTCCTCGGACACGCTGCTCTCCTGTGCGACCAACGTTGCTTCCGCATAGCGCAAGCCCCCTCAGCACAGGGGCTGAGAGAAAAAGCCATTTTAATGGCTCCTTTGGAAGCTTTCGTTTTTGTTGTTTCTTTTCTTTTCTTTACTAAGTTTATTCAACTATTCGCCTCTCCACACAAGGAAGACGAATTCTGGAACATTGTTTGTTGAACCTTTCAAATACCGCGCGAGGACAGAACAAAGGACCACGTGCTACACGCTCACGCCAAGATCAAGCGCAGCGTGCACGCACGTCACATGGCCTCCAGGACCACGCACGCTGTTTTCAAAAGGAACAGCGCGCAAAGCTCACACGCTCGACGCCGATCTCATGCCACGCACACTGGGCCATGCAAGTATCAGTTTTCTATGGAGATTTAAATGCTGCTTTAAAGTGTTGCTATGATCTGATTGTTGTTGGCTTCCAAAAGTTACTGACTATGATTTCCATACCTGAGCTCCTTATGTGATCTCATTCTATTCTCTCTCTCTCTCTCTCTCTCTCTCTCTCTCTCTCTCTTTTATTTGGATTCCGTTATGTCTTGTATAAAGCTTACTGTTTGTAGTGTCGTACGCATATTTACTCTGTGTGATTTGTAGTTTGATGTATTACTAGTTGATTTATTAAAAACCCATATACTGACGATTGGCTTGGACTCCACCCCACTTACATTACGAGTCACTGAGATGTCTGATCTTTAGCTACAAGCTTTAAATTTAGAAACTAAATTTATCATAAGGATAGGATAATGTTTTCATGGCCAGAGAATATTTTTCCTTGAATTATAAGGCGTGATAACTTTATTGAAAATTGATAGGTCAACAGTGGTTTGCTGGAAAAACCACTGTTTGATTTGCAGTAATTTGCAGTAAGAGATATCACAATAATTGGTATGAAGAATGGAATATTGACATATTAATGAGTAAGTTACAGTGCCCTGTTATTATTTATTGGTATAGGCAATTGAGCTATTTTTCATAATCAATCAAATTTAATGTAACTGTCATCTGAGATATAAATTAATCATATTCCTGATTAATTATTCAAATTCCCTATATATCATTTGAGTTAATTATTCTGTAAAACTCATTGTTGTTATTTATGGTGGAGGAACGCGGCCATTTCAAACTTCGTTTTGTGAGCAATCAATCTGTGTATATGGTTTTTAATAATTTCTGCACGTGCGCTATGAAATTATGTAACGTTACTTGTGAGATAAGTCGCAAGACGCGAACTCACTCAACTGACTGAGGCAAAAAGATGGTCAGTCAGCGCGCTAGGTATTTGTAGAAACTTAACAGTATAGTCACTGTTATTTTTAATGAAAGTAAACTGCAGTATAATGTTAAAAGTATCCTGTTAAGAAAGACCAAAATCCTTTTACAGTGAGAACATTTTAATATGAATAATTAAAAGATAAAGAAATCTTTTATTAGTTGCAACATGTAAATCTGAACATGAGCGATGTTCCTCTGATTCAGTTAAAAAGGCCTTGCTTATTAAATATCGTTATTGAATTTGTGGTAAACCACATGATATTCAAAAAAATAAACGATAAAAACTCCTGGTCTAAAATTGGCTTAGCTACCCGATTTTTAAACCTAAAACATTTAAATCATAAGTGCTATTTGATAAATGTTTATTGGAGTCAACAGTGGGAAAATTCCTGTTTTTGTTACAATTGTGTTTTGGAAGTGAACGGATCCTTCCTTTACCCTATGTTTAATATAGCACCACAGAATCAAAACTTTCTGTTTGTTACTTGTGATTTTTGATGCAGAAAATCAGCCTGACAAACGATCAGATACTTTCTAAGTCATATTGAAATTGTAATTCCGCTATCTAAACACCAGAGGGAACGCGTGGGTTAGAAATTTCAGGGTACGCCCTGCTTTCTGATTCCAGCTTGCATGAGTGCAAAGCTGCCATCCTGTGGCCGTTTCAGATAATGCGCTCCGATTGCTAATTTATTATCCCCTGTGATGTATTTGAATTAGATGTCTAAATTCTCGATAATTATTTGCATTTACAGCTTTGCTCGTGCGAATATTATTATAGGGAAACAAAAGAATGTTCCCTGCCTTTGACTGTTTACATTTACTTTGAGTTTGGTTCAAACATGATTTGAATTAAAATGTAATTGTTAATAGTGGAAATCTAGATGTGTCAGGTCAACTACGGTTTGACCCACTTAGAAGGTAAGCCATCTAGTGGCAGTCTCCTGTTAAATCGACTAACAGACCTCTGTCTTTTCCATTCTGTTTTGAATTGCATGTCCACTTTTACCCTTTTTGATTAATCTCACCCTGTTTGATTAATTTCATGATCATTAATGATAACTTACAAGCTATCATGGGTTATTATATGATTATTCAGATTTTCCTTTTAATTCATACATGCTTATTTTAAATTTTGATTTTGATTTAAACCAGTTTTGAATTTTAATTTGAATTAAGTTTTCTGCTCAGCAGGTTAAAGACAGAGAAGCAGTACTTCCCCCCTTGTGGTGAAAACCAGCTACTCCTTCTCCCTTGTTTCATTCCTGTCTTTTAATTTGATGTTTATTATTTTTCTTCTCTCTTTTGACTTAGGTTATTTTGATAATTACCATTATTATCATAATTCCTTTGTTTTGTTTTATTATTATTATTAGGTAAAGCTGTTACCTTTCCTCTCTACATATATAGTTACTCAATTGATGTTAAACAAGCCAAACCTTAATTAACTTTAAGTTTTCTTTGTTCATCCTTTGTGTATTTGATTGTAGAACTCCCTCGGTGATTGGACAGTCATCTCAGGTTTCCAGTGAGCAAGGCTGCCCGACCGGTGTTACCGATACTGGCTGCGAGTGAAACTCGGTTCCTCTTGTGTCTGTCCATTAGTGGCACGCATAAAACATCAGCAATTTGGCTCTCCAAAGGTTGTGCTAAAGTCACAAGCTGTTCGTTGCCAGAGTAACGGAGGACCGGGGACACTGCGGTTGAGTGTTTAGGGAGAGCCGGAGAG
Source organism: Carassius auratus (assembly GCF_003368295.1). Classification (NCBI taxonomy): domain Eukaryota; kingdom Metazoa; phylum Chordata; class Actinopteri; order Cypriniformes; family Cyprinidae; genus Carassius; species Carassius auratus. The sequence goes on from NC_039261.1 coordinate 1,945,282, forward strand.
GTTGACCAAGCCACTGGTCAAGCCCCAAAATTCTCATAAACGGCACAGCCCGTATGAATATAGCTCGTTAAAAGTAGAATGAACTTGCATTGGTCTTTTTGTGTGTGTGTGCTGTGTTTCTCTCACCGACAGAGAATCAGGATGTTCCAGGCATCCAGTCCAGCAGTCCACGGGGGCCACCTCTCGACATGGTTGAAAGCAGTGACGACCCCCTTCCTGCCCAAGGACGCCAGTAACCTGCAGCACCCAGAGCGACTAGACACCGAGCTAGATGAACCGATGGCACGCGATCCAAACCAAAGCGACTACTACAGAGAACTCGCCAGGATCTTCGGAAGCCGAGTTCACATTCTCGTCGCCCAGGCACGGCTCAGTGAACGGAGCAACATCGCGGAGGAGGCCTGGAAGGACCAGGCCCCAACCCAGAGTCATCTGGATCAGCTCCTCCTCGAGACCCAGAACCAGCGCGAGAAAGAGGACGACACAGATCCAGAGCTACAGAAAGGAGTTGAAAGACTTCACAATGCCCTGCAAGATCTTCGCCTCGACACAGATCAAAGAGAATAGCTGGAGAGAGAAGCCCGAAAATACCTCAACAAAAACTCCAGCAAGGTGGCGCTCTCCTAAAAAGAGCAGAGACTGAACTGAAAGAAAGAGACTACAAAACCTGGGCCTGCAAAACACACTTGCAAGCGGCCCGAGCTAAATTCAACAAGCTTACTCTGCAGAGAGACAAGCTCCAAGATGAACTTGACACTGTTCACACAGAACTGAGACAATCTCACAGATTACAGAGTGGCTGGATCGGAGAAACGCACACCACAAAGTTTCTCCCGGCCCGCCACTCCAACCCTTTCAGCCAAGAACCCAGAGCTGAAAAAGGGGGTGTAAGCTCACGGCTCAAGAAATCACCAGCCAGCTTACAAGAACACCTGTCAACAACGGAGGGGAGATAACCCTTCCAGAGAACGCATGTCACTAAACCCTGCACTGCTCACAGAGAACTTCACAAGCTAGCCAGAAGCATCTCTACATTCAATCCAGATCCTGCAGGAGGACATGATGTTCATGCTTCTTTACAAGCCATTGACTTTCATTTGCAAACTGTCGCCAACGTGACAGATGTGAACACATTGTACCTGTTAAAAATCACGTCCAGCCGTGATGTGCATTGCTTTCTGGATCGTCAACCAGAGACTGTCAAAGCGTACTACCAGCAACTGCTACAGACTTTGATTCTTGAATTCTCTGATCCAAACTCAGACCATGGGCTCCTTATTGCTATGGACCTCAAACAGGGCCGATTTGAAAACCCACAGACTTTCTGTAGTCAGCTACGAAAAGCCTACTTCGGAGCATGCAACGAACCAGGTATGGAACAGAATGTCAACTTAAAAACTCTGTTCCTCCTAAACCTACATGCCAGTTGGAGTTTTCATCTCAGAGTCCCAGCGTGTCCACGTAACAGGACTACACAAGAGTTACGGAACCTAGCCCACAAAGCTTGCACCAAGCAAAAGACTATTTGTGAAAAGACTGTAAAAAACCCAAAGTCTCTGTCTCTGAGCACTGCTTGGAGTTAACCCTAGATGGCGCCCTACAACACCACAGTCACAGATATTTTTACAGAGAGTCAATACCGTTCCAAGCCTGCAGAGGGCAACACAGTGCAGCCACGTCTGAGACAGCAGAGATCCTGAGGGTGCTGAAAGATCTTCTTCACATGAAAACTCGCAAGGGAGATGAGCCAAGCACCCAGAACACTGCCCGTCATCTACAGACCACAGAGCTAACTGTGACAGCACAAAGTGACAACAACACCCAAGCTCCACAGTCAACAGCTGCACACCCTGAACGAGACAGCACAGGTCCTCACACCAGGTACCACAAACACAAGGTACCAGATAATGCTGTTTTGACTACCTGCCTTCGCAGCGAGCTACACAAGACCGGTCCTCACCACCCACCGATCGTCACACCTGCCCTGATGCCAACATTCCTGGGCAGCCTTGTCAAAAAGGGTGTGGGCCGAAAAGGAGTCAACAGGGAAGACCTGATCGACACAGGATCAAACCTGACGGTGATCTCATCTCACCTTTTCGAAAGACTCCAATTTGAAGCTAAGAGACAAGATCGAACTCTTACACCTCAAACTTATGAACTGAATGTACAGGCGTACAGACAGAATGACATCCGGTTTGAACAGGTTGTCTCCATTCACCTGACATTCGTTCTGATGGGTCTAGTACATCCCATGTATGTCCCACCAATGAACACTCATACATTGCTCATCGACAAAGACCTGCTAGAACACTTTGACCCTTTTCTGAACTTCAAACAGCTAAAAGACTTTGCTCAAGTGCGAGAACCTTTTTTCTCTCCAGCCACACAGGTTGCTAGAGCCAGACTGTCAAGTCGCAGAGGTCACGGGAACTCCCACAGAGCCAGACGGTCAGGTCACAGAGGTCACGGGAACCCCAGCAGCCAGCCATGAGTACAACACCCTAACGACAGGACCAAGTTCAAGCCTCTGTACCTTAGTCAACAAACAGGGTATGGTGGTACCAGCTTACACCAAAGGGGTCGCTGTTCGGCTCAACCTGCAATGTGGTCAAACCTTACACCACACGCTGGGTTTCTTCCAATCCTCACCTGAATGTGTGGAACTCGGACTTACACTTGCAAACAACAAGCATGTCAAACACCAACACCTGTTCTAGCAATGTGATAACATCACAAAAACACACAATGTGATCGTGTACTGGAAGAAGGTAAAAGGACACTCGAAGTGACCAAGTCTAGACAAGGACTTTAAAGATCACACTGACACCCTTGCCAAAACTGGCACACTAAACAACATTCTGTGGTCACTCCCAACCCACCCACCCACATTCAAGGTTGAAGTGATTACACACAGCATAAGAACTTTACTAGCTAAACTGCCTACATCAGAATCGCTTACGCTGGCTCCGTTGTCTACACAGACCAACATAGCGGATATGTGGGCTTCTGAAACCTCGATAATGACTTTGCTTTACCACCTCTTAGACCCTTCCATCCACCCTGGCAACCAGTCTACAGTCACTGACAACCAAAGCCCCAGACCACTGCATGATACACAAACCATGCTGCATTCACAGAACAATATTGTGGGTTGTGCACCGTCTGACATCACAATGCCAGGGCTTGTAATGCCACGGAGCAAAAGGGGGATAAGGCCAATATATTTCCATGACACAGCATGTGCTGCACCACGCAGCACCAGAGCCACTGACAAAACACTGAAGCAAGCGTCATGCCAGCAGCATGATGTGGCAAAACATGGGCGAGGGCGAGGGCGAGCTAAACCCAGTCGCCGCCCACTAAGCAAAGAGACTGTCCTGTCCAACCAAAGACAGGCCTTGTTTGTTTCTTTCTCCCCTTTCTCTCTCTCTCTCCCTATTATCTGTACCAGGATGCTGCTGTGGTTTGCCGTGCCGTGCTGTCAGCCAAAGAGAGGACAGCTGCCACCGAGAAAACCGTTGAGACTCCTGACCACCGATGACAGGGCACACTACCCCAGCACTGTAACCGAATACAGCTGTACAAGGTTCCGATGGAGAGAGGACTCCCTCACTCACACCGAGGCCGATGTCAAACACATGTTCAGCCAACATGAGAAAGTGACGGTTACACAAATGGAGTTAGGTGGACACCACCACCGCTCCAAACAATCCCCGGGAGCTTTGCTCAGAGCCGCTGCTGCCGCCAGAATGTTTAACATTGTTATGTCCAGTGTCAATGCAGCGAACCAGACTGTAAACTCCTTGAAACCACTGTTTACTGTCTTCCAGAAGAACTTTACCCAGACTCAGCTGTTTACAGCATTAACAACAGACATGCTGTGGGAGGTTAGCTCCTCCAAAGACAGCCTAATCACGAGTAAAACCCCACCATACATGATACCCTTAAGCCTTGTGTTAACTGTGCTGTCTTACGCCATCACCATGCCAGCTGACCTGCTACAAATACACCTGACCAACTCTCTGGATAGGGCCTTCCTACGGCACGTCAACCCCAAACGGAGAGAAGTGAACGTGCTCCTGAACCAACCCATCAGCGAGTCAAGTCAAGTCTACAGACCTAAAGACATTGTCAGTGTCAGGATGTGGAAAAGCAACACCCACACCAAAACACACATTCCAAATGTGGTGGCCTACCATGACAGCGACACACAGCTGTACCTGGCCCCAAACATGCACATGTGTGCTTTGTCCAAAGACATTCATTATCTCTGCCTTAGCAAACCCTTCCTCAGACACAACTCTGAAGGAATCTGCGAGCTGCAACCCTGGGTCAGCGATACTCGCTGCCCTGCCGAAGCCAAGCCTCGTACACAAGTCACAGAAACGCAAGCAGAGATTGCGGGTAACAGATGGCTTGTCAACACTCCTGTGCGCTCAGCTACGCTGACCTACGACCAGCATTACACTGCCACCCGTGCCAACCTGCTTGACCAAGTACTGAAAGGTACCACCCAACACTGACATTAGTCCTGTCGACACAGCCCTCCAAGCACAGCCTCGAGAGCCCGTTCTGAACCCGTCATCTGCGGTCCAAGCCTGGACTGCTGCCGACAATGCACAGTGCATCTCCACCATCATTGGTCCCGCCCTGACTCTTGGCGTGACTTTCATCCTATACAGGATACTCAACGAGATGCAAACCTCTACAGGAGGTCTCCGATGGAATCCCCGGAAAAGGGACGCCAAGTCAAAGACAACACCGAACCTCATCAAGCTGAATCCTCAGCTTCAGGAACCACCTGCCATCATGACCCACCTGCTACATGACCATCACGATTCACCTGTCATCTGCCCATCCTGATGATTGCCATCTGATGATGTCCACACAGGGACTTCATCTGACGTAAAGGGGGAGGTGTAACGGATATGCAGATCATCGATTCATGTGTTTAATTCAGATTTTCCAAATGAAACCCATTTTGCACTAATTGCCTGGCCTGGCGCCAGCCTGGCTGGACTTAAATTAATTTACGATACCCGTGCAAGCCTCAAAGGAGAAATGAAAACCCCCAACCAAATTCCTGAAGACGAAGGAAACCTTTCTTAGAAGTTCCTTACTTTCATCATTTTATTAATAATATGTATTTTAAATATGTTTATGGATTGCATAAAATGGTTAATCCTTGTTATGTGAAGAGTATAAGTTGCTAGCTTATACTTATATAGGAAATGTTTCTCCTCACTTTAGCTTTCTCAAAGAGAGCCATGTTTCTGCAACCCCCACCCCTGCAGGTCGTAAAACTTTATGACCACCCTGGACAACAGGTCAGGAGAGAAGCCAAATCACTGGTTTCCTTTCCTTATGCATTCTAAACTTACCTTTTTGTTTTTAGGTTTTATAAATGTATTACGTATTCCTTTTTGGTACATTAGATGTTTCCCATATAAATTTGGACTATCTGCAATTTAGCAGTGTGTGTTAATCTTTAATGTGTGTAATTCTGCATTTGAATGTAACTTCATGTTTTGATCATTTATATATATATATATATATTATGTTTAGTATTGTTCTAATCATCATGCTCTGACAGACCCATTTATCTAGAGCAAAGTAATGAAAAATGTATGTAATCTGAATTACAAACTTGCTAGAAATATCCCTGAGGAAATCTGACACGCCCTAGATCACCAGGGGGTTGTTTTCTACAGAGACAAAGGAACTTTTTCCCGCTGCAGATCGCGGACGTTCATTGGATGTTCCCTCAAAAAAGGGGCGTGAACCATTTCAAGCTATAAGAATCGACCGAACAAGGTCCGCCCTCTCTTCCTCTCTTCTTCTCGTTCTTGGTCCTCGGACAAGCTGCTCTCCTGTGCGACCAACGTTGCTTCCGCGCGGCCTATAGCGCAAGCCCCCTCAGCACAGGGGCTGAGAGAAAAAGCCATTTTAATGGCTCCTTTGGAAGCTTTCGTTTTTGTTGTTTCTTTTCTTTACTAAGTTTATTCAACTATTCGCCTCTCCACACAAGGAAGACGAATTCTGGAACATTGTTTGTTGAACCTTTTAAATACTGCGCGAGGACAGAACAAAGGACCACGTGCTACACGCTCACGCCAAGATCAAGCGCAGCGTGCACGCACGTCACATGGCCTCCAGGACCACGCACGCTGTTTTCAAAAGGAACAGCGCGCAAAGCTCACACGCTCGACGCCGATCTCACGCCACGCACACTGGGCCATGCAAGTATCAGTTTTCTATGGAGATTTAAATGCTGCTTTAAAGTGTTGCTATGATCTGATTGTTGTTGGCTTCCAAAAGTTACTGACTATGATTTCCATACCTGAGCTCCTTATGTGATCTCATTCTATTCTCTCTCTCTCTCTCTCTCTCTCTTTTATTTGGATTCCGTTATGTCTTGAATAAAGCTTACTGTTTGTAGTGTCATACGCATATTTACTCTGTGTGATTTGTAGTTTGATGTATTACTAGTTGATTTATTAAAAACCCATATACTGACGATTGGCTTGGACTCCACCCCACTTACATTACGAGTCACTGAGATGTCTGATCTTTAGCTACAAGCTTTAAATTTAGAAACTAAATTTATCATAAGGATAGGATAATGTTTTCATGGCCAGAGAATATTTTTCCTTGAATTATAAGGCGTGATAACTTTATTGAAAATTGATAGGTCAACAGTGGTTTGCTGGACAAACCACTGTTTGATTTGCAGTAATTTACAGTAAGAGATATCACAATAATTGGTATGAAGAATGGAATATTGACATATTAATGAGTAAGTTACAGTGCCCTGTGATTATTTATTGGTATAGGCAATTGAACTATTTTTCATAATCAATCAAATTTAATGTAACTGTCATCTGAGATATAAATTAATCATATTCCTGATTAATTATTCAAATTCCCTATATATCATTTGAGTTAATTATTCTGTAAAACTCATTGTTGTTACAAAGTAATGATGTTGAAAGGAAAAGATTAGAGTCACTCATTGGTGATGTTCACTCTAAAATACAGTCACTTCAAACAGCAATGACAGAACCTATTCCTTCCACTTCAAGAACAGATGAACCCAGGAAATCCTCACGAGAGAGAAAGTTAACTCCAAAAATGCAGGAGCTTAAGCAGCAAGAATTTACTCAAAAGGAGAGTAAATTCATCAAGTTGTATGAAAGCTGGAAAGACCAAGTTAAAGCTACACGTACCAAACTTAAGGGTGAGTGCCATCCATTTGTAATCCAGTGTGCATTTAGAGAAAAACTGAATGACTGGCCTAAGATAAGCTCGAGAGAGTCAGTTAAATTGAGACAATTTAGTGATTTTCTGACAGCCTGTAGCAATGCCATGCAACACATTAAAGGGCTTCAGGTGTTAAATGACTGTGAGGAGAATCAGAAAATGCTACAAAAACTCCCTGATTGGCTGACATCTCGTTGGAATCGGCATGTAACAATGCAGCTGAAACAATTGGAGGAATACCCTACTTTCAAGGAGTTTGCTGATTTCGTGGCACAAGAAGCAGAAATAGCATGCAACCCTGTAACATCCTTTCATGCCCTCAAGCTCACTCAAGAGAAGCCATCTAGAGAGGTTAAGCGCTCAACAGGAAATGCATTCATCACTAATGTGAAAGCGTCAGATAAATCAAGAATAGTGTCAAAGACATACAGTGTTGGAGTAAGCAACTCAGTGGATTCAAACCGATCTGACAAAGTCATCACTGTGCCTTCAGTTTCAAACTCAGTCACCTGCAGGTATTGTGGGGAAAGCCACTCCATCCACAAATGCCAAACGTTTGCCAGTAAGTCTGTGGAGGACAAAAGGAAGTTCATATTAGAGAATAACCTGTGCTTTGGCTGTCTTAGGAAAGGACACAACTCCATCAAGAGGTATGTGAGAGGATGGGGGCAATTTCAGCGCCAGTCAAGTTAAAGCTTACAACAATGATGGGAAAAGATTCCATTGTTCAGAGTGAAAGAGTTAGTGGGCTCAGAGTTAGGGGCTTTACTTCTTATGGCTTAATCAGTTTGACACCTGCCTATACTAGAGACTTCATTCCACTTGAACGCTCCCACATTCCTACTCCTGAAACTGCTAGAAGATGGAATCATCTGAAATGTTAAAGGAGGAGTTGGAACTCAAAATTGATCAAGAATATTTTTGGACCGATTAAAAAATAGTCTTAGGCTACATTAACAATGAAGCCCGTAGGTTTCACGTTTTTGTAGCGAATCGAGTCCAAAGAATTAGAGAAACAACTGACCCTGAACAGTGGCAATATATAGACTCTGAACAAAATCCTGCAGATCACGCTTCCAGAGGCCTCAAGATGTCGGAGTTGATCAAATCAAGTTTCTCTGGGAAAGAGAAATTACCACATCAGAGACCACTCCAGAACTTCTGATTGGTGATCCTGAAATCAGGGCAACACAAGTACTACAAACAACGGTAGCAAATGAGGAACATTTTTTGGAGCGGTTCAATAGGTTTTCGAAATGGCACACTGCATTGAAAGTTGTTGCTCGAATTCAGCAGTTAGCAAGACACAAGGCAGTTAAACCCATAAATGTCGAAGACATGAGAAATGCCAGCATCAGGCTTGTAAAATTGGCACAAACGGATGCCTTCAAAGATGAGATACAAAAATTGAAACAAGGCAAATTGCCAAATAGTCACCCTCTGTTCCAACTTGACCCAGTACTGCAAGATGGTGTTCTCAGGGTGGGAGGGCGATTGAAGAAAGCTTTCCTACCTCTAGACACGAAGCACCCAGCAGTCCTTCCAAGAGATGGTGTGGTCACCCGTCTCATCGTGGATTACTGCCATGAAAAGACTCAACACCAAGGCAGCGGACAGACCCTTAATGAACTGAGAGGAAATGGTTACTGGGTTGTTGGTGGCAGCAAAGTTGTGGCTAACCTCATTAAGCAATGTGTTATATGCAGGAGAGCTCGCAGGCCAACAGAGACACAGATGATGGCGGATCTACCTGCTAACCGTGTTGACTCCTCTCCACCATTCTCATACTGTGGTATGGATTGCTTTGGGCCGTTTCTATGTAAGCAAGGACGGAAAGAACATAAAAGATATGGTCTCATATTCACCTGCTTCTCCTCAAGAGCAATCCATATAGAGATGCTAGAAGATCTAACCACTGATGCCTTCATAAATGCCTTGCGATGTTTTATTGCAATCCGTGGAGCTGTAAGAGAAATCAGATCGGATCAAGGGACAAACTTTGTTGGGGCAAAAAACGAGCTGACAAAGGCTTTGGAAGAAATGGACAAGGAAAGATTAACTGCTTACCTATCCCAAAAGCAATGTGATTTCATTTTGAACGTACCTGATGCCAGTCACATGGGAGGGGTTTGGGAAAGGCAGATCAGAACCATTAGAAGCGTTCTAAGTTGGGTCCTCTCACAGAGTGCAGGAAGACTTGATGATGCTTCCTTGAGAACTTTCTTCTATGAAGCCATGTCAATTATTAATAATGGCCACTCACCTCATTTAACATTAATGATCCCAAAGGGCTAGAGCCACTTACCCCAAACCATTTACTCACCATGAAATCTTCTGTCCCTCTGCGTCCACCTGGGAAATTTGTGCCAGAGGACCTGTATGTGAGGAAGAGGTGGCGCAGAGTACAATATCTGACACAGCAATTTTGGAGTAGATGGAGGAAGGAATATCTGGCAAACATCATCCTTAGACAATGGTGGCACTCTCCAAGACGAAATGTAAAGATTGGAGATATTGTCATTGTCAAGGAGGAAGAGCTTCCCCGCAATGAATGGAGACTTGGACTAGTGCTTGGTGCTTGTGCAGATGAAGACGGATTGGTGCGAAAAGCCAAAATTCAAATAGGAAATAGGAAGTTAGGGAAAAAGGGCCAACGACTGACTAATCCATCAATTGTTGAGCGTCCTATTCATAAATTAGTGGTACTTGTAGAGAACAATTAAATCTGATTTATTGTCTGATCTTGAGACTTTTAAATGTCACAAGTTCATCCTGTAGTCTTGAATCAAGAGTCAGAGATATGTGATTCTAATATCTGGTTTGTGAAATTACTAATTTTTTCAAACATTTAAGTAAAGTAAATCATAAATTGTAGTAATTTGGTGGGAGTGTAACTCTCAAAAGACATGTTTTTCAAATATATGTGTATTATTTATGTTTGTTTAAACAGTCTAATCAATTTGAGCTAAAAGTAGAGAACGTGCTCCTTTAGAATGTTTAATGTCATGGGTTCTTTAAGAAAGAGTTAATATCGAAGTGTAACAGGTCATATGACCAGGTTGAGTTGAACGAAGAAACATGGATGCAGAGTAATGTTAATGGTATACAGAGCCTGGAAAAGAGTAACCTTTATCTGCATGGTCTAAGAGGGCGCACACGGTAATTCATCTTTAAATCTGTTGTATTTTCTGTATAATGTTGTTTTATATCAGTTTATGTACACAATGTTATGTGTAAATAGTGATGTAATCGGATTCGGATTGTCGCATGTGCTCATTTGCGTATCAGCGGACATTTACATGAGAGACTTGAAAAGAACCAGACTAAATGCATATTTTGAACATTATATGCTTTATTTCTTGTAGTTTTCACGGTGTCGTCTGGAAAGAGACAGAGACATAGAGACAAATAAACAGCAAAAAAGGACATCTGTATGAAGCGTGGCTCATTTCATTAGACCAGTGCAGCTACACATTACATGCATGTTCTTGCCTTTGACCACAATGAATTTGAAGTAGTGCTTATATCTTCACCTTGAAAATGCCAACTTTTCATCAGATTGCTCCTCACTCACCATCTCTGCTGCGAATCTCTGTGTAGCTGTTGCGTGTGTGTGTGTGTCTGTGTGGCGCCACTGGCGCAGCCGCGTGTGCCGGCATGTGTGTAAAAACACTGGCTCTGATTGGCTACCATGAAACACATGACTTTGCCTTAGCCAATCACTACCGCTTATCTCGTCATTAACCCACCTGCTCACTCACTGTGTGAGCCAGGGGTCCGTTCGGATTGCATCGTTTATTAAATCAATGCATAGTAACGCACCGCATTTAATGTTCAGTAACGTTAACGGCGTTGTAACGACGGGAAAAGTAATTAGTAAGATTACCGCGTTACTGAAAAAATAACGTCATTACCTAACGCCGTTTTTTAAACGCCGTTATTCCAAACACTGTGTGTGACACTATCAGGGAGCATTTAGTTGTAACAACAATGAGTTTTACATAGTAATTAACTCAAATGATATATAGGGAATTTGAATAATTAATCTGGAATATGATTAATATATATCTCAGATGACAGTTACATTAAATTTTATTGATTATGAAAAATAGCTCAATTGTCTATACCAATAACTAATTACAGGGCACTGTAACTTACTCATTAATATGTCAATATTCCATTCTTCATATCAATTATTGTGATATCTCTTACTGTAAATTACTGCAAATCAAACAGTGGTTTGTCCAGCAAACCAGATTGACCTATCAATTTTCAATAAAGTTATCACTTATAATTCAAGGAAAAATATTCTCTGGCCATGAAAACATTATCCTATCCTTATGATCAATTTAGTTTCTAAATTTAAAGCTTGTAGCTAAAGATCAGACCTCTCAGTGACTCATAATGTGAGTGGGGTGGAGTCCAAGCCAATCATGTGATATATTGGTTTTTAATAATTCAACTAGTAATACATCAAACTACAAATCACACAGAGTAAATATGCGTACGACAATACATACAGTAACCTTTATAGAAGACATAACGGAATCCAAATAAAAGAGAGAGAGAGAGAAAGAGAACGAGCGAGAGAGAGTGAGAGAGAGAGAAAATGGAGAAAGCGAGAGAGATCACAGAATGAGCTCAGGTATGAAAATCACAGTCAGTAAACCTTAGCAGCCAACACAACTCAAATCATAGCAACACTTTAAAGCAGCATTTAAAACTCCATAGAAAAGTGATACTTGCATGGCCCATCGTGCGTGAGTGTGGTCTTTTTGTGACGCTTTGTGTGCTGGTCCTTTTGAAAACAGCGTGCGTGTGCCGGAGGCTGTGTGACGCACGTGCAAGCTGCACTGGATCTTGGCGTGAGCGTCAGAGATGTATAAAGTACTAGAGACCCATACTTGAGTAAAAGTACAAGTGCTCTATCAAAAAAGTGACTTGAGTAGAAGTTGAAGTGCTCTTTAAGCCCCACACTTAAGTAGAAGTACTAAAGTATTCAACATTTTTTGTACTTAAGTATTGGAAGTAGTCTATTTTAAAATTTACTACTCAAGTACTGAAAGTAAAAGCAGAAGTATTGTGTTATGTAGCTATTAAAGAAAGTAGTCAAAAGTTTGAACATATTGTTTTTACTATTTAAAATGATTAACCTAAAGGACAATAACAATTCCTTTGACTGTTACTTCTTGTAAACAAAAAACGGTTACTAGGGTTAGTTAGCCCAATTTGCAAAATTATGTCATTAATAACTTACCTTCATGTTGTTTCAAACCCGTAAGACATCAGAGGGTTATTTAGAATTTTTTGAAGCATCGAAAATACATTTTGGTCCAAAAATAGCAAAAACTACGACTTAATTCAGCATTGTCTTCTCTTCCGTGTCTGTTGTAAGACAGTTAAAAACAAAGCAGTTTGTGATATCCGGTTCGCGAACGAATCATTCGATGTAACCAGATCTTTTTGAAACAGTTCACCAAATCGAACTGAATTGTTTTAAACGGTTTGCGTCTCCAATAAGCATTAATCCACAGATGAATTAAGCTGTTAACTTGTTTAATGTGTCTGACACTCCCTCTGAGTTAAAACAAACCAATAACCCGGAGTAATTCATTGAATCAAACAGTACACTGACTGAACTGCTGTGAAGAGAGAACTGAAGATGAACACCGAGCCGAGCCAGATGATGACTCGTTCACGAGTCAAGAACCGTTTCTATCAGACGCGTCCGATTCCTGAACCGAGGAGCTGATGATACTGCACATGTGTGATTTAGCGTGAAGCAAACCGACACACAGAGCATCTGAACCGAAATGATTCTTTTGGTGATTGATTCTGAACTAATTCTGTGTTAATGTTATGAGCCCAGGTGCATTCAACGCCAATGACGCCATTGCGTAGAGCGCAAAAGAATCGGTGAACTGTTTTCTTCAACTGGTTTATTGAATCGAACTGTCAGAAAGAACTAACGTTACTGGTCATCCGAGAACCGATGCAACCGGTTCTTGACTCGTGAACGAGTCATTATCTGGCTCGGCTCGGTGTTCATTTTTCTCTTCACAGCCGTTCAGTCAGCACGCGCAGTCTTCGCTTGATTCGCTCAATGATGTGCCAGCTTCATCAAACTTGCCATGCCATCTACAGTTCTGGCAGTGGTTTGTAATGGAATGATTCGTAACAGTTTTATAATTGTAACGAGTAACGATGCAGCACATAAAAAAAATATCAGAGTAAAAGTATTAAACTCAGCGAAAATATGTACTGAAGTAAAAGTGGAAGTAGGAGAAAAAAAGAATACTCTAGTAAAGTACAGATACCGCCTTTTAGTACTTAAGTACAGCAATGAAGTAGTTCTACTTCGTTACTATACATCTCTGGTGAGCGTGGAGCAGCGGGAGCGGGCCTTTGTTCTGTCTTCGCGTGGTATTTGAAAGGTTCAACAAACAATGTTCCAGAATTCGTCTTCCTTGTGTGGAGAGGCAAATAGTTGAATAAACTTAGTAAAGAAAAGAAAACAAACAACGAAAACGAAAGCTTCCAAAGGAGCCATGAAGATGGCTTTCCTCTCCTCAGTTTGCTCTAGATAAATGGGTCTGTCAAAGCATGACGATTACAAGAACATTAAACAGTACATGTATATAACTGATAGAAACACGAAGTTACATTCAAATGCAGAATTACACACATATAAAGATAACACAACATAACACACGCTAATAAATTGCAGATAGTCCCAATTTATATGGGAAACATCTAATGTACCAAAAAGAAATACGCAATACATTTAGAAAACATAAAAACAAAAAGGTAATGGTTTAGAAATGCATTGGGAAAAGAAACCAGTGATTTGGCTTCTCTCCTGCCCTGTTGTCCTGTGTGGTCGTAAAATTTTTACGAGCTGCAAGAGTGGGGGGGTTGCAGCACATGGCTCTCTTTGAGAAAGTTGGTGAGGAGAAACAATCCCAATTTATACGCTAGAAAAATTATGATCCTCGCATAACAAGGGTTAACCATGGTACACACAAAACATATTCAAAATACATATTATTAATAAAATGATGAAAGTAATGAACTTCTACGAAAGGTTTCCTTCGTCTTCAGGAATTTGGTTGGGAGTTTTCATTTCTCCTTTGAGGCTTGCACGGGTATCGTAAATTAATTTAAGTCCAGCCAGGCTGGCGCCAGGCCAGGCATTTAGTGCAAAACGGGATATATTTTTTATGCCTGAATTTAACCCATGAATCGATGATCTGCATATCCGTTACATAGTCTACAGTGCCACCATTTTCCGAGAACTGCAACTTTCCTGGGGTCTCAGAATTACAATGTGTCAGGTTCTGAGAGACGTAAAAGATCCCAAAAACTGACTTAATTAGAATAGCATGACGTATTGTGGAATATTATTTATTAGACCTTATATATAGGCTTTATGAACAGATAGGTTTTGAGTGATTCTTGAAGGACTAGCATCACCTCCTCTTGTAAGATGGTTTGAGGAATATATCTTCCAGATAGTACCGCCACTCCCTATATGCAGAGTACGCAGTCTTCGCAGGGCACCAACTCCCAGAGGGGGCACCATCCCAGTTGCTCAAAAAAAAAAAAAAAAAAAATACACATGCTCCATTCTCCCATCCACGCTCACGACCGCTCGCACCTCATGTTTGCGGCTCAATGTTCGTAATTGATGGATGGACATTTATGCCCGGGTAAAGGACATCAACAATCAGGCACAGAGAAAAGAAAACTACAGAAAGTAAAAACAAAACAAAAACAGGCATAAAGTTGGCTTGACATTGGACATTCGAGAGTCTTAAATTTAGGGACCGTCTCTAAACTTACATGTGATATTTTTATACACTTTTCTAACGTCAGTAGCATTGAAGAGAATGACTTAAAGTGATAAAAACAACTGTAATTGTTCATATAGGTAACAGCTATAATGCACAATTAAATTGAATGTTTGATATTTATTAAAACAAACTGTAAGTCATATGTAAATAATGCTACTTTTCCACATGGGCTCAAACGCAAATTTGAAGCTCAATAGCATTTGAGGAAAAAGACTTGCAGTCATAAAACAATTGTAATGTGTTCATTTAGGTGTCAGCTACGATGGACACCTTATACATTTTTTATATATATTAAAATAAAGTCTTACTAAAGAAATATATATTGTTCTGTGTATGTGATTTCAAAGTCTAGATGGATCAGTTTAACCCTTTAACTGCCGTATCCCTTAAAACTTGATTGACATAGGGTTACTGTAAATGCTTATGCCTACTGGTGCACAGTTTTCCTGATGCCACTGGGTTGGCGTTGCACTGATGGCTTGAGCCTGCCATCGCTATATTTAGGGTTCAAGCCTGGAGGGCGAGAGCCCTTATTGTTTTCCTTAGGATTATTTTTTATTATTATTATTAATATTTATTTATTATTCTTATTTTTTTCTAACGTTACAGGGGCTTTTGGGGCCCTTAAAATGCTTAAAAAGTCTTGAAAGTTGGCACACACATTGGAACCTGCGACCATTAGGGCCGGGCAGAGACTGATACACGGGCATGGCACAGGGGCTCTACAGCGCCCCCTGGAATATGGAGGGCCATATATCATACATACTTGTATGTAGACGTACGAAACTCGGTACACATATAGAACTCATCAATACAAATAACTTTCGTATCGCATATCATAGGCTCCGCCCAACAGGAAGTTGGCTATTTAGGGTTTATTATTCATATTCGTCGTCAAAGTTGTGGGGGCTTTTGGAGTCCTTAACATACTCAAAAACTCTTGAAAATTTGCACAAACTTTGGAATCTGTGGCCTTTAGGAGCCTGCAGAGGTTGGGACCCGGGCGTGGCACAGGGGCTTTACGGCGCCCCCTGGAACACAGTCATAAATGTTGATGTATAGCTCACACATACTTGCACGTATTAATATGAAACTCAGTACACATATAGATCTCATTGTGGTGAACAACTTGCATTTTGAATGTCATAGGCTCCGCCCAACAGGAAGTCAGCTATTTAGAGTTATGTAAAAAGCGCATGCTCTGGAATTTGATGTACTTGTCATAGGTTTTTTACTCGATTGCCACCAAACTCAGTCAACATGATATCAAGACATTGGGGATGAAAAATTGCCAGGGGATTTTTGATATCTCGAACGGTTTGATCGTAGCGAGGCGTTGAATTTATGGCGAGAATTGAGAAACAGGAAGTGTCTAATACCATCCACATACATTTCCTGATTTTAATCAAACTTCATCAGATTATTCATTTTATGATGTCGATCGCATATATGTGACTATTAGGAGTCAAAGTTATAGCGCCACCAACTGGCAGCAGGAAGTGTGTCATTTTCAAAATGCTTTGAAATCAGCATCTTATTTTTACTCAATTTGCTTCAAACTTCATCAGAATAATGTTAAAACACAGCCGATATAAATCTGCTGGGGGGATATTGATATCTAAAAATATTGTTGCCGTGGCAACATGTCAAACTGGAATACTTCTCAGGTGATTTTGAGGCATATAACATGCTTAGAATTTCATCAAACTCAGAACACATATCAGTATTAGTGACAGCTAGACACTGGCAAAACCCTTACGAAAATTAACCATGGTTTTATTACAAATAAAACCAAAAAACCATGGTTACTGTAGTTAAACCATGGTAACCACAAATTAACCATGGTTTTGCTATATTTACCATAGTTTAACCATGGTATTTGTAGTAAATCTGTGGTTTTACAAATGGCAGTCAATACGCCAAAAAACCATGGGTTACTACAGTTTTACTATAATAAAACCATGGTTATTTTTCGTAAGGGAAGTTCATAAGAGGGCGTGGAAGAGGCACTCTATAGCGCCACCTTTTGTCAAAAGTGGGGGGGTTAGTTTTAGCTACAGACACCAAACTCAGTACAAAAATTGTTCTTATCAAGACGGACAACTTTCTAATTCACAGTCATCAGCTACGACCAACAGGAAGTCGGCTATTTTGATTTGAATGTGGATTGTTATTTACATTTAGCTGTGAGTTAATGCATACTGCTCAGAGGAGAATAACACTATACACACCAAACTTTGTCTACATGTTGAAAAAACATTGAGGAAGTTAAATTGTGAATGGGTTTTGGATAGCTTGGATGGTTTTGTCGTGGTGATTTTTTTAAATTACAGTAAAAATGGAATTATAAATTTTCCTGCATTTTTAAATTCCAAACACTTCAAAAGCTTTTTTCATACAGAAAAAAAAAGTTATTCTGAGTAAATATGCATAGTTTCATGACTTTAAAACACTGTATGGATAACAGAAAATTAAAAAACTGTCAGACATCTCATCTCACTCTGTCCCTCTGTTTGAGTGTGTGTGCTTAGACTTCCATTGACTGAGAGAAAATGCGCCCCTAAGGTGCAATTCCCGGACTAAAAAAGGGAGGAGACTCTCTTTTGTTTTCACTTTTAAATCGGTTAAAATACAAATAAATAATTGGATTGAATTCACACTGACAAGCTAAACCAACATATATGATTATTATCAGGTCAGGGCTCATTAATAATTGATGTGTGGTCAGTGATATACGTGAGAAAGACGAGAGATGAATCACCGCTCTGAGCAGGAGCGTGTGGAATGATGAAAAAACAAGTTTATTCTTGTTGAACACATCACGGACAAGATTATTTCAAAATACATAATAGCTTGGCTAATATAAACGAAAACAGCCACGTGAACATAAACTGTTGAGAAATAAATCTGGAGTGGATCTACTGGATTTTAATATTAAGTGACCGCATATACCAGCTGCTTCTGTCTTAAATTTTAATCTATATAAAAAAATGTACTCATTCATCTTGGCTGCTTTTTTAATGTGTGTATGTATTTATTTATTATTTTGCTCTAACAAGACTTAATCTATATTTAATTAAATCAATTACATTTTATTTTACATTTGATTTGTCCATTTCTGCATCTAAACGCCTAAAAACCTAAAACATGCTCTATTATACTATTGTTAGTAATTTCTTTATCGTCCAATTTATCTGGTGTACACACTTTTATTTTCATAATAAACTTGTTTGTTAGATTATACACAGTTGCAGTGGTCTGTAATAAATATTAACAGGTTTTATTCAAGCTGTTTAGAATGATTGCCGTAGGCTAATTTTTTAAAATTTAAATAAAAAAAAAAATAATAATAAATAAATAAATAAAAAATATTGGAAAAGAATAACTGTTGTACTTTTTTATACATGTTGTATAATTTCATAGTTTATGCATTATAGTTATAAAAACAAATAAATTTAGCCACTCACATAGAAATCTTAGGCCTTATCCTTTTCTGACAGTTTTAGGGATTTTTAAAAATCCTAAAAAACCTTATTTGTGCTGCAAATAATAATTTCAAACTAATTTGATACTGACCTCTGACATCATGTGACATGATATTTATGTTAATTTACATAATTTCATGGATGTAAGAGTAAATCTGTTCAGCTCACAGATCAAGACTAAGCTGTAATGCAAGCAGAACTTTAACAAATGCTTGTAGGTCAATAAAATCATTACAAAACACTTACAAATCATTTAAGGGATTTGATAACACTGTAAAATAATGTCTAATTTGTTAACATTAGCAAATGCATTGATAACACTTTATAATAACTGCACTCATTAGTAAATAGTCAGTTCATGCTTTATAAAGTCCCAATATTACAAGTCAGTAGTAAGCAGTTTATAAATACAGCTATAAATAGCTTGTTCTTGGTTTATAAGCACATTTATTAAAAAGGAGAGTAAAGGGTCAGTTATCTTCCTATGAAAAATAAAAAAATAAAAATAAACAAACAACAACACAGATTGATAAAGAACTCAGAAATGTTATTGTGGATTTATGATAAACTCAGCCTGTAAATGAATTCATTCTCCTCCAAGAAGACACAAGTAGTTCACACCAAACTGTTTTAACATGAAGCCATATACTGAAGATGTTAAATTTCGAATGGGTTTAGGATACCTTAAATGGTGTGGCCATAGCAATTTATTAAAGTAATATAAAAAAATACAATAGTTATTTTACTATATCTTTAAAATTTTTAATTCCAACTCTTCATATTTTTTTTATATACGTAGAAGTCACTTTTAAATAATTATTATTGTTAAATAATTATTGTAGAAACAAGTATTATTTAAATAATTTATAGAAATCTTTCAAAGAAAAATAATATGAATTTTATGTATTTTACTGATAAAATGACCCTCACTTAATTAGAATAACAAGCTGAAGTATTGTGAACCGTATATTAAAAATAATTCTTTATAGGCTTTATGGACAGATACGTTTTGAGTGACTCTTGAAGGATCAGCACCACATCCTCTTTTACCACTGTTTAAAGAATTTATCTTACAGAACAGGTGCGGATGAATTTTGAATATCTTGAATGGTTTTGTCGTGGTGATTCTTTGAAATAACAGTAAAAAAGTAACCAGTAAATGTCTTTTATTTTTTTTAAGTGCAGCTTCTAAACACTTCAAAAAAATGTACACATAGAAGACTAGTCATTCTGAGGAAATATGCATAGTTTCATGACTATACAACACTATATGGATGATAGAAAATTTAAAAACTATTATACATCTGATGTCACTCTGTCCCTCTGTCACTGTGGGTAATGTGTGTGTGTGTTTGTGTGTGTGTGTGTGTGTGTGTGTGTGAGTGTGTATGTGTGTGTTAAGTGAATTAGGTGTGAAACTATCAAATACAAATAAATAATTGGATTGAATTCACACTGACAAGCTAAACCAACATATATGATTATTATCAGGTCAGGGCTCATTAATAATTGATGTGTGGTCAGTGATATACGTGAGAAAGACGAGAGATGAATCACCGCTCTGAGCAGGAGCGTGTGGAATGATGAAAAAACAAGTTTATTCTTGTTGAACACATCACGGACAAGATTAAATCTGTTCAGCTCACAGATCAAGACTAAGCTGTAATGCAAGCAGAACTTTAACAAATGCTTGTAGGTCAATAAAATCATTACAAAACACTTACAAATCATTTAAGGGATTTGATAACACTGTAAAATAACGTCTAATTTGTTAACATTAGCAAATGCATTGATAACACTTTATAATAACTGCACTCATTAGTAAATAGTCAGTTCATGCTTTATAAAGTCCCAATATTAATAGTCAGTAGTAAGCAGTTTATAAATACAGCTATAAATAGCTTGTTCTTGGTTTATAAGCACATTTATTAAAAAGGAGAGTAAAGGGTCAGTTATCTTCCTATGAAAAATAAAAAAATAAAAATAAACAAACAACAACACAGATTGATAAATAACTCAGAAATGTTATTGTGGATTTATGATAAACTCAGCCTGTAAATGAATTCATTCTCCTCCAAGAAGACACAAGTAGTTCACACCAAACTGTTTTAACATGAAGCCATATACTGAAGATGTTAAATTTCGAATGGGTTTAGGATACCTTAAATGGTGTGGCCATAGCAATTTATTAAAGTAATATAAAAAAATACAATAGTTATTTTACTATATCTTTAAAATTTTTAATTCCAACTCTTCATAATTTTTTATATACGTAGAAGTCATCATTTGAAGGAAGCACAGTAAGTTTCATAGCTTTATCATTTTCAAGAGCCAGCATAAAATTAAAACTATCATAACGTATAAATCAAGCTTGCAATTCTTAGTACCAATAATGGCCACCACAGAGAGCTATAGGAGTACTTTTAAATAATTATTGTAGAAACAAGTATGATTTAAATAATTTATAGAAATCTTTCAAAGAAAAATAATATGAATTTTATGTATTTTACTGATAAAATGACCCTCACTTAATTAGAATAACAAGCTGAAGTATTGTGAACCGTATATTAAAAATAATTCTTTATAGGCTTTATGGACAGATACGTTTTGAGTGACTCTTGAAGGATCAGCACCACATCCTCTTTTACCACTGTTTAAAGAATTTATCTTACAGAACAGGTGCGGATGAATTTTGAATATCTTGAATGGTTTTGTCGTGGTGATTCTTTGAAATAACAGTAAAAAAGTAACCAGTAAATGTCTTTTATTTTTTTAAGTGCAGCTTCTAAACACTTCAAAAAAATGTACACATAGAAGACTAGTCATTCTGAGGAAATATGCATAGTTTCATGACTATACAACACTATATGGATGATAGAAAATTTAAAAACTATTATACATCTGATGTCACTCTGTCCCTCTGTCACTGTGGGTAATGTGTGTGTGTGTGTGTGTGTTTGTGTGTTTGTGTGTGTGTGTGTGTGTGTGTGTGTGTGAGTGTGTGTGTTAAGTGAATTAGGTGTGAAACTATCAGGGAGCATTTAGTCTCCATCGCCAACATTTTACAGAACTGCCACTTTCCTGGAGTCTCAGAATTACAATGTGTCAGGTTCTGAGAGATCTAAGATTCAAAAAATTATTTAATTAGAATATCATGAAGTATTGTGAAATACTATATATTAAGACTTTATATATAGGCTTTATGAACAGATTAGAGTGACTCGTGAAGGACCAGCACCACCTCCTCTTGTCCGATGGTTTGAGGAATATATCTTCCAGAATCCGGGATTAAGATTTAGGAGCTCATTTTTATTCCACCTCCTTTCCTGAAAGTCTGTCTTGCAGGATTGACTAAAAATTAATCTTCACATGAATTCCTAATTATTTTGCAATTCTTTTTGTCAGTTCTTCTTGACCTTCTTCTTCTTCTTTTCTGACCTCATGACCCAGTCAGCATTTTTTGTACAATGGTCAAGTCTTAACTTATCCATTTCTGTATTGCATTTGTGTTTGATATTTCTCATGGGTATTTCATAATTTTCGACTTTACAGTTTGAGTTAAAACTCTATTTTAGCGCATTTCATCTGTAAAAGAAAATATGCCTAATAATTCTGCACACATGAATATAAGGAGTTTTTCTCTTCCAGATTTCCTGGACTATTGTATAGCACTCATAAATGATTAAATAAAAAATAATGGTAGTTATTAAGATTGATTTGGTTTGGAATTGGTAAAATGTGCTTGGAAAAAAATCACAATAAAACAATGTTTTAATGTTTAAGTTTGGAATATTAACTGACATGAATGAATGCTATATAAATATTGTTCATGTTAACATTATGTTTATAAATTGAATCTTATTGTAAAGTGTTACTAAAGTTATATATATTGTTCTGTGAATGTGATTTTAAAATCTAGATGATTCGGATTAACCCTTTAACTGCCGTATCATTTTAAAACCTCACTGCCAGAGGGATATTGTGAATGCATGTGCCCACTGGGCACAGTTTACCTGATGCCACCGGGGTGGCGATGGCATTGGTGGCTTGAGCCCGCCATCGCTGCTTGCAGCTATATTTAGGGCTCAAGCCTGGAGGGCGAGAACCCTATTGTTTTCCTTAGGATTATTTGTTATTATTATTATTATGATTATTTATTCTTCAAATTTTTTTTCCAAGGTTTCGGGGGCTTCTAGGGCCCTTAACATGCTTAAAAAGTCTTGAAAATGGGCAAACAGATTGGAACCTGTGGCCATTAGGGCCGGGCAGAGACTGATACACGGGCGTGGCACATGGGCTCTACAGCGCCCCCTGGAATACCGAGGGCCATATATCATACATACTTGCTCGTAGATGTATGAAACTCGGTACACATATAGATCTCATCAATCCAAACAACTTTCATGTTGCATGTCATAGGCTCCGCCCAACAGGAAGTTGGCTATTTAGGGTTTAGTATTCATATTTGTCGTCAAAGTTTTGGGGGCTTTTGGGGTCCTTAACATACTCAAAAACTCTTGAAAATTTGCGCACACTTTGGAATCTGTGGCATTTAGGAGCCTGCAGAGGCTGGGACCCGGGTGTGGCACAGGGGCTCTACGGCGCCCCCTGGATCACAGTCAGAAATGTTGATGTATAGCTCACACATACTTGCACATATTCATATGAAACTCAGTACACATATAGATCTCATCGTGCCGAAAACCTTTCGTATTGCATGTCATAGGCTCCGCCCAACAGGAAGTCAGCTATTTAGAGTTATGTAAAAAGCGCATGCTCTGGAATTTGAAATACTTGTCATAGGTTTTTTACTCGATTGCCGCCAAACTCGGTCGACATGATCTCAAGACATTGGGGATGAAAAATTGCCAGGGGATTTTTGATATCTCGAACGGTTTGCTCGTGGCGAGGCTTTGAAATTATGGCGAGAAATGAGAAACAGGAAGTGTCTAATACCATCCACATACATTTCCTGATTTTAATCAAACTTCATCAGATTATTCGTTGTATGATGTCGATCGCATATATGTGACTATTAGGAGTCAAAGTTATAGCGCCACCAACTGGCAGAAGTGTGTCATTTTCAAAATGATTTGAATTCAGCATCTTATTATTACTTGATTTGCTTCAAACTTCATCAGAATAATGTTAAAACACAGCCGATATAAATCTGCAAGGGGGATATTGATATCTAAAAATATTGTTGCCGTGGCAACATGTCAAACTGGAATACTTCTCAGGTGATTTTGAGGCATATAACATACTTAGAATTTCACGAAACTCGGAACACACATCAGTATTTCTGATAGCTAGACACTGGCAAAAGTTCATAAAAGGGCGTGGAAGAAGAACTCTATAGCGCCACCTTTTGTCAAAAGTGGTGGGGTTAGTTTTAGCTACAGACACCAAACTCGGTACAAAAATTGTTCTTATCAAGACGGACAACTTTCTAATTCACAGTCATCAGCTACGACCAACAGGAAGTCGGCTATTTTGATTTGAATGTGGATTTTTTTTACATTTAGCTGTGAATTAATTAGAGTAACACTACACACACCAAACTTTGTCTACATGTTGAAAAAACATTGAGGAACTTAATTTGTTAATGGATTTTGGATAGCTTGGATGGTTTTGTTGTGGTGATTTTTTTAAATGACAGTAAAAATGGAATTATTAATTTTCCTGCATTTTTAAATCCCATATGCATAGTTTCATGACTTTTCAACACTGTATGGATAACAGAAAAAAAAAACTGTCAGACATCTCATCTCACTCTGTCCATCTGTTTGAGTGAGTGTGCTTAGACTTCCATTGTCTGACCTGACCTGTTTAAAAGAGATGGTCTTCATCCCTCCTGGGGTGGTGCTGCTCTTCTGTCTAGAAATATGGCACATAGTCTTAGTGTTTATACTTGACTAACTGGGGCCCAGGTCAGGAAGCAGACAGACTGGCTAAACCGACCGTCTGCTAGCTGCCTCCCGTCACAGAGGTCAGTTAATTCTCAGCACATAGAGACTCTTTCACCTAGATATCACACTATAGAGACTGTGTCTGTTCCCCGAACTAGAAAATACAAAAAACGTCCAAACCAAGTTAAGGTTAACAATTTAATTGAGGTTCAACAAATAAAAAACAAATGCAATATGGATAAACAAATGATAAAGATTGGCTTATTGAATATCAGATCCATTTCTACGAAAACACTTTTTGTAAATAATATGATAACTGATCATAATATAGATGTGCTCTGTTTGACAGAAACTTGGCTAAAACCTGATGATTACATTATTTTAAATGAGTCCACCCCCCAAGATTACTGGAGGAGTTGCTTCAATTTATAACAACGTTTTCAGGATTTCTCAGAGGGCAGGCTTCAAGTATAACTCATTTGAAGTAATGGTGCTTCATATAACATTATCCAGAGAAACCAATGTACATGATAAATCCCCTGTTATGTTTGTACTGGCTACTGTATACAGGCCACCAGGGCACCATACAGACTTTATTAAAGAGTTTGGTGATTTTACATCCGAGTTAGTTCTGGCTGCAGATAAAGTTTTAATAGTTGGTGATTTTAATATCCATGTCGATAATGAAAAAGATGCATTGGGATCAGCATTTATAGACATTCTGAACTCTATTGGTGTTAGACAACATGTTTCAGGACCTACTCATTGTCGAAATCATACTCTAGATTTAATACTGTCACATGGAATTGATGTTGATAGTGTTGAAATTATTCAGCCAAGTGATGATATCTCAGATCATTATTTAGTTCTGTGTAATCTTCATATAGCCAAAATTGTAAATTCTACTTCTTGTTACAAGTATCGAAGAACCATCACTTCTACCACAAAAGACTGCTTTTTAAGTTATCTTCCTGATGTATCCGAATTCCTTAGCATATCCAAAACCTCAGAACAACTTGATGATGTAACAGAAACTATGGACTCTCTCTTTTCTAGCACTTTAAATACAGTTGCTCCTTTACACTTAAGGAAGGTTAAGGAAAACAGTTTGACACCATGGTATAATGAGCATACTCGCACCCTAAAGAGAGCAGCCCGAAAAATGGAGCGCAGCTGGAGGAAAACAAAACTAGAGGTATTTCGTATTGCTTGGCGGGAAAGTAGCATATCCTATAGAAAAGCATTAAAAACTGCTAGATCTGATTACTTTTCTTCTCTTTTAGAAGAAAACAAACATAACCCCAGGTATTTATTCAATACAGTGGCTAAATTAACGAAAAATAAAGCCTCAACAAGTGTTGACATTTCCCAACACCACAACAGTAATGACTTTATGAACTACTTTACTTCTAAAATCGATACTATTAGAGATAAAATTGCAACCATTCAGCCGTCAGCTACCGTATGACATCAGACTATGCACTATAGACCCCCTGAGGAACAGTTCCGCTCATTCTCTACTATAGGAGAGGAAGAATTGTATAAACTTGTTAAATCATCTAAACCAACAACATGTATGTTAGACCCTATACCATCTAAGCTCTTAAAAGAGGGGCTTCCAGAAGTCATAGGTCCTCTTCTGACTATTATTTATTCCTCATTGTCATTAGGATATGTCCCCAAAACCTTCAAACTGGCTGTTATTAAGCCTCTCATAAAAAAGCCACAACTTGACCCCAGAGAACTTGTTAATTATAGACCAATCTCGAATCTCCCTTTTCTGTCCAAGATACTAGAAAAGGTGGTATCCTCACAATTATTACATAGTACTGAGACTGCTCTCCTTAGAGTTACAAATGATCTGCTCTTATCATCTGATCGTGGGTGTATCTCTCTATTAGTTTTATTGGATCTTAGTGCTGCGTTTGACACAATTGACCACAACATTCTTTTGCATAGACTTGAACACTTTGTTGGCATCAGTGGAAGTGCATTAGCATGGTTTAAATCGTACTTATATGACCGCCATCAGTTCGTAGCAGTGAATGAAGATGTATCATATCGATCACAAGTGCAGTATGGAGTACCTCAAGGCTCAGTACTAGGGCCGCTACTCTTCACGCTTTATATGTTACCCTTGGGAGATATCATCAGGAAACATGGTGTTAGCTTTCACTGTTATGCTGATGATACGCAGCTCTATATTTCCTCTCAGCCTGGTGAAACACACCAATTTGAAAAACTAATGGAATGCATAGTCGATATAAAAAATTGGATGACGAGTAATTTCTTACTGCTAAATTCAGAAAAAACAGAGGTGTTAATCATAGGGCCTAAAAACTCTGCTTGTAATAACCTAGAACACTGTCTAAGACTTGATGGTTGCTCTGTCAATTCTTCGTCATCAGTTAGGAACCTAGGTGTGCTACTTGATCGCAATCTTTCCTTAGAAAGCCACGTTTCTAGCATTTGTAAAACTGCATTTTTCCATCTCAAAAATATATCTAAATTACGGCCTATGCTCTCAATGTCAAATGCAGAAATGTTAATCCATGCATTTATGACTTCAAGGTTAGACTATTGTAATGCTTTATTGGGTGGTTGTTCTGCACGCTTGGTAAACAAACTACAGCTAGTCCAAAATGCAGCAGCGAGAGTTCTTACTAGAACAAGGAAGTATGACCATATTAGCCCGGTCCTGTCCACACTGCACTGGCTCCCTATCAAACATCGTATAGATTTTAAAATATTGCTTATTACTTATAAAGCCCTGAATGGTTTAGCACCTCAGTATTTGAATGAGCTCCTTTTACATTATACTCCTCTACGTCCGCTACGTTCTCAAAACTCAGGCAATTTGATAATACCTAGAATATCAAAATCAACTGCGGGCGGCAGATCCTTTTCCTATTTGGCGCCTAAACTCTGGAATAACCTACCTAACATTGTTCGGGAGGCAGACACACTCTTGCAGTTTAAATCTAGATTAAAGACCCATCTCTTTAACCTGGCATACACATAACATACCAATATGCTTTTAATATCCAAATCCGTTAAAGGATTTTTAGGCTGCATTAATTAGGTAAACCGGAACCGAAAACACTTCACATAACACCGTACTTGCTACATCATTAGAAGAATGGCATCTACGCTAATATTTGTATGTTTCTCTCTTGTTCCGAGGTCACCGTGGCCACGAGATTCAGTCTGTGTCCAGATCAGAGGGTCACTGCAGTCACCTGGATCCAGTACGTATCCAGACCAGATGGTGGATCAGCACCTAGAAAGGACTTCTACTGCCCTGAAAGACAGCGGAGACCAGGACAACTAGAGCCCCAGATACAGATCCCCTGTAAAGACCTTGTCTCAGAGGAGCACTAGGACAAGACCACAGGAAACAGATGATTCTTCTGCACAATCTGACTTTGCTGCAGCCTGGAATTGAACTACTGGTTTTCGTCTGGTCAGAGGAGAACTGGCCCCCAACTGAGCCTGGTTTCTCCCAAGGTTTTTTTCTCCATTCTGTCACCGATGGAGTTTCGGTTCCTTGCCGCTGTCGCCTCTGGCTTGCTTAGTTGGGGTCACTTCATCTACAGCGATATCATTGACTTGATTGCAAATAAAAACAGACACTATTTCAACTGAACAGAGATGACATAACTGAATTCAATGATGAACTGCCTTTAACTATCATTTTGCATTATTGAGACACAGTTTTCCAAATGAATGTTGTTCAGTGCTTTGACGCAATGTATTTTGTTTAAAGCACTATATAAATAAAGGTGATTGATTGATTGAGAAAAATAGCGCCCCTAGGTGCAATTCCCGGACTAAAAAAAGGGAGGAGACTCTCTTTTGGTTTCACTTTTAAATCGGTTAAAATACAAATAAATACTTGGATTTAATTCACACTGACAAGCTAAACTAACATATATGATTATTACAGGGTCAGGGCTCATTAATAATCGATGTGTGGTCAGTGATACGTGAGAAACACGAGAGATGAATCACCGCTCTGAGCAGGAGCGTGTGGAATGACGAGCTCAGAAAAAACGAGTTTATTCTTGTTTTATAGCTATTAAAAATAAAGTATTGCAGCGATATCACACAATTCACCAATTAGAACACACCAAGAGCTAAATTAAGATGTTTTTGAACTGTTTGTGTGAAAATTAAATATTTGCGGCTGCCTATCTGAAATCACTGCCTCGGATCAGCGCGCACAGTGTCACAAGTTCAAAATAAACTAATTTATTCTTGTTTAAGAGCTTTTTAAAATTAATTATTGCCATAAATGCACACAATACACCCATTATAACACAACAAGAGCTAAATGCAGGTGTTTGTGACCCGTTTAAGTGTGCAAGACTATTTGAAAGCGCGACTGGCAGAATAACATATATCTCTTGAGCTGCAGGATTCTGCCTTTCGTCGTAAGAACGAACACATCACGGACAAGATTATTTCAAAATGGCTAATATAAACGAAAACAGCCACGTGAACATAAACTGTTGAGAAATAAATCTGAAGTGGATCTACTGGATTTTAATATTAAGTGACCGCATATACCAGCTGCTTCTGTCTTCAGTTTTAATCTATATAAAAAATGAAACTCATTCATCTTGGCTGCTTTTTTAATGTGTGTACATATTTATTTATTATTTTGCTCTAACAAGACTTAATCTATATTTAATTAAATCAATTACATTTTATTTTACATTTGATTTGTCCATTTCTGCATCTAAACGCCTAAAAACCTAAAACATGCTCTATTATACTATTGTTAGCAATTTCTTTATCGTCCAATTTATCTGGTGTACACTCTTTTATTTTCATAATAAACTTGTTTGTTAGATTATACACAGTTACAGTGGTCTATAATAAATATTAACAGGTTTTATTCAAGCTGTTTAGAATGAATGCAGTAGGCTAATTTTTTGAAATGTCAATACAAAAAAATAAAAATAAATAAATAAATAAAAAACATTGGAAAACAATAACTGTTGTACTTTTTATACATTTTGTATAATTTCATAGTTTATGCATTATAATTATAAAAACAAATAAATTTAGCCACTCACATAGAAATCTTAGGCCTTATCCTTTTCTGACAGTTTTAGGGATTTTTAAAAATCCTAAAAAAACCTTATTTGTGCTGCAAATAATAATTTCAAACTAATTTGATACTGACCTCTGACATCCTGTGACATGATATTTATTTGAATTTACATAATCTCATGGATGTAACAGTAAAACTGTTCAGTTCACAGATCAAGACTAAGCTGTAATGCAAGCAGAACTTTCACAAATGCTTGTAGGTCAATAAAATCATTACAAAACACTTACAAATCATTTAAGGATTTGATAACACTGTAAAATAATGTCTAATTTGTTAATATTAGCAAATGCATTGATAACACTTTATAATAACTGCACTCATTGGTAAATAGTCAGTTCATGCTTTATAAAGCCTTGTCCCATTATTTATAGTCAGTAGTAAGCAGTTTATAAATACAGCTATAAATAGCTTGTTCTTGGTTTATAAGCACATTTATTAAAAAGGAGAGTAAAGGGTCAGTTTTCTTCCTATGAAAAATAAAAAAATAAAAATAAACAAACAACAACACAGATTGATACAGAACTCAGAAATTTTATTGTGGATTTATGATAAACTCAGCCTGTAAATGAATTCGTTCTCTGAACTACACAAGTAGTTCACACCAAACTTTTTTAACATGAAGCCAATATACTGAAGATGTTAAATTGCGAAGGGGTTTAGGATACCT
The DNA here is from genome assembly GCF_003368295.1 of Carassius auratus. Classification (NCBI taxonomy): domain Eukaryota; kingdom Metazoa; phylum Chordata; class Actinopteri; order Cypriniformes; family Cyprinidae; genus Carassius; species Carassius auratus. Next base: position 1,975,578 of record NC_039261.1, read on the forward strand.
TAAATGGTGTGGCCATAGCGATTTATTAAAGTAACATAAAAAAAATACAATAGTTATTTTACTATATCTTTAACATTTTTCATTCCAACTCTTCATAATTTTTTATATACGTAGAAGTCATCATTTGAAGGAAGCACAGTAAGTTTCATAGCTTTATCATTTTCAAGAGCCAGCATAAAATTAAAACTATCCTAACATATAAATCAAGCTTGCAATTCTTAGTACCAATAATGGCCACCAGATGGAGCGATATGATTACTTTTAAATAATTATTGTAGAAACAAGTATGATTTAAATCATTTATAGAAATCTTTCAAAGAAAAATAATATGAATTTTATGTATTTTACTGATAAAATGACCCTCACTTAATTAGAATAACAAGCTGAAGTATTGTGAACTGTATATTAAGAATAATTCTTTATAGGCTTTATGGACAGATACGTTTCGAGTGACTCTTGAAGGTTCAGCACCACATCCTCTTTTACCACTGTTTAATGAATTTTGGATAGCTTGAATGGTTTTGTCGTGGTGATATTTTTTTAAATAACAGTAAAAAAGGAACCAGTAAATGTCTTTTTATTTTTTTAAAGTGCAGCTTCTAAACACTTATACACATAGAAGACAAGTCATTCTGAGGAAATATGCGTAGTTTCATGACTATACAACACTATATGGATGATAGAAAATTAAAAAAACTATCATACATCTGATCTCACTCTGTACCTCTGTCACTGTGGGTAATGTGTGTGTGTGTGTGTGAGTGTGTTTGTGTGTTAAGTGAATTAGGTGCGAAACTATCAGGGAGCATTTAGTCTCCAGCGCCAACATTTTACAGAACTGCCACTTTCCTGGAGTCTCCAGAATTACTCTGTGTCATGTCTGAGAGATTTAAAATTCCAAAATATGATTAAATTAAAATACCATGAAGTATTGTGAAATACTATATATTAAGACTTTATATATAGGCTTTATGAACAGATTAGAGTGACTCGTGAAGGACCAGCACCACCTCCTCTTGTCCGATGGTTTGAGGAACATATCTTCCAGAATCCGGGATTAAGATTTAGGAGCTAATTTTTATTCCACCTCCTTTCCTGAAAAGTCTGTCTTGCAGAATTGACTAAAAATGAATCTTCACATTAATTCCTAATTATTTAGCAATTCTTTTTGTCAGTTCTTCTTGACCTGTTTTTCTTCTTCTTCTTTTCTGACCTCATGACCCAGTCAGCATTTTTTGTACAATGGTCAAGTCTTAAGTTATCCATTTCTGTATTGCATTTGTGTTTGATATTTCTCATGGATATTTCATAATTTTCGACTTTACAGTTTGATTTAAAACTCTTTTTTTAGCGCATTTCATCTGTAAAAGAAAACATGCCTAATAATTCTGCACACCTGAATATAAGGAGTTTTTCTCTTCCAGCTTTCCTGGACTATTGTATAGCACTCATAAATGATTAAACAAAAAATAATGGTAGTTATTAAGATTGATATGGTTTGGAATTGGTAAAATGTGCTTGCACAGTTTAGCTGATGCCACCGGGGTGGCGATGGCATTGGTGGCTTGAGCCCGCCATCGCTGCTTGCAGCTATATTTATTATTATTATTTTTATTATTTTTTAAACCTTCCGGGCATTTTTGGGGGCCTTAACATGCTCAAAAACTCTTGAAAATTGGCACACACATTGGAATCTGTGGCCATCAGGACGCCACAGAGACTGGGACCCAGGCGTGGCACAGGGGCTCTACAGCGCCCCCTGGAACACAGTCAGAAATCTTGAACCATAGCTCACACATACTTGCATGTATTTATATGAAACTCAGTACACTTATAGATCTCATTGAGCTGAACAACTTTCGTGCTCTATGTCATAGGCTCCGCCCAACAGGAAGTCAGCTATTCAGGGCTGTTTAAAAAAAGCATGCTCTGGAATTTAATATACTTGTCATAGGTTTTTTACTTGATTGCCACGAAACTCGGTCAACATGATCTCAAGACATTGGGGATGAAAAATTGCGAGGGGATTTTTGATATCTCGAACGGTTTGCCCGTGGCGTGGCGTTGAAATTAGGGCACAAAATTAGAAACAGGAAATGCCTAATAACATCCACATACACTACCTGAGTTAGATCAAACTTCATCGGTTTGTTCGAAGTATGATACCGATCGTATATATGTGACTATTAAGAGTCAACGTTACAGCGCCACCAACTGGCAGCAGGAATTGAGTCATTTTCAAAATGATTTGAATTCAGCATCTTATTTTTACTTAATTTGCTTAAAACTTCATCAGAATAATGACAAAACATGGCCGATGTAAACCTGTTGTGGGGATATTGATATCTTATATATTGTTGCCATGGCAACGTGTCAAACGTGAATATTCTGTTATGGTGATTTTGAGGCAGATAACAACCTCAGATTTACATGAAACTCAAAACACATATCAGTATTATTGATAGCTAGACAATGGGAAAAGCTTTTACAAGGGCGTGGAAGAGGCACTCTATAGCGCCACCTTTTGTCAAAAGTGGGGGGGGGTTAGTTTTAGCTACAGACACCAAACTCGATACGTATATTGTTCTTATCAAGACGGACAACTTTCTTATTCACAGTCATCAGCTACGACCAACTGGAAGACGGCTATTTTTATTTGAATATGGATTTTTGAAAAAAAATTGAGCTGTGATTTAATCCATACTCCTCAGAGGAAAAGTTCACTATACTCACCAAACTTTATCTACATGTTGCAAAAACATTGAGGAACTTAAATTGCGAACGGATTTTGGTTAGCTTGAATGGTTTTGTCGTGGTGATTTTTTGAAATGACAGTCAAAAAAGGAATCATTAATTGTCTTGTATTTTTTAATTGCAGCTTCCAAACACTTAAAAGCATTTTCTCATACAGAGATCAAATCATTCTGAGGAAATATGCATAGTTTCATGACTTTACGACACGTATGATTAAAAGAAAATTAAAAAACTGTCAGACATCTCAACTCACTCTGTCCCTCTGTTTGAGGAATGTATGTGTGCTGACTGAGTGTGTGTGTGTGTGTGTGTGTGTGTGTGTGAGTGGGGGATGGGCATGAGCTGAGTTGCAGACAGACAGGGAGAGAGAGAGGGACTTAAACATCTCTTTAATCACCAGAAAAAAAAAATATTTTAAATTGTTATTTTTTTTGTTGTTGTTGCTAATTGGGCTGTTTTCATTACCGCTTAAGAAATCTCTTAGGCCTTATCCTTTTCTGACAATTTCAGTGATTAAAAAAAAATCTAAAAATACTTATTTGTGCTGCAAATAATAATTTCAAACTCATTTGATACTGACCTCTGACACCCTGTGATTGACATTAATCTGAATTTATATAATCTCATGGATGTAACAGTAAAACTGTTCAGCTCACAGATGACGACCAAGCTGTGATGCAAGCAGAACTATTTCACAAATACTTATAGGCCAGTAAATTTATAACAAAACACTTTTAATTACTTAAGGATTTGGTAACAATATAAAATAATGGCTCATTTTTTAACATTAGTAAATGCATTGGTAGATACTAGAGGGCTGCATTGGGATTGAGTTCCGCCGGGTCCCGCGGGACCCAACGCAAATCTCGCGAGAGCGGGCGGTTTGAATTTGGCTGCGGGCGGGAATGAGTGGCAAAAAAAAACACTGCGGGATAGGGAGGTTGCCTAGCGACATTATGGAGAAGATGTCAATAGATGATGTAGAAAAGAACCTAATGTTATTTATTAGTGTTGTTTTTTGAGCACAGCCCCTCGTTACCATTTGTTAATTAGGTCAAGAGGCGTGATGATGCCAGTGTTATTGAGCAGGCTGCCTAAGTTTGAATGTTTTTATTCTTATTTGTATTTTTCAAACAGAATACCTGCGGCATTTGGCTAATAATTGTAAAACTGTTTTTCATGTAGCCTAGTTTATCATATTATTTATATTTTTTCTTTGCAAAGCAGTCTATTTTTATGTGCAAAGTTTTTGATAAAAGCAAGTTTGTTTTTTTTTTTCCTGCGGGACGGAAGAAGACACAAAATCAATGCATCTCTATTATTGTGTGGGAATAAATTGTCAGAGTTTTGCCGGTGCGGGCGGGAGTGGACATACATATTGCGGGAGTGGGCGGGAGTGGGCGGGAGTGAAACACATACGTTGAGGGAGCGGGCGGTAATGGTCAGAAATTCGGGGGGAGCAGGTGGGAGTGGGATGAAGAAAACAGAATTTGAAATACTCCTCTGAGGTTTTCCACCCGTTCGCCACAAAACTTGGTGAACATGATCTCAAGACATTGAGAATGAAAAATTGCGAGGGGATTTTTGATATCTCGAACGGTTCGCCCGTGGTGAGGCGTTGAAATTAGGGCACAAAATTCATCAAACTTCATAGGTTTGTTCATTGTAATATGTTGCTCGCATATATGTAGCTATAAGGTGTCAAAGTTACAGCGCCACCAACTGGCAGCAGGAAGTGTATCATTTTCAAAATTCTTTTAATTCAGTGTCTTATTTTTACTAGATTTGCTTCAAACTTCATCAGAATAATGACAAAACACAGCTGATGTAAATCTGTTGTGGGTATACTGATATCTAATATAGTGTTGCCATGGCAACGTGTCAAACTTGAATATTCTGTTATGGTGATTTTGAGGCAGACAACAAGCTCAGATTTACATTAAACTCAGAACACATATCAGTATTAATGATATCTAGACAATGGCATAAGCTTTTAAAAGGATGTGAAGGAGGCACTCTATAGCGCCACCTTTTGTCAAAAGTGAGGGGGGGGGTTAGTTTTAGCTACAGACACCAAACTTGGTACATAAATTGTTCTTATCAAGACGGACAATTTTCTAAATCACAGTCATAAGCTACGACCAACAGGAAGTCAGCTATTTTGATTTGAATATGTATTTTTGGGCAAATTCGGCTGTGAATTAATGCATACTCCTCACAGGGGAAGTGCACTACACACACCAAACTTTGTCTACATGTTGAACAAACATTGAGGAACTTAAATTGTGCATGGATTTTGGATAGCTTGAACGGTTTGGCCGTGGTGATTTTTTGAAATAACAGTAAAAAGGGAAACATTAATTGTCTAGTATTTTTAAATTGCAGCTTCCAAACATTTCAAAAACATTTTTCATTTAGAGAACATGCGATTCTGAGGAAATATGCATAGTTTCATGACTTTACAACACTGTATGATTAAAATAAAATTATAAAACTGTCAGACATCTGATCTCACTCTCTGGCATTCTCTCTGTGTGAGGGAAAAGAGGGGGAGGGGGATGGGTGCTTGAGGGCCTGCCTGACAGAGAGAGAGAGAGAGAGAGAGAGAGAGAGAGAGAGAGAGAGAGAGAGAGTTAACATCTCTTTAATCACCAGAAAAAAACTGTAATTGTGTGTTGTTGATTTTTTTTCATCATTACAGATTAAGAAATCTCTCTATTATTTTCTATCATTTTTAGGGGCGAAAAAAAACATAGTACAATTTGTAGGGCTCAGAAAAAATGATTTTATATAATTAGGTTAAGAATTATGTTAACTGCAAAATAAAAAAAGATTTTAAAAATACATACACTATGACTTGTATATATTTTTTTATTCTGATAATAATTTTAAACTTATTTGATGCTGACCTATGACAGACATTCTGTGACATGACATGACATGACCTGAATTTACACAATCTTGCTGATTTAACAGTAAAAAAGTTCAGCTCACAGATAAAGACTAAGCTGTAATGCAGGCAAACATATTTTACAAATGCTTAAAGATCAATAAAATTGTTAAAAATGCTTTTTCACAAAGTGCATAATAATAAGGCATGTTGATATTCTGATTACATTTTTTTCCAAGCACATTTTACCAATTTAAAATCACATCAATCTTAATAAATACTATAGATCTGGTATTTCATGATTTATGAGTGATATATATAATTGTCCTCGAGGGCTGGAAGTGAAAAGCTCATATTCAGGAGTGCTGAATTTTTAGGCATGTCTTCTTGTCATGCATTGGTCATAGAGCTCATTGTAGCGATGCTTCAGGTGTTGAAATAAATTTGTTATACATTATACAGGTTCACTTTTTGCAGAGTGTATTCAGTATGTGTATGTGGTGCAGACGCAGTAGCGAGAGCATGTTATTGTAATGCAAAAACACATTAAAATAATGCGCGAGCATGAATCTCTCCGCTTGCATGCACATTTCCTTTACTCTGTCAAAAACGCGTCCTCTGATACATGCTGCTTTTGCTCGGAGAGCGTGCGCGCACTTAAAACCCGTTTCCTCTGCTCAAACTGTGTCCTGTGCACTCACAACTCTCTCTATGCTCATGCGCTTCATTCTTTTCACACCTTTCTACTTCTAACCTTTTCTGTTCACATCTTTTACCATGTGCAGTGTGAATGCTCTGATCCAGTAACATGGATTATGCATTACAGATAGAGCTTGTGAACCTGGCCTTGCATAGGCATATGCACAGTCTGTCCTGTTCTCGTGCTCCAGGAACTCTCTTTAGGAACGCTTCATTCGGACTGGTTCAGATAGCAACACCAAACGTGCAGTGTGTAATAACTATCATGGCCACCACCAGATGGAGCTATAGGATTACTTTTAAATAATTGTTTTAGAAACGTGTATAAAGCATTTAAATCATTTATAAAAATCTTTCAAAGTAAAATAATATGTATTTTAAAAAGCTAATGAATTTTACTGGTAATATAAAATGTATATAATAATTTCGGAAATGTTTATAGATCAATAAAAGTATTTTTAAAAATGGTTATAGAACATGAAAAGTGCGAATAAGCTCTCTTTGGTTTACATTAGTTAATGCATTAACTAACATGAACTAACAATGAACAATCTATTTTTCAGATCATTTATTAATCTTTATGTTAGTTATTCCTATATATATTATTATATATATCCTAAAAAATATTATTATTTATGTTATTTCACAGTACATAAACTAATCTTAAAATAAAAATGTAATTAAAAAAATATATTATTAATAATGTATTAAAATATTTTAACTAAGCTTTAATTAACATTTATATAAACACTTATATTGAAAGAGACTGAAATTGAAGTAATTTTTACTTTTAAAAACCACTTGTAAGACACAGTTAACAAATGCAGTGAGCAGATGAAAGGACAGAACAACAAAGATATATAGTGCCCCCTATTGGCAACATAAAGTGTCATATTTTACACTGCGACAAACTACTCCTAGAAATTTTTTGTGGTCAGTCTATCTTGAGTTTTTGTTAAAGGTTGTGTCCATGGCGCCATGACAAAATTGATGTCTCGCCATAGGAGGAGAAGTTGTTGTATCAGGCATAAAATATTAGATCTTCCCCAAACTTCAAATGTTCGATAAGAGTCTTGGCCTGAACACATCTGAAGGAAAATATTCCATTATAATGATAGTGCCACCTGCTGGCAAAAAGAAGATTGGCACATATAAATGACTTTGACATATTCCACTTATATTTACGACTTTAAATGCATATTTCCCGCCGTTCGCTTTTTTTTACTAAAGCCGCTTGTTGGCGGTGAGCCCGGGTGCGAGGGCCCGATCATCGCTGCTTGCAGCTTAAATTTTTCTTTATTCTTCTAATTTTTTTCCAAGGTTTCGGGGGCTTTTGGGGTCCTTAACATGCTCAAAAACTCTTGAAAATTGGCACACACCTTGGAACCTTAGGGCTGGGCAGAGTCTGATACACGGGCGTGGTACTGCGCCCCTGTAGTACTGAGGGCCATATATCATGCATACTTGCACGTATACATATGAAACTTGGTACATGTATATAACTCATCAAACCAAACAACTTTCACACTGCATGTCATAAGCTCTGCCCAACAGGAAGTTGGCTATTTAGGGTTTTATGAAAAACACATGCTCTGGAATTTGATATACTCCTCTGAGGAACTCCACCCGTTCACCACAAAACTCGGTGAACACGATCTCAAGACATTGGGGATGCTAAATTGCGAAGGGATTTTTGATATCTCGAACAGTTTGCCCGTGGCGAGGCATTGAAATTATGGCGAGAAATGAGAAACAGGAAATATCTAATAACATCCACATACATTTCCTAAATTTGATCAAAATTAATTGGTTTGTTCGTTGTATGATACCAATCGTATATATGTGACTATTAGGAGTCAAAGTTATAGCGCCACCAACTGGCAGCAGGAAGTGAATCATTTTCAAAACGCTTTGAATTCAGCATCTTATTTTTACTAGATTTGCTTCAAACTTCATCAGTATAACGACAAAACACAGCCGAAGAAAATCTGTTGTGGGGATATTTATATCTAATATAGTGTTGCCACGGCAATGTGTCAAACTTGAATGTTCTGTTCTGGTGATTGTTAGGCAGATAACTAACTCAGATTTACATGAAACTCGAAACAGATATCAGTATTAAAGATAGCTAGACCATGGCAAAAGCTTTTAAAAGGGCGTGGAAGAGGCACTCTATAGCGCCACCTTTTGTCAAAAGTTGGGGGGTTAGTTTTAGCTAGAGACACCAAACTTGGTAAATAAATTGATCTTATCAAGACGGAGAACTTTCTAATTCGCAGTCATAAGCTACGACCAACAGGAAGTTGGCTATTTTGACTTGAATATGGATTTTTGGGAATATTCTTTTGTGAATTAATGCATACTCCTCACAGGGGAAGTACACTATACACACCAAACTTTGTCTATATGAAGAAAAAACATTGAGGAACTTAAATTTCAATTTTTTTTTAAATGACAGTAAAAAGGGAATCATTAATTGGCTTGTATTTTTAAATTGCAGCTTCCAAACATTTCAAAGCATTTTTTCATACAGGGATCAAATCATTCTGAGGAAATATGCATAGTTTCATGACTTTACAACACTGTATGGACAACAGAAAATTAAAAAAATGTCAGACTTCTTAACTGACATGATCTCACTCTGGCCACTCTGTCTGTGTGAGGGAAAGTAGGGGGAGAGGGAGGGGGAGTGTGAGGGGGTTGGTGACTGACTGAATTTTTGGTGACTGACAGTGTGTGTGGATTGTAGGGAGGGGAGGGGCTATCTGGCAGAGAGAGAGAGAGGGAGGGAGAGAGAGAGACCTAATCATCTCTTTAATCATCAGTAAAAAAAAGTTTTTATTGTTTTTGTTGTTGCTAATGGTGGTGTTTTTTTTTTCCTTTCATTACAGCTTAAGAAATATCTTAGGCCTTTTCCTTTTCTGACAGTTTTAGGGATTTAAAAACATCCTAAGAATCCTTATTTGTGCTGCAAATAATAATTTGAAACTCATTTGATACTGACCTATGACATCCTGTGACACGACATGACATTTATCTGAATTTAAGAGTTATGCATCTACATCCGTCTGCATGGACTCTTGTTTGTAGGTGTTCTAAACTTGCTTACTCCTATTATCAATGGCAACGGCATTGGAAAGCCAGTACATTATATATATATATATATATATATATATATATATATATATATATATATATATATATATATATATATATATATATATATTTATAATTGCATTTGTTTATATTTCATTTTTGTAAATAACTTAATTTATAAATGATAAAAAAGATCCTTACAAAAGTATGAAAATACAATGATTGAACTTTATAGATGTGCTCAAGAACAAAACAATTATAGCTGTATTTATTAAGTCCAATTCAATAGGATAATTTTATTTAACAAAAATCACATTTTAGAAAAAAACAACAAACAACTTGTTTGGACTACAACAAATATTTTCCAGGATTTGTGATATCACAAATACAGACGAATGTGATGTAAATTGGTTGAGCTGCACTAGAGAAGGCAATGAGTGTGATATATACGTAGTTGACCATGAAGACTGGAAAAGAAAAAAACTCCTTATATTCAGGTGTGAAGAATTATTAGCCATTTTTCCTTTACTAATAAAATGAGTCAAAAACAAAGGTTTAACTCAGACTGAAAATCCAAAATTATTAGGTCCCCATGAGAAATATTCAAAATAAGTACAGTACAGTAATTGCAAAGTTAAGACATGACCACTGGACAGCAAAATGCTTACTGGGTCAGAGGGGTCAGAAAAAACAAGTGGAGAAGAACAGAAACACATTAACTGGAAAATAATTAAGAATTAAAGTGAAGAATTACGTGTTAAACTATCAGGGAGCTTTTAGTCTACAGTACCACCATTTTTCAGAGCTGCAACTTTCCTGGAGTTTTATTATCTTAAAATAATTATTGTTCATGTTAACATAGTTAATGTTTATGAATTACATATTATTGTAATGTGTAACTAAAGTTATATAGATTGTTCTGTGAATGTGATTTCAAAGTCTAGATGATTCGGATTAACCCTTTAACTGCCGTATCCCTTAAAACCTGACTGCCAGAGGGCTATTATGAATGCATGTGCCCGCTGGGCACAATTTACCTGATGCCACAGGGGTGGCATTGCACTGATGGCTTGAGCCCGCCATTGCTGCTTGCAGCTATATTTATTATTACGGTACCAAATGAATTGCCTTTTTGAAGGCCTAAATATACTCAAAAAGTCACAAAACTTTGCACACACCTCCGAACTGGCGAAAATTTACATCTGATATGGGTTTCAGAAGTGGCCGTCGCAAAATGGCTCGACAGCGCCACCTATACACATTCAGCGGTGTGCGCCTCGAGCTATGTTTTACGTACATGTATGAAAATTGCCACACATATGTAACACACCAATACCTACAAAAAAGACTCCTGGAGCAAAATTCTAAACCCAACAGGAAGTCAGTTATTTTTAATATTATGAGCAAATTTAGTGTCATTTTTGCCATTTTTGCCAACTCCTCCTAGAGATTTATTCAGATCAACACCAAATTTGGTATGCCTGATCTAAAGGCCTTTGCGATGTTAAATTGCAAAGATATTGAGTTTTTTTCGAGGGCGTGTCCGTGGCGGCCTGGCGAATTTCGATGATTCGCCATGAAAAATGAAGTTGCTATAACTCAGACATACAATGTCCAATCTGCCCCAAACTTCACATGTTTGATGAGACTCTCCGAACCTGAACAGATTGACATGCCCATATTCAGTTTTAGTCATAGCGCCACCTGCTGGCAACAGGAAGTGACATGTTTTACGCTGCAACAAACTACTCCTAGAAATCTTTTGACATTAATGTATTTTTTGTGGTCAGTCTAATCTAAAGGCCTGTGCAATTTTAACTTGTGGAGATCTTGAGTTTTTGTTAAAGGGCGTGTCCATGGCGCCATGACAAAATTTGATGTCTCACCACAGAAAGAGAAGTTGTTGTAACTCAGACATAAAATGTTCAATCTTCCCCAAACTTCACATGTTCGATAAGAGTCCTGCCCTGGACACATCTGAAAGCCAATATTCCATTATAATGATAGTGCCACCTGCTGGCAACAGGAAGATTGGCACATATATGGAATAAACATTGATATATTCTACTTATATTTATGAATTTAAACGCATATTTCTCACCATTCACCTATTTACTAAAGCCACTCGCTGCCGGCGAGCCCGGGTGCGAGGGCCCGTTCATCGCTGCTTGCAGCTTTAATTACAGACTGATGTTGAATCTCCCTTGTCTTTCCAAGATACTAGAAAGGGTAGTATCCACACAATTATATTCCTTCTTAGAGAAAAAAATGTATCTGTGAGAATTTAGACCATATCATAGTACTTTGACCGGCTCTTATCATCTGATCATGGTTGTATCTCTCTATTAGTGCTATTGGATCTTAGTGCTGCGTTCGACAATATTGACCACAACATTCTTTTGCATAGACTAGAAAACTTTGTTGGCATTAACCACTGAATTAAATGATTTACCTGTCACTTTGCATTATTGACACTCTGTTTTCCTAATAAATATTGTTCAGTTGCTTTGACACATTCTGTTTTGTTTAAAGTGCTATATAAATAAAGATGACTTGACTTGACACAACTGACGCTGACTGGATATTTTCTCTTTTTTTTTGTACCATTCTCTCTCTCTCTCTCTCTCTCTCTCTCTCTATATATATATATATATATATATACAGATAGAGAGAGAGAAAGAGAGAGAGTTGTCTTCCAAGCTGTGTAGGGTTATATCTATTTTGGCAAGGTGTATGTGGCTCAGGTCAGGCTAGCGGTTGACAGAACTCAACTGTGCCACAGATCTTCTTGCCTTCCGGGCCACCAAGCAAATGGATGCATCATTGCCTGTTCTATAGCTGCAAGAGAGGCGACTGGCTGATAGCTAATGAGAGGTGGACATGTACACCTTTGAGATTACATGGTACAGGCAGGGCTGAGGCTTTGCCTGCAAACCTTTCCCCAAATAGCTCTGCTTCTGGAAGTTCTAGTTAGGGTTTGCCAAGACAGAGTTCATGTATTACTTGTGGCTCTGTTCTGGCCAGCCAGAGTCTTGTTCTCACATCTTATGTCTCTCCTAAATGACGTTGCTTGTGAGATTCATGCTCATAAAGACCTATCTCAAGTGCATTGTTTGATTTTTCACCCCTGGCCAGAAATGTGAAACTTTGGGTCTGGCCCCTGAGGGGCACTAGCTAATAGATTCCTGCCTCATCTGAGGTTTTTGAGACAATTCTAAATTCCAGATCTCACACCATGAGGAAGTTGTATACACTATGGCAGCTCTTTGTGTTGTGGTGTATACAACACCACTTGAATCCAGTCCACTGCCCAGTTGATACAGTGCTGGAGTTCCTTCAAGTTTTAAACATTATGTTATTATTATTTATTTGGAGGTGTTTTACATTTGGAGATGCCATTTTCTGTAGGCAAAATAATACAATTTATGATTCTTTTTTTTTATTTTTTTTGCATAGTGATGATCGAGTGATGACAGTGCAAAATTCTGCAAAAATCTGTTTATTCCTTTATTTGTCATACATTAAAAATCATCACTGGATTAATAAACAGTACTTACAAAACACAGGCATGGTGTTTTGGAAAATGAAAATGAATAGCATAGTGATGATCGAGTGATGACAGTGCAAAACTCTGCAAAAATCTGTTTATTCCTTTATTTGTCATACATTAAAAATCATCACTGGATTAATAAACAGTACTTACAAAACACAGGCATGGTGTTTTGGAAAATGAAAATGAATAAAAAATATAATTTAATTAATTCATTATTTCGGATATATTTTTTTTTCTCTAAAACAAGGCACTTTTATTTGGCAAAAGAAGGCACATAAAATATTAACTTATATGAATTAATCCATGTAGCCTATCAACAAACATTTACATTTAATAACCCCATTCACGTGTTTCCTGTTTCCTTTACGAAAGAACCATGATGCATGCATGTGCTTTCCTCTGCTTGCAAACATGGCGCAGCACCGCAGGTTCTACAACAGAATGCCTGCTACTGCATCAGACGCATGTGTCGTGGTAATCTTGTGAATGCTTGTGGACTGACACGGAAGAGAAATTGCTGAATAAAGTCTTTATTTTTGTTTTCTTTGCATACAAAAAGTATTCTCGTAGCTTCACAATATTAAGGTTGAACCACTGATGTGACTTGGACTATTTTAACAATGTCCTTACTACCTTGTAGTTGTGTTGCTGTCTACGCAGAGTCAGAACTCTCGGATTTATCAGAAATATCTTAATTTGAGTTCCAAAGATGAAAGGTCTAACATGACAAATTTTCATTTTTGGGTTAACTCTACTCTTAATTTCTGTGCAATGTTTGGCATTGTGGCTGATTTAAGCTAATTAACACAAACAAATACACACATATAAAATACAAAACTAAATGGTGCCCGGAAGATGACATGGTTGGTTCACTCAGTTTTGTTGAGGCCATGACATAATAACTCATGGGAATGTGATAACATGTTATGGCCACGAGATATTAATTTGTGGGAATGTCATATTAACTAGTGGGAATGTCATATGTCTTGGCCACAAGATAATTTTATTGATGTAACTACATCCTTATGTCGTGGCTTCCAGATGCTATTTTGATGGAATGACATCCATTTCTTGTGGCCACAACTTATGTTGAGGCATTAACATATTTTTTTTTACTCATGGCCACGAATTTAATGCGTTAAAAAAAACCTGCGTGACCATAGCAACCCGGGATTAGAAAATATTTATTCATTAATAGTTTATTTTGAATTAAGAAATTATTATATTATTTATTACAGAAAATATTTAATTATTAAAATATTAAATTAACCTTAAATTATGTGCGATAGTCAGCATTCAAATGAAGTTTATCATTAATAAATTTTACAATTCCTCAATGAAACACTTTTGTATTTATGATTTTGGTCTATTAATTAGCTGAAATAAAATGAAATATATGTTACATTTAAACTGCATTCAAGCAAAAAAATCCAGTCAGCAATATCAAAGCTTGATTTTCATGTTGAGCATTTACAGTAGACTATTATTCTCAAAGTATTCAGAACATTAAGTAAAGACATCAAAATGAAGCAAAAAATGTACAAACTAATATGAAACACAACCAATAATAATAATCTAATAAGAATAATAATATTAATAATAATATACAAATAATACAGGGAAAAGGCGATCAGTTAATGGACTTATGGTCCATATGGACATATAGTTCATATTTAATTATGAAATATTTACTATAGTAAATAATATATAAATTATTTAAATTCAAAATAAAACATTAATTTATACATTTCTGATAACCCCACCTTGCTATGCCCATGCAGGTTTGTTCACACATTAAACTCGTGGCCATCAAAAAAATATGTTGTTTCCTCAACATAGCATCTCGGGGCCATATATATATATATATATATATATATATATATATATATATATATATATATATATATATATATATATATATATATTCCACTTAACCATGGCATATTATTCATATTATCACAATGAATAAAACTGAGTGAAACTGATATTATCCATGTCTGCATCATATGGGCAACATTTGCAAACAGCCTCAAAGTCATTTAATCATTCTTAACCATCAAACTTTTTTTTTTTAATCTTCATTTTAAAAGTCAATAAAAAAATCAAATCAAATCAAATCTCTAAAGCTTTCAATCCTTAAATAAATGGTAATAAGTGCTCAAATGGCCCCTGTCTTGTGGTACTGTATTTCTGTTCTGTTAAGGCTTTGTGGAAAATTCCATGTGTGAGCTCAACCTCCTCTGTAGAGTGTGATCTTGTGTTTGTCTGCTAAGAGCAGTGTGATGTTGTACTCAAAGTCTCCATCATGGACGCCTGTTTGTCTGAATGCTCCTCCCAGCTTGTTATCCTCCCAGTAATGGTGCCAGTTTCCATCCTGGTCAGCACCAAATCCAAACACTTTCACCTACATCCAACAGAAAAGACAGGCTTTAGAACTGAAAGCTGTTCCTTTAGATCATCACCATGATTTACTGATTATTTTATTAGCAGTAGAATAATTTCAGCAGCAGTAGTAATAGTGGTAGTAGAACGTATTAATTAGTTTTAACATTAAACCTTTCTTTCCAAATTTGCTGTATGGTTGTTAGATCTATCAGTCTGGCTTCTGATACATTATCAACACCACACAATCTGTTACTATTATAATATATTCTAAACCAGTGTTTTTTTTTTCAAAATAATACCAAATGACATAAAGATCAGTGTTAATCTATGTTTATTAGATCATATAAAATGACAAATGTAGTGATCTGACAAACATTTAGGTGTATCTAAAAAAAATAGAATATCATGGAAAATTTCTTTATTAATTTAATTCAAAAAAGAAAACTTTCTTATAATCTAGATTCACTGCACAAAAACTGAAATATTTAAAAACAAAATGTGTTTTCATTCTGATGGTTATGACTTACAGAGTAGGAAAATAAAATAAAAATGAGTATATAAAATATTGTGAATATTTTCTAAAAGATCAATCAAAAAAAAAAAAAAAAAAAAAAAAGATTTCCAAAACGGCGTGGCATGGAGGTGATCAGTTTTATGATATGATGTTTTTTTTTTCTGATTTAGGAATGGCTGAGTTCTAGGAACGTGACAGCTGTAGCCCTTTTCCTGAATATGTCTGAGTGTGGTGACTCTTGATACTCTGACTCTGGCTTCAGTCCACTCCCTGTGAAGCTCTCTCAAATTTCTTGAATCGGCTTTTCCTGACAATCTTCCCAAGGCTGCGGTCATCCCTGTTGCTTGTGCACCTTTTCCTACCAAACTTTTTCCTTTCAGTCAAGTTTATATGAATATATTTTAGGGATGCACAATAAATATTGGCTGATATATTTAAAGCCGGTTCTCTAATCAGCAGTAAATCTGTTCGTGATTTCACACAGAGCAGCATTAACTACACAGAGCCATTGTTCACTGACAAGCTGTGCAAAACATCTGCAAAATATGATAGTTTTTTCCTTAGATGCACCTGTACTTCTAAAAACACAGTTGCAGCAGAGGGCTGGTTCCACAAGGGGGAGATATTCATATGTGGAAACTACATTTTAGAATGGGAGTGAAATGCACTACTCAAAGCACAGAAAAGTATTAAACTGATAACAGTGAAGACACAGAAGAAAAAACAAAAACAAAACAAAACAAAAAACAATACAACTAAAATGAACATACCTCATCACAAATGTGAACTGCAAACATCAGAGACAGGAATCCAGTGGATGGATATCTCCCATTACCCTCTAGCCACGAGTCATATATATACTTTAAAAAACTGGGGTTGTAGATTAACACCTGTGAAAAGATCATGTATCAAATATCTAAAATGTAAGCTAGAGTCAAAAAGATCCACTTTGATTTTTTTTTTTTTTAAAGGCACACAATCCACTAACCTTGCCCTTATTGGCTTTGATCCATGACTTGACTGGTACATATGTCCTAAAAGCCAGAGACAATCATACTGATAAATAAACAATGCTTCACTGTACTAATTAATTTGTCCTTCAGATTCTAACCCTCCCCTGCATAGCTATCTGTTCCCTCTAGAATGTACATATAGGTCAAAAGTATATATATATATATTTAATGACATCAGAATGAGCTTTTTTGGACATTTAATAACCCCATCCAATTTGTTTTTGTGACAGTGACAGAACAAAAAAAACCACAAAATGGAATAAAAAAAAATTCAAAAATACAAATAGGTAGGTAAGGAACGACAATATACGAATTGACAATGTATGGCAGGTATATTAAATATGAGAATTATGTATGTACAGGTATATTATGTGCACAAAATGTGTACACTAAGCATGTGTGTTAGATAAATAAGGTATGTATATATAAATATAAATAGTGTAGTGTGTTCCACAGTTATTATCAATTGTTCATTAGATGGATTGCCTGAGGGAAGAAACTGTTCCTGTGTCCGGTCGTTCTGGTGCTCAGAGCTCTGTAGCGTCGACCAGATGGACACAGTTCAGAGAGGGAGTGTGCTGGATGTGAGGGGTCCAGAGTGATTTTGACAGCCCTTTTTCTCACTCTGGATAAGTACAGTTCTTGAATAGATGGGAGAGTTGAACCGATGATTTGCTCAGCAGTCCGGACTACCCTCTGTAGTCTTCTGAGGTCAGATTTAGAAGCTGAGCTGAACCAGACAGTTACTGAAGTGCAGAGGATGGATTCGTTGATGGTGGAGTAGAACTGTTTCAGCAGCTCCTGTGGCAGGTTTAACTTCCTCAGCTGGCGGAGAAAGTACAACCTCTGCTGGGCCTTTTTCACAATGGAGTCAATGTGAATGTCCCACTTCAGGTCCTGAGAGATAGTGGTTCCCAGGAACCTGAATGACTCCACTGCAGTCACAGGGCTGTTCATGATGGTGAGTGGGGGGAGTGCAGGGGGGTTTCTCCTGAAGTCCACCATCATCTCCACTGTTTTGAGGGTGTTAAGCTCCAGGTTGTTGAGAGTGCATCAGACAGCCAGCTCTTTTACCTCCTGTCTGTAAGCAGACTCGTCACCGTCCTGAATGAGGCCGATGAGTGTGGTGTCATCTGCAAACTTCAGGAGCTTGACAGAGGGGTCCTTAGATGTGCAATCATTGGAGTTCAGGGAGAAGAGCAGTGGAGAGAGAACGCAGCCCTGGGGAGCTCCGGTGCTGATTGTACGGGTGCTGGATGTGTATTTTCCCAGCCTCACTAGCTGCTGCCTGTCTGTCAGGAAGCTGTTGATCCACTGACAGATGGAGGTGGGCACGGAGAGCTGAGTTAGTTTGGGCAGGAGTTATTCTTTGCCACTTTGATCTCCTTTTCCAGTGTGTATTTAGCCTGTTTATACAATACATTGTCCCCCTTCCTGTAAGCATCTTCTTTGGCCTGACGGAGCTGTCTGAGTTTTGCAGTGAACCACGGTTTCTTTATGGTTGTTTATCGGTTTGTTAAGATTATGTTAAAGTAGTATATATGGTGTACAAGGACAAAACAGTGTAGGCCTATTTAAATGCATTATGACTTTAACATGGTTTATGTGGAAACCCCAGACACAAAGTTTTGAGTATATTCATTTTCCAATTTTTTTATTTTATTTTAGCTATGTATATCTGTGAGCAGAGTGACTATATAAACAAAGTCACTTCCCTGCAGACCCGTCGGGACAAGGCAGGCAAACCAAGCAATTGCTTGGGGCCCCGAGCTGGCCTGGGGCCCCAAGACAACGACTGGTTAAGAATAAAATGCAACGACACTGTGTGAGCACCCGTTTGATGCAGCAATGTGTAATGACACTGTTATCGGGATCCCCCTCAAGGGGGCCCCTCTCAGTAGTCGCTGACAGCAGCCAGCCAACCACGTGATCTCACGTGATGGACTAATATCTGTAAATATTAAGCCAGAACAGTCTATTTAAATATGAATACTGCATGTTCTGCGTGTCTCTGTCAATTAATGGAGCAGAAGCGCAACTTCCTTTATTACAGACATTGAAGCGCACGTGATGCTCGTGGTAATTTCAGCGTCTGCTGTCTCACTAAATAAGACGAGAACACATGAACAACATCTCCAGAACTGCTCTGACAGTCACTTCATGAGCATTTGACCGTTTGATTTGAGTAAAACTAGCGTCACATCACATACAGAGAACTGTAAAGGTACGTCAACCCGTCAAAATAAAAGTCCCATTTTAGACAAGTATTTGCCAGAGATGTATTACTATTGTTCCGCAGAATTTACATAGCCTACTACTAAAAAAAAAAAAATCACACTTTTTTTTAAGGTTTAATCACAAAAAAATTCTTCCATGTTTTATTTTTAATAGTAAATCCCCATTGTTTACCAAAAAGTTAAGTTTGCTTAATTTTCAATAATTAAAATATAAATTAAATTAATGTTTTATGTGTTTAATGTTTAATGTGCATCTCAGAAAATGCTTTATTTAAAACTCCAACTGAATGGCACTTAAATGCACTTCCTCTGTCAACTATATTGTCATTGTTCACAGTACAAGTACAGACAGAGAAACAATGGATAATAATTAAATGTTTATTTTTGATGTATGCATTGCATTCTATGCATTTAAATATAAAAAAATAAAAAAAAAATCTAAAAAAGGAAACTTAGTTGTTCATTTTAAGAGACCCAGGAGTCTTATTTTCTCTTGTATAATTAATATTAATAAGAAAAAACAAATTTTATCCGATTACTCGATTATTCGATGGAATAAAAAATTTGATAGCTACAGCCCCAGATGAAAGTGCATGCCATATTATTCCACCATGGTAATCTATTTACCAAATGGGGGTTATGAAAACCACACAATTAATTCCGTGCATCAAACATATGCTTGGGATGTTTTTAAGCATAGGTAGTGAAAGCAGCTGCCTGCATCCCTTCCCTTCTAATATCAAAATATGGAAATGCTAACATATCTTTACTTTTTCGGTAAATTTTATAATAAGTCAAAATACTGTTTGCTAACAGTTAAATGACAATTAACTCAAGATTAATTAACTATCAATTTACCATCTATTAATGATTGTTATTACAAAGTGTCTACCATCTAACTTAGTTAGCAACTATGGTTTTGGGAAACGCACCCCTGAGCTGTTAATAGTGACCTCTTTCAATATGCTAACAGTGAAATGGTAAAACGTACTTCACAGGTAATTTCAGATTTTATTTTCAATTATTTTCCCAGCTACACCATCAACTTCATCCTCAACATCAACAGATGCATCACTTCTCAGTGCTGATGTTTCCTCTATATAGCACAAGGTACCGCAAGCTCTATAATTATAGCTGATATTCTGCACAGCCCAGAGTTTAAACTGATAAGTGTGTGCTGTCATATTATTAGAAAACAAAAGCAGTGCAAATCACTATTTAATTCCCACCAAACTATTTTTTTCAAGCAGTATTTGCACTGTAAACCTTTTTTATTCATGTAAAGTGTGGGTGAACTTAAACTGTATGGCTATACAGGGGTCGGGGGGCCTCTATGTCCATTTTGCTTGGGGCCCCCAAATTCCTTCAAACAGCCTTGCTTCCCTGTAGGCCTATAAAAATCACCTGGCTTATGCTTGTAAATATTTATTATACTTCTTTTATATGAATTATATATTATTTATGTTGTAATGCATTAACACATGACATACACTGACACTTTACATTAAGGGCCAGATTTACTAAAGCACGTATGGGAGGAGAAAATTCTATGGGTGATTTACTGACAGCGCGCAACAGTCACAACTTAATTATGTTGTGAAGGGGCAGGGTTATCAGACTCCGATTATTATGACAAAATAACTTGAAACAATACATGGCTGTGAACATAGTGTATAAGTACATATTGTATAAGCACATAGTGTATAATGTGTCATTTGTGATACAAAATGTGTGCTTATTAAATCCTGATAGTACTATTTTAATGCCAAAAGACTGTTTGTACTGGCACAAGTTGCTAGTAAATCTGGCCCCAAGCAAAGCAGTCTGATGGCTGAAGGTCTGGAATCCATGGCTTTCATTGGCCAAAGCCCACCCATGTGGCCAAATTACCGACATGTCAAACAATCAATCACAGTTTGTTTTGTTCAGCATCACGTTTAGGGGTGTGGAAATGTCGCCACAATAAAAGACACAGTGTTTAAAACTCGTGGATGTATTTTAAAGATACTATGCAATGTAATTTAAATATTTCACATACTGAGAGTCCAGCATTTAGCTGATCCTGAAAAGCACTTATTGTCACAGTTGTAAACATGACGGTAAAAATCTTCTTTCATGAGGGGTTTGGAGTCATGGCATGTTTGTTTCCAGTTGGAAGGTTTGTAGCAAATTCACTCAAAGTGAGATGAACATAATTAATCATAACAGGTTATTATTAATCACATTCTCCAGGAATTACTTGTAGTATAATAGCATTAATAGTACAATAAAATGATTTATTCATCTGCAGGATGGACAGTGTTAATAGTCTATTGACTCCAAGTAAAATTATTTATCTGGCCATGAAAAATAATCTTACTACTAATACATTGGTCCCAGAGCTGTCACGGTTCATGAATGCACCGTCTCATGTTACATCATGTTCAAGTTCAAGTTCAAGTTCAGTTTATTTGTATAGCGCATTTACAACAGCCTCCTGGCTGACCAAAGTGCTTTACATAAGAGCAAGAATATTGCATATACATAAAGAAAAATAAAAAAATAAAATAAATAAAAAATAAAATAGACCAGACAAAAATTTAAAACCACCCATTTCAAAATGTAGCATAACACAGTAGTCAGTACACTAAGGAGAATAAAAAAGTTTTTAGCAAGGATTTAAAAATAGACAAGGAAGGGGCCAGTCTGATCTCTAAAGGCAGGGTATTCCAGAGTCGTGGCCCAGCCACTGCAAATGCACGCTCCCCTCTACGCTTTAGCCTAACACGAGGGACCACCAACAGAGCCTGGTCAAAGGAACGTAGGTTTCTTGATGGAGTATAAGGATGAAGAAGTTCAGATAAATAGACAGGAG
Organism: Carassius auratus; assembly: GCF_003368295.1. NCBI lineage: Eukaryota > Metazoa > Chordata > Actinopteri > Cypriniformes > Cyprinidae > Carassius > Carassius auratus. The sequence continues at coordinate 1,997,573 of NC_039261.1, forward strand.
CTTTGTTATGAAGGGATTTATAAATGAAGAAGAGAATTTTAAAGTCTATTCTCTGAGAAATTGGCAACCAGTGAAGGGATCTGAGAATTGGGGTTATGTGTTCATGTTTACGACAGTTTAAAAGAAGTCTGGCTGCAGCATTTTGGACTAGCTGAAGTCGTGCAATTTGAGATTTAGATATACCGCAATATAAAGAATTGCAGTAATCTAGACGCGATGTAACAAATGCATGAACAGCCATTTCTAAAGTTTTTGGAGTGAGAAAGTTTTTAATTTTAGACAGTAAACGAAGCTGATAGAAACTGGATCCAATAACAGAAGAGATATGTCTATCAAATTTTAAGTGTTGGTCAATAGTAATACCTAGGTTCTTCACCTGTGAGGATCTAAAAACGGATAAACTATCTAGCTCAGGGCTTATACACTGAGAGTTGTCATTTGGACCGAAAATAATTACCTCGGTCTTGGCCTCGTTTAAGAAGAGGAAATTTTGGGCTAGCCATAATTTCACCTCCTCTAAACATTGGAGAAGAGAAGTGATCGCAGTGGAGTTGTTTTTCTTAACTGGAAGATAGATTTGAGTGTCATCTGCATAGAAATGAAAAGACACACCATGTTTTCTTAGGATAGAACCCAGAGGCAGCATGTACAGAGAAAAAAGAGAGGGAGCTAAAATAGAGCCTTGTGGAACGCCACAGGTCAGAGGAGCAGGGGAAGAGAAAAAATTTCCCAGTTTCACTAAAAACCTTCTTTCAGATAGGTACGATTGAAACCATTTCAGAGCATTTGCTTTTAGATCTACCCAAGACTCCAATCTAGATAATAGTATGGAGTGGTCTATGGTATCAAAAGCGGCTGATAAATCTAAAAGAATAAGAACCACAGAGTCCCCGGAATCAGTGGAGAGGTAAATATCATTTAACACCCTCAAAAGGGCGGACTCAGTGCTGTGAGCAGATTTAAAACCAGATTGAAAGACCTCATAAATAGAATTACTGGTCAAAAAGTGTTGAAGTTGATTCAGCACAATTTTCTCTAAAACTTTTGAAATAAAAGGCATAACAGAAATTGGACGAAATTTTTTTAGAACAGTGTGGTCCAGTGAAGGCTTCTTGAGAAGAGGAGTGACTGTAGCAACTTTAAAGTCGGCAGGAACGGAGCCAGTTTGGAGACACTTATTAATAAGAGACAGCAGACCAGGCCCAATCGAATCAATAATTAATTTTAAAAATTTGGGTTAATGATATCACTAGAACAGAATGAGGGCTTAAGATTGTCAATCACCTCCTTCAATTCCTGGAGACTGATGGGTTGAAAAGCATCCAAAAATGCAGATGAAGATGACATGATAGGAGAGATGGTTAAAGTTAAAGTGGGGCAGACACCAAGTCTTAAGTTAGTAATTTTGTCACTAAAATATCTCAAGAAGCTTTCACAGAGAGCATCAGAGGCCACAGGCAAGGTGTTAACAGAAGGATTGGTAACAGACTGAATAATTGAAAATAAAACCTTAGGTTTAGAGTGATTAGATTCAATTATGTTAGAAAAGTATGCAGCTTTTGCAGACTTAGCTGCAGACTGGTATGAAGTAAGAGAGTCTCTGAACAATTGAAGAGAGATATGCAGCCTGTCTTTTTTCCATTTATGTTCTGCCTTTCTACAGTTTTGTCTTAGGAGACGGGTATCAGAGTTTTGCCACAGTATAGATTTAGTTTTTTGCTTGTGAGGCTTAAGGGGGGCAGTTGCATTTGCTGCCTTAAGCCAGGCAGAGTTCAAGAGGCTAAGATGTTGATCAGCATCCAAGTCAGATAACGGTTGATCTAAGTGCAACTGTGAGCAACAATCAGCAAAACACAAGTTGAAATTTGTGCTAAACTGTGGAGAGTAGAAGCGAGAAAGATTTACAGTAGTATTTGAAAAGTAAGAGAGATCTGGAAGACACAGTGTGAATAATATAGGCTTATGGTCAGAGATCATAAAATCAGAGAGCACAACATCAGTCACATCAAGCCCATATGAGAGTACAAGATCCAACATATGACCCTGAATATGAGTAGCGTCACTGATCCACTGGGATAGATTAAAAGCATCGATAATATTAAGAAACTCATGTGATAAGGGGTTAGACGGACAGCAGACATGGATATTAAAATCGCCCACCAATAGAAAGCGATCGTAATTTGTGGCAATATTGCCGATCAGTTCAGTGAAATGCTGTATAAAATCCTTAGTGCAGTGCGGAGGACGGTAAATCACCACTAGACATACAGGACCATTCCAGTCCAAGTGAAGAAACTGAGCTTCAAAGCTGGAAAAGGCCGTTCCAGGGACCAATCGACAGCGTGCAGAGAGAGAGTTCTTTAAAATTGTTACTATGCCACCCCCGCGTCCACTCGGACGAGGAGAGTTAAAAAATGTGCAGTCATCAGGGATCAGATCAGAAAACGGAGTTAGATCACCAACCTTTATCCAGGATTCCGTGATAAACATAAAATCCAAGTTGTGAGCTAAGTAAAAGTCGTTTAGTAAGAAGGTCTTATTCACCAAGGAACGGGCATTTAATAATGCCATCTTTGGTGGAGAGATAATAACAGGAGATGAGGACGCTCTTTCCAGCGCGCGTAGATTTCTGTGAGTTACTCCCCGACGTCGGGAGCCGAGGCCGATTCGGTGGAGACCGGAACGAGAAACAGGGCTCGGGTGCAGGGGGAGAACATGACGAAGCCACCGGTATGCCACGTCCAGTGGGCGCCAGGTGGTAGAGCCACCGTAAAACGATTCATGAGAAGGATCAGAGAGAAAGCCAGCCCGCAGATGAGCTTTCAGCTTCACGAAGTATCCTCCTCGGTTTCCTCCTTCGCTTTTTCCGCGGGATGTTGAGGGGCCACCGGCGGATATGTCCCGGGATAGCCGATGTGAACGGCTCATCGGTCTTGTTAAAGGAGCAGTGCACATCTAAAGTGTTTGTGAAAGAGGTCGCAACCGAGTTGCGAATATCCAAAAGTGCTTGACGGTCGTAGATTAAGAGCGTGTAGCAGTTTAAAAATAGAGCAGACAACCAGACAAGCAACCACAAGAGCGACAGACGGCAGGCCCAGTACACAGGCGCCATCTACAGTGTTGATTGTTTCATGTTGGTGTTACTTACAGCTGCAGCTCAGCTCATTCCACCAGCCTACTTAATGCCCCGTCTTCTGTCTCTTGTTTGTCAGATCATTGTTTGAGGTCCTCCGTGCTTCATGTCTGTATTCCACCAGCTCTGCTTCATTGTGTCTTGTTCCAGTTCGGTCGCTCTTGGATTAACCAGTCATCGCCATGGATTACTCACCACCACCACCTCCACCAGCGCACTCAGACACCTCCTCACCTGTCTGTGCTGCCATTGAGGTCCCTGCGTCACCCACCATCATCTACTTACTCTGTTCAATAAATACCCATTACTCACAACAGCTTCCTGCCCTTACTCACAGCCGTGACAAGAGCATGTAACAAAACTGGAACATTAAAGTGACCTCCCCGCAGCAAACACAGACAACCAGACAACAGACAACAAGTGTATATACATATGGATGTTTATTAAACTACACTATAGGAGTGCATGCAACATCTGACTAGACACAAACATACACACATTAAACATACAGGTGCTTGTCAGTAAATTAGAATCTCAGGGAAAAGTTAATTCATTTCTGTAATTCAACTCAAATTGTGAAACCCATGCATTAAATAAATTAAATTCACAGACTGAAGTAGTCTAAATCTTTGTTTCTTTTAATTGTGATGATTTTGGCTCACATTTAACAAAACCCCACCAATTCACCATCTTAACAAATTATAATACATCATATTCTAATTTGTTGAAATGGTGAATTTATGGGTTTTTGTTAAATGTGAGCCAATCAGCTAATAAACTCAAAATACCTGCAAAGGTTTCCTGAGCCTCCAAAATGGTCTCTGACAAACAGTGACACACTTAACTAGGAGTGTAAGTCCCAAAAATTAATTGGCAATAAGCTGGCTGTTCACAGAGTGCTGTATCCAAGGATGTTAACAGAAAGTTGAGTGGAACGAAAAAGAGTGGAAGAAAAAGATGCACAACCACCTGAGAAAACCGCAGCCTTATGAGAACTGTCAAGCAAACTGGATTCAATAATTTTAGAGAATTTCACAAGGAATGCACTGAGGCTGGGGTCAAGGCATCAAGAGCCACCACACACAGACATGTCAAGGAATTTGGCTACAATTGTATTCATCGAGTGCAGCATTAGTTCAGTCAGGCCACAGAGGCATAGGCTGCGACCAGCTGATGTGGTCAGCTGTCAAATCGCTCCAATCACTACCACTCTACTATTAGACACAGGACATATATACGTGGCACCACTGCTCGGTAAGCATGCTCAAACGGCTCGCAAGGCTCAAACTGTTTGCGAGAGCTCAGGAACTAATCAGATGGCGAATCTATCTCCATAGGAAGCGTTAAAATCATGTTTTTGGCAGGATTACCACAGAGTATCTCACCAGATTTCAAGTTGTGAACTTAGGCGAATTTGCAGCGCTGTTTGTCAAGCGATGGACTGAAAGCGATATGAGCTAGCACTTGATATAGACACTTTGCCCCTGATTCATCGCCAAAGTTGTACGACTGATGCAACAACTTTACACAAGATCTGCTTCCCCACTGGAAGAAACAAGATATTCAAGAAGAATGAAAGCATCTCCAAACAGCATCTAAAAACAGCCATTTCACCTTTAATTAATCTCTGGACGTCTTCACGAAGACATTGCTTATTGTCTAAGGCTAATTGTCAGTTATGTTTGCGAGGCATGCTATCATATTACCACACCTGTAACACTACCAGTTAAATATACCTTCAAGCTTGTATATCTGTTGCAAAGCTGTCGATATGAATGGGCTGCTGCTTCAGGCTCATCTATCGGGGATGCTTTCATTAAACTTATCCAACTATTTCCAACACACTGGGTTTAAATCAGTGATCTGCTGTTGCTCAAGCTAGTGTATCAATAAAGTGATTGATACTAATGTACAGATCCTAAATTTTGCCCGCATCAATGATAAAACGTTGCCCAAACAAGGGCTTATGCTGTTGCCTTAATTTGAGTACAGACCATATGCCTTACAGCTTTCAAGGTGCATGCTGATCTTTTTAGCTGTTTTAAAAGAGCACCCTACACTACTTCTTTTCTTCTGTAAGGGGATCCTGCACCCACTCTATGCACTTAAGAAGGTATTGCTTGTTGCTTGTCAAGGCTTATCTATTGTCCAGTATCATGTGCTAGCCTGCCGTTGCATAAGCAGGATTTATGCTTTCGCTGGCTCCACTTGCAAGCCTCCTCTGACTGCGCGTGCACCTGATCAAATGGTCAAGGCTTTATACTAGTTACATTTGCCGCCGTACAGGGTCATACGGGTGCTGGAAATCAGTGCACTGGGCCATAGTAATTTGCTTTCTTACTGAATGGTTAATCATGATTTCATAAAATAAGCAGCTCTGCTCGAGTCTGCACGTGTGGCTGTAGTGTGCTCTTTATTAACACGCACCCTCCGATAGAAGAGAGGGAAGAGAATAAAAAAAAAAACTTGCCGGAGGTTGCTGCTCAGTCAGCAGTGGCTCAGAATGACAAATTATGGTAAACTGAGAACGAAATATGGGCACTCGCTGAGTATCAGGCATTAGGTGTGTTCAGGTTCACACAGCACTGTGTAAACCACCGCAGTTTCTCCAGAGTGACTGCAGGAGCGCTGATGATGACACAGCTGTTTCATTACTGCATTTTATTTACTTCATCTGTGATAAGTATGCAAACACTGCTTGAGTGTAACTTACAGGAGGAGAAGTGTCCGGCAGACATGTCTGTTTTCAACCTCACAAACTGATTTTAGACAGCCTTCTGAGGCAGATTAATGGTCTACAGCATAATATAGAAGTTTTGGTGATAACTAAGTAGAAAAAAAAAAAAAAAAAAAAAAAAAAACTCCAGATGAAGGCATCTGAAGCTAACATTGAATTCAGACATGCCTTGATGCTTTCCAACTTTGGGATGCATCTGTCACAGGCCGGAACTGGTTCCTACTAAATGTACCACCTCGAGGAGTTTACCCAGAGACACCACAGACAGACAGCAAGGTAAGTATAAAAGTTCAATTTTCAAAGTTAAGACCCTAAATACTAAAACACATGATGAAAGAGTCCCAACTCCGGTTCCCTCGGTCCAGCAGCGGTGGGGGCTTTTGGCACATTGGTCCCAACCCAACAGATAACAGAATGGGAAGCCAACTGAATCCTTCAACAGAGCAGATAACAATACAGGTAGAACTACAAGGTCTCCACTCAGCAATTCCTTTCCAAGCAATCGATGGTCAGTAATGATTCCTCTTCGGGACAGCCAATGGCCAATACCTGCATAACAGTGACAAACGAGTAGCACAACAGTTCCTCTCCAAACCAGTAAAGATAGGATTCGAGCCCATGGCAATTCCTCCTTAAACAGCAGGTGATCGTACAGCCAGTGATACAGTGATCTTCGCCTAACGGCTTCTCTTTGGCAGGTGATTGAACAGATAATGGAACAGACGATGGCAAGAGGAGTTAGTTCGCGTTAGTCCTTCCCGCTCTGTCCTTTCCACTCTGTCCGCTCCACTCTGTCCAAGCGCTCTTCATGTCAAAATGTCCCTTTTATATTCCACCTAATCAGTCTGCGTCCCAATCGCCATTGACTTTGTACTGGCTACTGTATATAGGCCACCAGGGCACCATAAAGAATTTATTAAAGAGTTTGCTGATTTTACATCCGAGTTAGTTCTGGCTGCAGATAAAGTTTAATAGTTGGTTATTTTAATATCCATGTTGATAATGAAAAAGATGCATTGGGACCAGCATTTATAGACATTCTGATTCTGACACTCTGTTGGGGTTAGACAACACATTCCAGGACCTACTCATTGTCAAAATCATACTCTAGATTTAATACTGTCACATGGAATTGATGTTGATGGTGTTGAAATTATTCAGCCAAGTGATGATATCTCAGATCATTATTTAGGTTTGTGCAAACTTCATATAGCCAAAATTGTAAATTCTACTTGGTAGTATTGTAGAACCATCACTTCTACCAAAAAAAAAGCATTAAAATCTGCTAGATCCGATTACTTTTCTTCTCTTTTAGAAGAAAACAATCATAACTCCAGGTATTTATTCAATAAAGTGGCTAAATTATCGAAATATAAAGCCTCAACAAGTGTTGACATTTCACAACACCACAGCATTAATGACTTTATGAACTACTTTACTTCTAAAATCGATACTATTAGAGATAAAATTGTAACCATTCAGCCATCAGCTACAGTATCGCATCAGACAGTGCACTATAGACCCCCTGAGGAACAATTCCACTCATTCTCTACTATAGGAGAAGAAGAATTGTATAAACTTGTTAAATCATCTAAACTAACAACATGTATTTTAGACCCTATACCATCTAAGCTCCTAAAAGAGGAGTTATAAATCCTCTTCTAACTATTATTAATTCCTCATTGTCATTAGGATATGTCCCCAAAACCTTCAAACCACCTGTTTTTAAGCCTCTCGTCAAAAAAACACAACTTGACCCCAAAGAACTGGTTAATTATAGACCGATCTCGAATCTCCCTTTTTTGTCCAAGATACTAGAAAAGGTAGTATCCTCACAATTATATTCCTTCTTAGAGAATAATGGTATCTGTGAGGATTTCCAGTCAGGATTTAGACCATATCATAATACTGAGACTGCTCTCCTTAGTGTTACAAATAAACTGCTCTTATCATCTGATCATGGTTTTATCTCTCTATTAGTTCTATTGGATCTTAGTGCTGCGTTTGACACAATTGACCACAACATTCTTTTACATAGACTTGAACACTTTGTTGGCATTAATGGAAGTGCATTAGCATGGTTTAAATCGTACTTATATGACTGCCATCAATTTGTAGCAGTGAATGAATAGGTATCATATTGATCACAAGTGCAGTATGGAGTACCTCAAGGCTCAGTACTAGGGCTGCTACTCTTCATGCTTTATATGTTACCCTATATATCATCAGGAAACATGGTGTTAGCTTTCACTGTTATGCTGATGATACTCAGCTCTATATTTTTTTCGCGGCCCGGTGAAACACACCAATTTGAAAAACTAATGGAATGCATAGTCGATATAAAAAAACTGCATGACAAGTAATTTCTTACTGCTAAATTCTGAAAAATCCAAGGTGTTAATTATAGGCCCTAAAAACTATGCATGCAATAACCTAGAACACTGTCTAAAACTTGATGGCTGCTCTGCCAGTTATTCATCATCAGTTAGGAACCTAGGTTTTAGTTTCAGTTTAGGAATCTTTCCTTAGAAAGCCATGTTTATAACATTTGTAAAACTGCATTTTTCCATCTAAAATATATATATATATAAATTACGGCCTATGCTCTTAATGTAAAATGCAGAAATGTTAATCCATAAGTAAGTAAGTAAATAAATTTTATTTATATAGCACATTTAAACATAGCAGGGCTATCCAAAGTGCTGAACAAAGTAAAAACAAATAGAATAAAACACAGAAACAACCAAACAGAAACAGCATCAGGAGATAGTTAAAAATGCCAGGGAATAAAAATACGTTTTCAATTTAGATTTAAAATTCATCCATGCATTTATGACCTCAAGGTTAGATTATTGTAATGCTTTATTGGGTGGATGTTCTGCACACTTAGTAAGCAAACTACAGCTAGTCCAAAATGCAGCATCAAGAGTTCTTTCTAGAACCAGGAAGTATGACCATATTAGCCCTGAATGGTTTAGCCCCTCGGTATTTGAATGAGCTCCTGTCACATTATAATCCTCCACGTCCGCTACGTTCTCAAAACCCAGGCAATTTGATAATACCTAGAATATCAAAATCAACAGTGGCTGGCAGATCATTTTCCTATTTGCCGCATAAACTCTGGAATAACCTACCTAACATTGTTTTGGAAGCAGACACACTCTTGCAGTTTAAATCTAGATTAAAGACCCATCTCTTTAACCTGACTTACATATCCCTTAGCAAAAAGTAGTATACTTCAAGTTTATTTTATTAAGTTTACTTAAAGTTTATGTTAAGTACTTTTAAGTATACTTTATGTAGCGAGTATACAAAGTGTTCTAGTGCTCTAGTAGTATACTTGTAAATGTACTGTTTCAATACTCCTTGGGACTAAATCGGCCCACTTTCTAGAATATAAAATATACTTTTAGCAAACTTTGAGTACACAACTAGTTTACCTCTATGTTTATAGTTTGTACTGCAATTATAATAAAAGTGAACTTGATTTGCTGATAGTTTATTAATTAAATGCGTTGTACACTTATACTGCAAGTATACTCATAAGTTTTCTTTAAGTGAAATTTATATCGAACTTTAAGACGACTATGTCCCTATTTAGGTTTGAATTTGTATAAATTTTGTTACATGAATATCTGAGAATGCAAAATATACAAAGAAAGAACAGTGTATATGCTTGTAAAAAAAAACATTTAATTCTAGCTTCATGCATTGTTTTTTTAAACACTTTAATGTGGGTTAGTTACAAAAAAAAGTTGATAGATGCAGGCTATGCTCACTTTAACTATACAGAAATCCTTGCAAAATTCTAATCAGACAACGGATGAAGAGATTTCGCTCAAGAGCAATTGATGACATGGCTGAGAAGAAAATATTTAAGTGTAGGTATTATTATGGTTTTTATGACCTAGATGTACATTTTACCAGTTGTTACCTACAGTTTATACAAACATTATGGTCATCGACCAGTGATTGATATCTCAAACATAATAATAACGGTTAGACGTTGGATTTTGGTTGAAAATGAAAATCGTGGTTGACGTCTAAATCCAACGACTGTTTGATGTCAAGCTCCAATGTTGGGCAGATGCTGAATTTTGGCTGGAATTAACAACCCCAGCCCCCCCCCCCAAAAAAAAAATAAATAAATAAAAAATAAACATAAAAAATGGTGAAATGCATGGCAGCACACATATTACCAGCTTCACTTATTACTAACCAGTTTGACTTTATTTCTGTCAGACGTCTACAGAAGTTCTTTTTAAGAATTAAAAGAGGTTTAGATATTGATGTTTTATTTGAAAAAAATTTGGTCACCATTATTGTGATCAGTGTTTGCTTTAGTTGGGTAGTTTGACTCTTGGCTTAGTAAGTTTGTGGTTCCTGTAATAGTGTTTACCAAAACACATAATTTGTTATAAAAGGAGCCATGAACTAAGATAAGGTGATATCGTTTTCATCATCATGAAGAAAAATGATTGAGGAAAGTTATTTTTATCATCATTCACTCAAAGTGGTTATTTATTATTAATGAGCAATATTCAAGGGATGATACTTTCTTCCCTCGGATCAGACATTCTGAATTTTTATCTTTAAAAGGGGGGTGAAATGCTCGTTTTCACTCAATATCCTGTTAATCTTGAGTACCTATAGAGTAGAACTGAATCCTTCATAACTCCCAAAAGTCTTTAGTTTTATTATATTCATAAGAGAAAGATAGTCTGTACCGATTTTTCCTGGAAAAACACAACCGGCTGGAGGCGTGACGTGTGGGCGGAGCTAAAGAATCACGAGCGACAGTAGGCTTTTGCGTTGAGAGCATGTGGAAGCTGTGACATTACCGTGAGGGAAAAACCATCATCCAAAACAAACCATGGCTTACAGTCAGATTCAGCCGTTTATTTATGATCCAGAATCAGATCCCGAGGCTGAAACTGAACGAGAGCAGCAGCAGCAACGACTCGCTCCGAGCGGGGCTCAAACCCGGGTCTCCGGCATGGGAGGCGGACGCACTAACAAGGAGGCAGAGATATTTTAAGCAGTTTTACTCACCGTCTGCGGTTCCAACACACGATCGTGACCCTTTTTCGTTGGGATTGCATCATCCTTAAGAAATAAACGATACGCAAATCCGTCGTCAAACTGGGCCTTGTTTGTAAAACAAGCATCTTCGAAATGCAGGGAAAAAAACAAAAACACTTGCACAACTCCGTTGATGCTCTGTAAAAATAAACTCCATCCACTGGTCCCTTAATGCTGTTTTTTTTGGTAATCTGTGCAGGGTTGTCTTGCCCTGGCAACCAAAAACACACTCCTTTTGTGACATTTCGCGACGCTCTCGCTCTGATCAGTGAATGCCTGTTGTGTTCTCAGTGCTCTGCTATACGGGAGCGTGCGCTCTTCCGGCAGAAGTGCCTCAGGACCCATATAAAGAAATTCCGCTCCATCTAACGTCACACAGAGCCATACTCGAAAAAAACTTTCCGAAACTTGTGACAAACCGGAAGGAGTATTTTGGGAACAAAAATACTCTTTCAAACGTACAACTTAATTTTTGAAACTTTGTCCATGTTTAGCATGGGAATCCAACTCTTTAACAGTGTAAAAAACTCAGTATGCATGAAATAGCATTTCACCCCCCCTTTAAATACATTTTGGGAGAAAAAGTTTTCGAGACACATAGAAGTCAATAATCAGTATATGAATCTCAACAATGATGACAAGATTAATGCAGCAATGCATGCTGGGAGCCACCATAGATTAAAACGCATGGCTCCCAAGCATGCATTGCTGCATGAAGCATGTCACCATTGTTGAGATTCATACGCTGATTGTTGATGTCTGTGTGTGTCAGTGTAGGTTAAGTTTTTTGAGCTCATGTTTGTTAAAAGATTTTAACTGATTGTGGTAGCACTTTATTTTACAGTCCTGTTCCTCATGTACATACTATGTACTTATTATAGTAATTACAATAACTATGTAATAACTAGGTACTAACCCTGAACCTACCCCTAAACCTAACCCTACCCCATGTAGTTACCTTGTGTTACCAGAACTTTCTTAGATAAATACACTGTAAGTACACTATAAGTACATGTTAGTACATGTACTGTAAAATAAAGTGCAACCCTGATTGTTATAATACTGCTGGATCTCATGTGGCAGAAACACAGGGTTTGTAATATGATTGTACTAATGGAACATAATTGTTAGATTAAAAAACATCAGTGAATCAGGTTAATTCATGATGATTATAAAACCATTTAACAGGTAACAGCAATCACTTGATCCCATGTTACTTTAGATTTCTTTGATGCTGCAAATGTGCTCGACAAACAAACTGTCACAGCAACCACAATAGCCAAAACATATAATAAGTGTTAAGAGCTCAACTAATGGAAACACTAATCAATGTTATGGTTTTTAAATGTTATGCTGTTATGGAAATTAAACACATTAGAGTTAAACCCCTGTTAATTTTCAATAAGAGCTTTTGTAGACATCTGACAGAAATAAAGTCAGTCTGGTTAGTAATACATGAAGCTGGTAATGCTGTTTGTGGAGTTCTTCAATCCTCTTCTGCTGAGATCTTGAGATGTTTAATGTGCTGCCATGCATTTCACCCATTGTTGCAGTGTGGTGCTTATTCCAACCAAAATTCAACGTCTGTCTGATGTCGGAGTTTGACATCAAACAAAGTTGGGTTTAGATGTCAACCCGACTTTAATTTTCAACCAAAATATGACGTCTGACTGACATTGGATTAGTTGGAGTCCAACATCTTCCTGACGTCACATTGATGTACTGTGCCTGCTGGGTGGTGTTTCTTTTTCTTCTTCACTTGTGTATTTTTGAAAATGTTGTACAGAAGATGCATACTAGCACCCTCTACCATAAAACAATGAAAACACAGATTCTAGGAATATAGCTCAAATATATTTAGACTTTTTGTAAGTATAAGTCAAGTATACTTAAATGTAATTTTAAGTGTATTTGAGAAGTACATAAAGAGCATTTCTGAGAAGTACATAAAAAGTAAACTAAAAGTATACTTTCCTATTTTTAGTTTAAAAGAAGTATACTAATAGCAAACTTGAATAAACTTCTTTTTCGTAAGGGATAACATACTAATATGCTTTTAATATCCAAATCTGTAAAATAATTTTTAGGCTGTATTAATTAGGTTAACCGAATCCGGGAACATTTTCAATAACACCTGTGGCCCGTTCTTCTTACGTCGCTTATTACATCCGAGATCAAGGGCATGTTCAAGTTCAAAACTGTGTGCAACGTTTTGCTACGGTTTCTGTTCTGAACGTCATGTTTCCTGGAAACGGTGTGCACCGGTGTGCAACGGGGTTTGAGATGCGTTTTCTCTTGTTTGGTGGGTATGTCAGAACTGCAGTCCAATCAGCAGCAACATGTACATAAAGCATGCGGTATTAAAGTGAACTCGCACAATGGCTTCAAGGAAAATAATGTACAAATGTGTTCGTTGCAGCTCGGTATAAGTAAACAACTGAGGATATTAGAAGACATGTTTGTCGTAAGTTTTATTGTAAAAATATAGGATATCAACATAATGATGTAGTTGTTTATATTTTTTGCTTCATTGCAAGTGAATTAAATTTGGTATATAAATAAACAATGGTAATTAAGTTATTTTCCTACAAATGAGAAAGAAAATGCAGGGTATTAAAACCGTTTGAACTACAAATAAAGTCAGAATGTGAGGCTAAATAGATGGCTCCGAAAATTCTTCACAAAGAACACAAATAATGGCCTTCTCAGCTGCCATAGTTGCAACACTTGCGTCATCAAAACAGTGTGTTCAACGCACCACCGTTTCTGTTTAAAAAACGTTGTGCAACGTTTTGTCGGGGCTGAACGCAGCCCAAATGACTAATCATGTGCTAATCATGATCCGGCTAATTGGGTTCTTCGAACACACCTGTTGTGTATGATTAGTATCGCTGGATTGAGTTATCTGAGATAATTGCGCGTTCATGTGTTGGCTCAAAAGGGGATATGTATCGATACTCGAAACCATGATCAGCAGTGCAGCGATTGGCTGGTGGCAAGACGTCAATGTAATGACGTCATATAATTTAAAATGAAACCTGAGGAAAAACTTGACAAATTTCTGGACTTTTATAAGGAAACAGCCAAGCAAACAAAACTACATAAATGTTATAATAGATACATGAGACAGATAATAGATACATGTTTTTATTTTATTATAATTTTTGTCATGATTCCTAATTATTTTGATTCGCAATTTATAATAGTTGTGCAGTCTTTACATTTTTATTTCAATGTAGATTCATTTCATTTTATATTTGGACAGATTTGTTACATGACAGCATTAATGAAAGTTTCTTAAGGGTCAATATCATGTTATCTGCATCTCCTGCACTCCATCAAGCCACTCTTATAATAGCAGTCATCACTCAAAATAATGCATGACTCTATTATCTGTATAGCATGTGTGTAAGACTCTAATACAATTATGAAGTAATAATTTTATGACAAATAAATATTTCAGTGAGTAAAACTGGCTGTGTCTATAGTAGGCTTTTATGGACTACACAGCATTTTTATATTATTAATCATTTTTAATGATTATTATTTTAAATTATTGTCCCTGGATCAGTACGATACTCTTGTAATAAAGTAGCGGTGGTAGCAGACACATTTTGAGTATCAGTTCTGGTTGAAAAGAAGCGATCTAATCCTGTTTACATGAAATAAGCCTGCTCCCGAGCAGGTTTAAGCTAACGGACCTGTTGCTATGACAGCAGCTCCCGTATGAGCTTCGAAAAATCCAAACGATCCAAAATCATGCCAAATCGTCAACAATCAAATCCAGCTAACTGAGTTAGCGACGTACAAAGAACGGGCCCCTGACGTCCTTGCTACGTCATTAGAAGAATGGCATCTACACTAATATTAGTCTCTTTCTCTCTTATTTTGAGGTCACCATAGCCACCAGATCCAGTCTGTATCCAGATCAAAGGGTCACTGTAGTCACCCGGATCCAGTACGTATCCAGACCAGATGGTGGATTGGCACCTAGAAAGGACCTCTACTGCCCTGAAAGACAGCGGAGACCAGGACAACTAGAACCCCAGATACAGATCCCCTGTAAAGACCTTGTCTCAGATGACCACCAGGACAAGACCACAGGAAACAGATGATTCTTCTGCACAATCTGACTTTGTTGGAGTCTGGAATTAAACTGCTGGTTTCGTCTGTTCCAGAGGAGAACTGCCCCCCCAACTGAGCCTGGTTTCTCCCAAGGTTTTTTTCTTTATTCTGTTACTGATGGAGTTTCGATTCCTTGCCGCCGTCGTCTCTGTCTTGGTTAGTTGGGGTTACTTCATCTACAGCGAGATCGTTGACTTGATTGCACATAAATGCACAGACACTATATAAACTGAACAGAGATGATATCACTGAATTCAATGATGAACTGCCTTTAACTCATTTTGCATTGACACACTGTTTTCCTAATGAATGTTGTTAAGTTGCTTTGACGCAATGTATTTTGTTTAAAGCGCTATATAAATAAAGGTGACTTGACTTGACTTGACAAAAGACTGCTTTGTAAATAATCTTCCTGGTGTATCCAAATTCCTTAGCATATCCAAATCCTCAGAACAACTTGATGATATAACAAAAACTATGGACTCTCTCCTTTCTAGCATCTTAAATACAGTTGCTCCTTTACTTTTAAGGAACATTAAGGAAACCAGTCTAACACCATGGTATAATGAGCATACTCGCACCCTAAAGAGAGCAGCCCGAAAAATGGAGCGCAGCTGGAGGAAAACAAAACTAGAGGTATTTCGTATTGCTTGCCGGGAAAGTAACCTATGCTAAAGAAAAGCATTAAAAACTGCTAGATCCGACTACTTTTCTTCTCTTTTAGAAGAAAACAAACACAACCCCAGGCATTTATTCAATACAGTGGCTAAATTAACGGAAAAAACATCAACGTGTTGACATTTACCAACATCACAACAATAATGACTTCATGAACTACTTTACTTCTAAGCTTGATAATATTAGAGATAAATTTGTAAGCATTCAGCTGAGCAACCCTGAGCAACAGTTCTACTCAATCTCTACTATAGGAGAGGAAGAAATGTATAAATTGAAATCATCTAAACCAGCAACATGTATGTTAGACCCTATTCCATCTAAGTTCCATTTGTCTAATATATATATATATATATATATATATATATATATATATATATATATATATATATATTGCTTTATTGTCCACATAGTACATACATACAAAGAATCGAAATTGCGTTACTCTCAGACCCCGGTGCACACAGATACTGTAACATTAACATTAAAGCCTAAAAATCTAGTTCAAAATATAAAATGTATATACAACTATACAATAAGGGAATGTAAAAAAGACATATAATAAAATTAAAAATAAAGGCAAGTGCAAGGCAAAAGGCAGATAGAGTGCAAATCAATGAATTGAACAACAGTGCAGAAACAAAAGCTTATTAAGTCTGATTAAAGGGACAAAGGGCTCAAGTTAGGGAGGGAGTTCAGCTTCCTGACAGCCTGGGGGATGAAGCTGTCCTTCAGTCTGCTGTTCCTGGCCTGGAGACTCCGCAGTCTCCTCCCTGATGGTAGCAGACTGAATAAGCTGTGTGATGGGTGAGTTGGATCACATGTGATGCGGAGGGCTTTGCGGGTGAGACGGGTTCCGTAAATGTCCTGGAGGGAGGGGAGAGAGACACCCATGATCTTCTCAGCTGCTCTCACTATGCATTGCAGAGTCTTTCGGCAGGGCGCGTTGCAGGCACCATACCACACAGGGATCCAGCTCGACAGAATTCTCTAGATGGTGCCTCTGTAGAAGGTATACACGATGGGGGGTGGGGCTCTGTCTCTTCAGTTTGCGGAGTAAGTAGAAACGCTGTTGTGATTTCTTGGCCAGTGCTGCTGTGTTTTCATTCCAGGAGAGGTCCTCTGTGATGTGCACACCCAGGAACTTGGTGCTGCTCACTCTTCTCCACAGTCGCACCGTTGATGGTCAGAGGAACGAGCGGAGCGTGCGCTCTCCTGAAGTCAACAACAATCTCCTTCATCTTCTCCCCGTTCAGAGAGAGATTGTTGTCACTGCACCACCCGGTCAGGCGGCTCACCTCGCTCCTGTAGTTTGTCTCATCTTTGTTGCTAATGAGACCCACCACAGTCATGTCATCTGCAAACTTAATAAAAAGGTTGGAGTTGTGTGATGGTGTGCAGTTATGGGTCAGCAGAGTAAAGAGGAGGGAACTCAGCACACATCCTTGGGGGGCCCCAGTGTTCAGTGTGATGGTGCTGGATGTATTGCTGCCGACCCGTACTGCCTGAGGTCTTCCTGTCAGAAAGTCCAACAGCCAGTTGCACAGCGAACTGTTGAGCCCCAGCTGGATCAGTTTGTAAATGAGCTGTTTAGGGATGATTGTGTTGAATGCTGAACTGAAGTCTATGAACAGCATTCTGACATATGAGTCCTTTTTGTCCAGATGTGTTAGTGCTGAGTGGACGGCAGTGGCGATGGGATCATCGGTCGGCCGGTTGGACCGATATGCAAACTGGAAGGAGTCCAGGTGGCGGGGGGAGGGCAGACTTGATGTGGTGCATGACTAGCCATCCAAAGCACTTCATGAGGATGGGGGTAAGTGCAAAAGGAATGTAGTCATTGAAGCAGGATGGAGATGGCTTCTTCGGGACTGGAATGATGGTGGTAGTTTTGAAGCATGTGGGAACAGCCTTACTCAAGTGAGATGTTGAAAATGTCTGTGAAGAGTGAGTTCTTCTGCACAGTCTTTCAGTACACGCCCAGGGATGTTGTCAGGTCCCGGAGCTTTGTGTGCATTGATCCTGCGGAAAGATCTCCTCACACTGTCTGGGGTCAGCGTCATCACCTGGTCTCCGGGAGGAGGTGGAGTCTTCTGTGCAGTGGTGCTGTTTTGTTGCTCAAAGCGAGCGAAGAAGGTGTTCAGCTCATTTAGCAGAGAGATGTTGTTGTCACAGTCAGTTGTGTTGAAGCAGTCTTGAAGAAACTCTGATGATCCTTCTGGCCACACTTGAATCTGTTTGTGAACTGGTTTGGCAACTTTAATGAGCGGTCTGTGTGCAGGCATAATCATGACAGTGATGTGGTCTGAGGCTCCGAGGTGGGGGATGGGGAAGGCTTTGTAAGCTCATCTCTGTGTGGTGTAAACAAAGTCCAAAATGTTACCTCGTGTTGGAAAGTTAATGTGTTGGTGTATTTTTGGAAACACACTCTTTAAGTCAGCGTGGTTGAAATCCCCAGCTATGATGAGAAAAGCATTGGTGTGTGCTGTCTGCTGCTCACTGATGTGCTGGTACAGTTCATTAAGTGGGGGGGAATGTACACCGAAATGAGCAGTATAGCAGTATATTCCCTTGGGAGATAGAACGGCCGGCACTTAATAATCATAAACTCCACCGGGGATGAGCAGTGTTTACTAATCACAACAGTATCAGGGCACAATGCGTCATTGATGTAAACACAAAGCCCGCAACCGCGATGAGAGCTCTGTCCGCTCGATAGCACGTCAGCTGGTCGAGCTGAATGGAACGCTGTTGCTGAGCTATGGTTCCTTGAACACAAAAACACAAGTCTCTTACAGTCCTCTGAGTTGAGCGTAGTATTCGAATGTAGTCCAGTTTATTGTCCAACGAGCGTATATATATTTAATTTTGAAGACCAAATAAGAAAATCAGTGGAACAATATAGCAATGCAAACTTAGTACTTGTAGGAGATTTCAATACAATATGGGATTCTGAAAAGGATTATTATCCACCCTGTCCAAATAACAGGTCTGTTCTTCAAGAATTTTATAATTTATGTTCTACATTTGACTGTGTTTATGTCGCTTAGAAATTCCACAGTCTGTTTTAAAAAAGTAGATATTACGTTGCTCAATTTCATCTTGCATAAAAGACCACATTTAAAAAAAAAAAAAGAACAGTTACTGTATATGTAACCCAGTTGAAGATGGTGGTCTAAATATACTCGACTTAAATACTGCTAATTGTGTATTTAAGAACAAATGGATAAAGAACTACTTGAAGTCTAAAGACAAAATGATGAATATCATCCCTGAATTAATTTTTGATAAGTTGGGGGGTTATAATTATTTTAGGTGTAACTTTGATGTAAAGAAGGTTCCGATAAAGCTTTCTTTTTTTCATTTACAGGTTTTTTTTTTTTGATGTTCATTTTTAAGCAGAACTTTTCTCCACACAACTCTGTAATTTGGAACAACAAATATGTTAAGTTTAAAAATAAATCTTTATTTTACAGAAATTGGTATAATGGCAGTTATTTCATAATAATGGACAGCTCTTTAATTACTGTGAATTCCTGAATCATTTTAAGATACCTTTAACTGCTAAGGAATTTGCAGTAGTATTTCATGCCATTCTTAGTGGCCTTATTCAACTTTTATTAGGGAATATATCTTAATCATACTATATCAGTTAAGTATTAATAGTTTGAAAACTATAGATAAAAAAAATAACTTTTATATTGAATTATGTAGAACTACAGCATTGCCTAAATGCAAACAATTTTGGAACTCAATCAAATTGAATGGAAAGAGGTCTGGAGTTTACCCAGTAAATACTGCCTCACCGATAAAGATAAAGAAATTACATATAAAGTAATGAATTTGATTTATCCAGTGAGACAAGCAGTCACAAGATCCTTTAGGGACATGGAGACTACATAGCCCCTTTCACACTGCACGTCTGACCCGGCAAATTGGCAGAACATTGCCGGGTCGCCTCCTGTGTGAAAGCAAACATGTCCCGGGTTTGAACCCAGGTCAGGGACTTAGTAACATTGCCGGGTTCAATCCCGGGACGAATGCTGTATGAACAAAAGCCAGATCTAATGCCGTGTCGTAGTGATGACGCACGTTATCGCGCAACTCTTTTACCAGCTATTTTGAATGAAGATTAACTTTCGCGACAAACAATATGTGCAAACTCTAATTGTTATGAATGCACACAGGAAACGAGAGATCCAATCACACTATTTAATGGGGAATCCAAAATCATATCCAAAAACAGGCAAGAGGTCATAAGAACAAAATCAGTCCAAAAACAAGAAACAAGAAAAAAACAAGGGAACACGAGGAAGCCGGGTGACGGAAAACAAGGACTCCATGAAACAGATAGAAACAGACCAGTCTATATAGACAGGTGACAACGATTAAAGTGAAGACAGCTGAGTGCAATAACAGGTGTGCAATTAACAGTGATGAAAGAGACATAGGCTTTGTGGGAAATGTAGTACCTGCAGTGGAGTAACTATGGAGAAGTGAGACCACTAGTGGACACCCAGGGAAACACAGACCAGACACTGTGACAGTAATGAAGCAGAGATCAGTTAGTTCCTCACTTTCCGCGCTGACGCCAAGATCATTCACCAGCTTCAGTGAAAGTATAACGTGCCTAACGTTTTTGACTCATACATTACACGTCAGGCCCTGATGTCATGTGTCGTTATGGGACTTTTACGGGTTGTGTGTGAATGCACGCAAATTTTCTGGGTAATCACTGGCAGTGTGAAAGTGCAAAATCTAGCGACCCGGGAAGAATTGCTGGAACACTTTAACCGTGTATTTGCCGGAATCGCAAGTCAAGTCAAGTCACCTTTATTTATATAGTGCTTTAAACAAAATACATTGCGTCAAAGCAACTGAACAACATTCATTAGGACAACAGTGTGTCAATAATGCAAAATCACAGTTAAAGGCAGTCCATCATTGAATTCAGTGATGTCATCTCGTTTCAGTTTCTATAGTGTCTGTGCATTTATTTGCAATCAAGTCAACGGTATCGCTGTAGATGAAGTGACCCCAACTAAGCAAGCCAGAGGGGACAGCGGCAAGGAACCGACACTCTATCGGTGACGGAATGGAGAAAAAAAACCTTTAGAGAAACCAGGCTCAGTTGGGGGGGCAGTTCTCCTCTGACCATACGAAACCAGTAGTTAAATTCCAAGCTGCAGCAAAGTCAGATTGTGCAGAAGAATCATCTGTTTCCTGTGGTCTGTATCTGGGGTTCTAGTTGTCCTGGTCTCCGCTGTCTTTCAGGGATGTAGAGGTCCTTTCTAGGTGCTGATCCACCATCTGGTCTGGATACGTACTGGATCCGGGTGACTGCAGTGACCCTTTGATCTGGATACAGACTGGATTTGGTGGCTACAGTGACCTCAGAATAAGAGAGAAACAGACTAATAATAGAGTAGATGCCATTCTTCTAATGATGTAGCAAGAAATTACTCGTCATCCAGTTTTTATATCGACTATGCATTCCATTAGTTTTTTATATTGGTGTGTTTCAACGGGCTGCAAAGAAATATAGAGCTGACTATCATCAGCATAACAGTGAAAGCTAACACCATGTTTCCTGATGATATCTCCCAAAGGTAACATATAAAGCATGAAGAGTAGCGGCCCTAGTACTGAGCCTTGAGTTACTCCATATTGCACTTGTGATCTATATGATACATCTTCATTCCCTGCTACGAACTGATGGTGGACATATAGGTACGATTTAAACCATGCTAATGCACTTCCAACAAAGTGTTTAAGTCTATCCAAAAGAATGTTTTGGTCAATTGTGTCAAATTCAGCACTAAGATCCAATAAAACTAATAGAGAGATACAACCACAATCAGATGATAAGAGCAGGTCATTTGTAACTCTAAGGGAGCAGTCTCAGTACTATGATACGGTCTAAATCCTGACTGGAAACCATTTTTCTCTAAGAATGAATTTAATTGTGAGGATTCCACCTTTTCTAGTATCTTGGACAGAAAAGGGAGATCTGGGATTGGTCTATAATTAACTAGTTCTTTGGGGTCAAGTTGTGTTTTTTATGAGAGGCTTAATAACAGCCAGTTTGAAGGTTTTGGGGACATATCCTAATGACAATGAGGAATTAATAATAGTCAGATCTATGACTTCTGGAAGCACCTCTTTTAGGAGCTTAGATGGTGTAGCAGAAATGAGTCGAACCAGACAAATTAAAGAGTCTATCAGAGCTGTGTGCATTCAAACGAGAGCCGAACTCCTCAGGAAGTCATAAATCAGTTCTAGTGCCACAAGAACCAAGCAAGATAACCAACCAACCAACTTGTTCACACAACAGCTTTCAACATTAACACCAATAGAACAATTATTGACAATTTTAATTCGAAGAAGAGATTGTCAAATTTATTGTTCGTGATTGAAATGCAACGCTGGACATCACATGTAAACCCAGGAGATCAAGTTAAATACTTGCATTGACTTCCCCCACCCAGCAGAACCAGACTGAAATTCCTAAGGGGGAAGGGCTTTAAACCTTTGTCTTCACAGAAAAGTCCCTTTGCCAGAGAATGGCAAAGAAACTGATTTTTGTACATTATATATGGACCATAATGAACTCAAAAAGACTTATAAATGAATCATTCCATTGCTTAACTCCATATTCATTCATGTGTAACCCACACATTTGACTATCATGTATAATCACTTATTGAGTATGTCTTTTGATAACTATAGGATACATAGTCATGTCTAGTATTGATATAATCAAATTTTCTTGCTTGATATTGTCCTGACAATCATTTATTTGTAAAATATATCATAATCGTGTTATAGGAATCATGTCCAAAATTAGATCCTGCGAGGCAGGAACCACATGCTTGGTAAGATAAACAAATGATTTATGATACCAAGTTTCGCGTTCTGAGTTAAGTTTTGTAACGTCGACCTCGTCTGCGCGTTTGAACTCCAACCAGCCACACAACTCCAGCTTCAGCCAATGCCCAAGCACGGGCTTCCCAAGATGTCACTTCAGCCAACTGAACTTCCAGCCAATCAGCGACACCAGGATACCCCTTTCAACGGGAGTCCCTTTCACAGCAAACAAAGGCAACGTATTCCCAGATATTTGTTGTGCTGGTGTATCTAATATAATTTTAACCCCATTGAGGAACTCAATGCAAGGGCTAATTACGTGATTGATGGTTGTTCATGTCTATGCAATTTAACGTATTGCTGTGAACTTGGGATTCCATATTTCCATTCTCTTAAACTCATCTTTCCCTAACTTTCGACCTTCCTGCAACTTGTGTGAATGTGTGTGTGCGTGCCTTTATGTGTTAGATTAGTTTATATGTCTTAGATTTATCTAATAAAGCCTTATTCATATTGAAAAGAGAAGTGTCTTGTGTTTTGTGCTTACAAGTTAATGTCTTAAACTGCCGATCTTGTTACTGTGCTAATTAATAGTGTTTTCACTATAGTTTGGATATTAGTATCCAGCGCAGATTTGATGTTAAACGGCTAGCTCACTGAATCGCAGGGCGTCTCCGTGAACAGCCGTGAAACAGTGATTCTGTTCAAATTCCCTTTAAAATCTTAAATGATTCCCTTTGAGCTAAATTGACCTGTTTCCCTTACAATGGTATAGGGTATAACATACATGTTGTTGGTTTAGATGATTTAACAAGTTTATACAATTATTCCTCTCCCTATAGTAGAGAATGAGTGGAACTGTTCCTCAGGGGGTCTATAGTGCACTGTCTGATGCGATACTGTAGCTGACGGCTGAATGGTTACAATTTTATCTCTAATAGTATCGATTTTATTTCTATTTCAATTTAAATTGTATTTGTATACTGCATTTACAACAGCCTCCTGGCTGACCAAAGTGCTTTACATAAGAGCAAG
This sequence comes from Carassius auratus, assembly GCF_003368295.1. NCBI lineage: Eukaryota > Metazoa > Chordata > Actinopteri > Cypriniformes > Cyprinidae > Carassius > Carassius auratus. The sequence goes on from NC_039261.1 coordinate 2,021,227, forward strand.
AATATTACACATACATAAAAATAGACCAGACAAAAATTTAAAACCACCCATTTCAAAATTTAGCATAACACAGTAGTCAGTACACTAAGGAAAATAAAAAAGTTTTTAGCAATGACTTAAAAATAGACAAGGAAGGGGCCAGTTTGATCTCTAAAGGTAGGGTATTCCAGAGTCGTGGCCCAGCCACCGCAAATGCACCCTCCCCTCTACGCTTTAGCCTAACGCAAGGGACCACCAACAGAGCCTGTACAACAGAGACTGTAGCAACTTTAAAGTCGGCAGGAACGGAGCCAGTTTGGAGAGACTTATTAATAAGAGACAGCAGACCTGGCCCAATCGAATCAATAATTAATTAAAAAAATTTAGGGTGAATGATATCGTTGGAACAGAATGAGGGCTTAAGATTGTCAATCACCTCCTTCAATTCCTGGAGAATGATGGGTTCAAAAGCATCCAAAAATGCAGATGAAGATGACATGATAGGAGAGATGGTTAAAGTTAAAGTGGGACAGACACCAAGTCTTAAGTTAGTAATTTTGTCACTAAAATATCTCAAGAAGCTTTCACAGAGAGCATGAGAGACAACAGGCAAGGTGTTAACAGAAGGATTGGTAACAGATTGAATAAATGAAAACAAGACCTTAGGTTTAGAGTGTTTAGTTTCAATTAGGTTAGAAAAGTATGCAGCTTTTGCAGACTTAGCTGTAGTCTGGTAAGAAGCAAGAGAGTCTCTGAACTTTTGAAGAGAGATATCCAGCCTGTCTCTTTTTCATTTACGTTCTGCCTTTCTACAGTTTTGTCTTAGGAGACGGGAGTTTTGCCACAGTACAAATTTAGTTTTTTGCTTGTGAGGCTTAAGGGGGGCAGTTGCGTTTGCTGCATTAAGCCAGGCAGAGTTCAAGAGGCTAATATGTTGATTAGCATCCAAGTCAGATAACGGTTGATCTAAGTGCAACTGTGAGGAAACAAGTTGAAATTTGTGCTAAAGTCAAAGCGAGAAAGACTTATAGTAGTATTTGAAAAATAAGAGAGCTCTGGAAGAGACAGTGTGAATAATATAGGCTTATGGTCAGAGATCATAAAATCTGAGAGCACAATATCAGTCACATCAAGCCCATATGAGAGTACAAGATTTAACGTATGTCCCTGAATATGAGTAGCGTCACTGATCAGGGCTGGACTGGGACAAAAAATCAGCCCTGGACTTCATCCAGACCGGCCCACCATGCATGGAAACATGCGCGCTCACACACACGCACACGCACACTACATGTCTATACATACATTAATCTGGATGTAAAATTACTGATTAGAATGTATTACTATCAAAACCAAGAAAAAACTATTAAAATAATAATCAAAGAAAATGTAAATGATTTTATCAGGCTTTATTTTAAATATCTAAAGGTCTTATTTTATGTGCTTCTTATTATTCTAATAGAAATATTAATGCTTAGGGTACACATTTTCTGCTGTAACTATATTTCATGTGCTGCAACATAACACTTTTTTTTTATATTAATTCACACAAATTACCTCTGAACTGTTGGCTGCTTATAGTAGGCTAGTATTAAGACCACTGAACTATAGTAAGCATTATTTATAAAGACCACTGATCTACAATAAAATAAAAGAGTAATTAAGACAAAGAACGTTGTGTAGTGATTTATTTTACATTTTTCATAACATAATCAAAGGCCTTTAAAAAGCTGCAGCATAAATGGCTGCCCACTGCTCCGGGTGTGTGTTCACAGTGTGTGTGTGTGTTCACTGCTCTGTGTGTGTGTACACTTCGGATGAGTTAAATGCAGAGCACGAATTCTGAGTGTGGGTCACCATACTTGGCTGTATGTCACGTCACTTTATTCAAATGCAGAGCTCAATGCTAGGGTTCAGAACTTTTTTTGCCCTGCCAAAAAATAAATATATAAACAAAGATAAAAATAAAATTGCTATTGTTTTCTTTGTAAATAAGCTGCGATCTCATTTCACAATTGTAATTTCAATACCACAATAAACACTTACTATTAAGTTCAAACATTAATGAAGACAAGTGAACAGTCAGTAATAAAAATGTAAAAAAAATATCATAAATAGCACCGTTTTCAGGTACAGATATTGCATAATCAAATGTAAAATACTTCAGGTGAAAATATAATAAATATGTACTGTAGTGCACATATTTAGCAAAATACTCCTTTCTTATGGCTATTTTTCAATCTCAACTAACCTGCTATGGTCTTTAAAGGGCTTTCTTGAGGTAAATGTAACATTCTGTGAAATAATTGTTCTCCTGCTGTTTTGACTGATAATTGATCGATATTATTTCTGAGGCATATATAAATTTCTGTAAGTTGTACTGTATCTTTAAACAGAAAGTAACAGATGATCGGTTTACTTGAACTGAGGCGCTAAAGCGATCTGTCACGACACATTCTCTGACGCCAAAACGGTATTGTCTGAATTTTGTAATAAAATAGACAGAACTTGAGAGCTGAGAATTTTAAATGCAATTTATATAGATCAGTGAGTGGTGGCATATTACAGCTGGAATATCCTAAATTTTTGAAACAAAACAATGCAGTAGCCTACGTGTATCATTACATTTCTGTCTCACCTCAGCAGTCAAGTCCGCCCTGCTGACGTCTTCACTTAAGTCTTTTGCCTTCCAGCAAATAATTTATTTATCTTGACACATTTGGTGGCATCTGCCTCAAGTGCTTGTCGTTTTCTCTCTCTCAACCTTCGGCCCCTCATTTACGCCTAGATATTTTATTATTTAACATATTGAATTTCGTCGCAGTTGTAATGGGCCGCTTTTCAAGGCTATAACTTGATTCTGATTGGCCAATGAGCAGTGAACACGTCACGTCTCGCAGCTCGCATCAGCATCATGCGCACGGGTTCTTTTTATCTGTTCTTTATACTGCTTTTTGTAATGTTTTAAATAAATTATTGTGACTAACGTAAAAAAAAAAAAAAAAAAGCATCTTGCGGCTTCATGAAAGAGACACGTAAGGCCGGAATTCGACTGTACAAAAATATACTTACGAATATATTTGCGATAAATAATGATTTAAAAACAAAATACATAACACACCGGCCCAACCAGACCGCGGCCCACCGGGAATCTCCCGGTAGTCCGGTTAGCCAGTACATGCCTGTCACTGATCCACTGGGATAGATGAAAGGCATCGATAATATTAAGAAACTCGTGTGATAAGGGGTTAGACAGACAGCAGACATGGATATTAAAGTCGCCCACGAATAGAAAGCGATCGTAATTTGTGGCAATATTGCCGATCAGTTCAGTGAAATGCTGTATAAAATCCTTAGTGCAGTGCGGAGGACGGTAAATCACCACTAGACATACAGGACCATTCCAGTCCAAGTGAAGAAACTGAGCTTCAAAGCTGGAAAAGGCCGTTCCAGGGACCAATCAGCAGCGTGCAGAAAGAGAGTTCTTTAAAATTGTTACTATGCCACCCCCGTGTCCACTCGGACGAGGAGAGTTAAAAAATGTGCAGTCATCAGGGATCAGATCAGAAAACTGAGTTAAATCACCAACCTTTATCCAGGATTCCGTGATAAAAAAAAAAAATCCAAGTTGTGAGCTAAGTAAAAGTCGTTTAGTAAGAAGGTCATATTCACCATTGAACAGGCATTTAATAATGCCACTTTTGGTGGAGAGATAATAACAGGAGATGAGGACGCTCTTTCCAGTGGGCGTAGATTTCTGTGAGTTACTCCCCGATGTCGAGAGCCGAGGCCGATTCGGTGGAGACCGGAACGAGAAACAGCACCATCTTGAAATCCCAAGTAAAGCATTTTAGAATTAAAGCAGTTCATAAAGTCACTACTGCTGTGATGTAGGAAAATGTCAACACTTGTTGAGGATTTATTTTTCATTAATTTAGCCACTGTATTGAATAAATACCTGGGGTAATGTTTGATTCTTCTAAAAGAGAAGAAAAGTAATCGGATCTAGCATTTTTTAATGCTTTTCTGTAGGATAGGTTACATTCCCGCCAAGCAATACGAAATACTTCTAGTTTTGTTTTCCTCCAGCTGCACTCCATTTTTGGGCTCCTCTCTTTAGGGTGCGAGTATGCTCATTATACCATGGTGTCATACTGGTTTCCTTAACCTTCCTTAAGCGTAAAGGAGCAACTGTATTTAAAATGCTATATAACATAGTTTCTGTTACATCATCAAGTTGTTTTGAGGTTTTGGATATGCTAAGGAATTTGGATACATCAGGAAGATTACTTAAAAAGCAGTCTTTTGTGGTAGAAGAAATGGTTCTTTCATACTTGTAAATCGCAGTGTGAAAGGGGTTCATGTGTCTTTTGTAATTCAGAAGAATTATTTTTTTAATGTTTATTTACCCAATAATTTTGGATTAACATTGAATCTCTAATACTGTATTTAACTTCATGGCGTTAAAGATTCAACTATCTTGTAAATATATATTCTTGTTATATAAAAATAAGCCTTTGTGCGTGCAATTGAATAACATGAGCTTTGAGCACCGTTTCTGCGCCTGATGCTGAGGGAAATAGAGTGCACTTTTTAAATGTCTTCCCTCGTCTCTCACTGTGGATTTAGATAAATAAACTAAATAAATGAGTTGATTAACTTGCATTGATTGAATTAATCTCATTATTTAATTAATTAATTAATTTAAATTTAAATTTACATTTAAATTTAAATTTACATTTAAATTTAAATTTAAATTTACATTTAAATTTAAATTTAAATTTAAATTTAAATTTAATTTAATTTAATTTAATAAAATGTAATTCATTTTTATTAATTTTTAATTTAACTGCTAGCTCAAACATTCACAGCAGAATCCTGGGAAATGTGTTTTGATTCTTGATATTTTTTTCATAAAGGTTTCTTAATTTAACAACAACATACATAGACAATCATAACCATAATAAAACCACAGACAGCAAAATAAATACATAAATAAATTAAAACTTCAAAAATCTATTCTATAATTGTCAGGGTTATAGACCTGTCTGTGTGTGTTTTTGCTCTGTGTCCCAGTTTCTGTCTCCCGTTGATTGTGTTAATTTGGCCCTCAGGGAAATTTCACTGCCTTTGACACTGGCGAGAAAATGAATCTCTGTTCCCTGCAGGTTCCCCGGAGCTTATCACCAGTGCCACTCCTGACCCAGAGACCAGTCCACCATCTTCCCATGGTACGGAGCATTAACCCGATCCCACCGATGACAGAGAGATATTTCCCACCACGATCTGTGAGACAGAGCAAAGCAATGTGCCAGAGCCGGATTCAGAGCCCACCACAAGTGAGAAAGCGATGGACAGTGTGAGCACTGAGAGGAGCTCTACCCCCAGCATCGAGGCTGATGATGGCAGGGCGTTGGTGCCAAAACAAGGAGGGGGATCTAATAGACTGGGAATCTGATCTTGAGATCGAACTGCCCCATTTCCTCTCTTCATTGTTTTCACTGGTCCTGTCCAACCCTTCTTCATCCTTGGTTTTCTCCAGTGCCTGCTCCTCGAAGGTACCTCCAGTGCCCACTCCTAAAACACTGCCCTCCAGCACCTCCTCTTTGAAAGCACTCTCCCTCCCACCCACTTCAGCCTCCTCCTTCCTCATTCAGTCGGTGACACCTTGGTCGGGCATTGACCCAACATCGCCTGTGGACTACTCTCCTCTGGCTAAGCACTGTCGCTTCATCCAACCAGCTCCATTGGGCTCCTTTCTCCTGCCAGCTCCACCTTGGTCCTCAGTCACTCTGGCTCCACTGTGGATCTCTGGATCTCCACCTTCGCCTCCGTCGTCAGAACCCTTGCATCCACTTTGGCCCCCTGGATCGTCCGCATCCTCCTGGCTCATTGGCTCTCCTTCTCCATCTTGGGCTCCTCCTCCATCTGCTCTACCGTGTGTTGACATCATGGCTGTGGCCTTGGTCCAGCTGGACTCATCCTCCAACCCCATCCTGTTTCCTCCCCATCTCCTTCCTACATCTCCTCCCTGGTCCCTCCTCCCAGATATCCGTCCTTCTCTCTTGTGGCTTGCTGTCCTAAGTGAATTGTTACAATAATGAACTGACAGCCAGTTTAAGGAAACCCATTAAGAGTGAAAGTGACATTCAGCCAAGTATGGTGACCCATACTCAGAATTTGTGCTCTGCATTTAACCCATCTGAATGGCACACACACATCAGTGAACACACACCCAGAGCAGTGAGCAGCCATTTATGCAGTAGCGCCTTGCTCAAGGTATTGTCAGCTCAAGATTCAAACCCACAACCCTAGGGTTAGAAGTCAAATTCTCTAACCACTAGGCCATGACTTCCCCTTGAGAGCATCATAGTAACATTTTGTACCAACTGTAAGCAGTTCCAGTTGCCTCTCAAACAGACTCTCTCCAGGTCCTTACACACACAATCACCAAACTCTGATAAAAAAAAGTTGCAAGCATTGTATTCGGGATAGGGTTATGAGCCATCTGTGATTTCACTTGTGAGGCCACCTATTACCAATTCACATGCTTATTGTGTAATGTTTCAAAACAGTTTAATTTGGATATTCTATCATTTCACTTTTATTTAGCTTCTGTCCCAATTATTTTTGGCGTGTGTTGCAGTTATCAAAATCAAAATGTGTTTATAACTACAAAATAAAAAGAAGTTTACCAGTGACAATGCTGAAAAAATCTTATTTTTAATTTTGTCAGTTACATAAAGGTAACAGGGAATTAACAACACTCCCTGCACACTAAAATGTATGATTATTATTATTATGGCTTCTAAAAAACCAAAACAGGAATACTTATGTAAATTAGCAATACATCAATGACATTATTTAATACTTGGTAATATACCGTCTCAGATTCAAATGTAACCATGGTTCCTTGACAGAACGAGGCACTGCATCGGGTTATGCTTTGGGAACGCTCTTCAGCATGACCAGCCCAGAATAATGTGTGTAATCAGTCCAATGGATGGGCGAGACGTCATAGGCGGGTGACATCAGAAACCAGGAATCTTAAAAGCACATGCAGCAAATCCGGCATTTAGCCTCTGGGAATAAAGCAAGGCAGAGATGCCGGGAGTGTGGCACTGCGTTGCAGCGTCTCGTTCCTTTGAGTAACCATGGTTCTTAAAAAAAAAACAGTGAACAGTGCTCTCTCCATCCTCAATACCATGACTTAGGTGCCCTTGATCAATGCATTGAACCACCAACTTCTCCATGGGTGCCGCAGCATAAATGGCTGCCCACTGCTCTGGGTGTGTGTTCACTGCTCTGTGTGTGTGCACTTCGGATGGGTTAAATGCAGAGCACGAATTCTGAGTATGGGTCACCATACTTGGCTGAATGTCAGGTCACTTTTTTTTGTACTTTTTACATGTATAACCTGAGACGTTCCTCTTCTGGAACTCAAGCTGCATCTAAAGACGCTTTGGGAACGACAATGCCCACGCCACAACACTTTCAAATATCTAGTGTGGAGGAGCACGACTAAAGGAGCCATGAGCCTGACAAGTAATCGTGGTCATCCCAATCAATGGCCAAACTTCAAATGCAGTGAGTCTTGACCCCCAAGAGAGGGTAAATCAGAGGACTCAAGGCTTTGGCCTCCTGATCCACTGCTTAGCATAAGCTTCTTCTGGCTGGAGGCCTTAACCTCAGCACACAGCAGAGGAAACATGTAACACTGCCTCTTCCCACTGCAAGGTCACAGAGAGGGGCGTGGTAGGCCTCAATGGCTGCCACATAGACCTTCAGGGTGGAGTGGGTCAACCCTATACAGTGAAAATTCTGCAAGAACTCCAGAACCGTACCAACCAGGCAGTTAACTGGGTTGAGTTGGCAGTCTCCGCACCAGGAGGTGAAAGGTTTCCACATTCAGGCGTACAGTTTCCTTGTGGAGGGAGCTCTGAATTGAAGAATGGTCTCAGCAATCTCAGTTGAAAAACTGTAAGATATGAGTTGTGCCTTCTCAGAGGCCACACCTACAGCATTCAAGCTCTGTGTGGGGGTGAGCCCTCTCCTGATGGTAACCTCCCATGGTGTGCCGTCAAAGAGAGAAATCAGGTCAGAGAACCATACTCAGCCCGACAAGAATGGGGCTACTAATCACAGAAGGAGTCAGTCCCAGTGCACTCTCTCCAGAACTCCTGGGAGCAGAGAAATCAGGGGAAAGGCATACAGACGAAGGCTCGGCCACGTCTGTACCAAGGTATTCAGCCCCAATGGACCTGGATGTGTCAGAGAGAGAGCCACTTCACAGACTGCGGGCAGGGTGGTCACTCATGACCGCACCCAAACCGGTGAGGAACACATCCGTTGCTAGCATTATGCAGTGATAAGGAGCTCCTTGCTCTGAGATGAACTTGCCTGTTTGCGTGCTGAACTTCAGTGCCCTAACTGAGCAGTTCAAAAGACACACATCTAAAATAGGACACAACACCTCATCCTTCCTCGGAACAGTGAAGTACCAGCTGTAGGACCTGGACTCTGCTACATGAGAATGGCCTTGATGCCCGCCATCCTCAGAGAGTGTATACATCTGTTCCATTACAAGAGCATGCTCGGGGGCCAACCAGGGTGGGAAAGTCCCTGTTGAATTGAGGCAAAGGAGAACCAAACTAGAATCTGTGTAGTCTCACTACAGTTGTCAGTAGTTTTCACGCTGCAAAATATTCCACTAAAGAAATCGGTTTATATAAACTGATCTCTGGTGTCATCAGAGCAGTTAGCTCGGTGCCCTGAAGCAGCACACCGGCAGGAGACAGCCAAACTATCAGCTCTGGAAACTTCCATGGAGGTCGCAAGCCACTTAGCACTGCTACGTTTCCGGGCGGTAACTGAGAGAAGAACTCGCTGGAGACCGCTGTGCCCTAGAACCCCTGGCAGATCGATCTCCTGAGGAGCACGGAGGAAAGACGGGCACTTTGTAATGCAGTTTACACCGCTCTTCCCAGAGGGGTCTGCCCTCCGAGGTCCTGAGCCACAGCATCAGGACTCTCAAAGCTGAAGACTCCTATTAAAAACGACGTTCCTCAGACCACCATCATCTGCTAGGAAGACTAGACCAGAGCCTGCTCAGGGCAGAACCCAATGAAGCACACATGGCAGGGGCTCCCACACTGCCTTGTGACCTCCTAAATGAACCAGTCTCGCGAGACTGGCCTCTGGTGCGTCTGGAGCAGCTAGCTCTGTGCCCTGAAGCGGCGGACCGGAAGGGGACGACCGTACTAGCTGCTCTAGATACCTCCACAGAGGAAGCGAGCCTCTTAGTACTGCTATGTTCCTGGGCAGTAACTGAGAGAAGCACTCGATAGAGACCGCTGTGCCCTGCAACACAGACAGGGTTGGCAGATTGATCTACTGAGGGCACTGAGGAGAGACGGGCACTGTGTAATATGGTCTACACTGCTCTTCCACAGAGGGAACTAGCCCTCAAAAAGTCCTAGGGCTTAGGCATCAGGACATTTACGATGAAGACTATCCAGTGACAATGACAGTCTGCAGAACCACCTTCCGCTAGAAGCCTTCGGCATGGGAGAGTCACTCTGATTCTAGACTCAGCTGAGTATGAGAAGTGACACCCCCAGCACAAAGGGCTGGAACGCGGTAGGTTTGTGACTGCTCCGTCCAGCAGCCCTTGCTGACCCCCTCAACTTCCTCAAAGGAAGAGTGGTAATCACTCAAGAAACTGCATCCAAAGAGCTCTGGTACTAGGGAACACGGGTGGAGATAGGATGAGCCTTCTCCAATCTGTCTGCCAGATCATGTGCGATCCCCGCAATCTATGTCACCACCATGCCTCAGCAGTAGCAGGACCACAACCGCAAGATTGCATGCACAGACACACCCCTTGAAGCGTGCCCAGCAAGAACGGAGCTCTTAACAGTGAGAAAAGCACAATCAGCCAGGCACAGTCAGGCAGAGAACTGCACCCTCTCACCGGGGGAAAAATCCTGCAATCTGGGCTTCCGAACCCCCAAGAGCGGGCACCAGATCTGATGGTTAAGGAAGAAGATAGGGACTTGCCCATCTACATTCCTTCCACCTGGATCCGAAAGCAAAACCTGTGAGCATAACCACCACCCTGCCTTGCAGACAACATACACACTGTGTGTGACCCTGCACCTTTTTTTTCTTTGTGGGCAGGGAACACGCAGCCTGGCTGCTTGCTCTCGTCCAAAACTTCTCTTTACTGAAGCATTGATGAAATGGCTTGAACCTTAATTAAACACACCTGATCTGAATCAGGGTTCAAATTAAACTGCAAAACTATAGCCCTATTCGGATGGGACTAGTTTTACAGGGGGTCGTTAGAGAAATCTGCGTTTCACAGACGTACTTGGTGATTTTAATCCCGTCCGAATCTGCCACGTCTGTGTTTTTCTCACACAACCTCTGTGATAATTCCAGAGAAAATTATATACCGTTTTTCAGCAAACTCAGTGATCCTCTAACTAAACTAATCCCGTCCGAATGCGAATGTCTGTGATTGCCGGTGATATTTTCTCTCATAACGCGTGTCCTTGTGTGTTTTGGCCAACCTGAATTACCGTAAATGCTCTTACCGCGCGGACGTTTGATATATTTGCTTAGCAAATAAATAATAATTTAAAAAATTATACAAATTATAAAATAAGAGCGAGATTGCCTAAACTGTTAATACTTGCTATTGTAATATCAGCATCAGGTAAGATTACTCACATTAATTTATGTACTCAGTTACGAAATGTTTTAATTACATTTAATAAAAAAGAAAAAGGAAAACAAGTTAAACTAAAGGAACCACACATTAACATGGTTTTGCTATACTAGCCATTTAGTATTCATTGTGTAATAATACTAAGGCAATCATTCTGAATGAATGCAATGCACGCATACAGAGTGCGTGTTCTCTGTGATGGCCAGATGCACAAATCAGACACTCCCACCTCTGTAATAAACACGGAGATACTAGTCCTGTCCGAATTGGTACATGAAAATCACAGACTTCAGGTGGTAAGAATCGAAACTCAAACGTAGTTTAGAAAACTAGTCCCGTCCGAATAGTGCTTATGTCTGCCAAGGAGCTGAGTTTGGTGCCACCATCCTAAATGATAAACTTCTCATGTCATTCCAAATATCAGAAAATATAATTCACTAACTTTGAGATGTCTCCTGTAGTCAGAGCGCTGATGATCCACTCTAGATCCAGAGTTTTAAAGGGAATGAGTATAAGACTTGTGGAGTTGTCTAAATCGGTGGCGCTCTCTGGATACATAAGGTGATGAGTAGTCTTATAGCCAACATCCTCTTCAAAACCCTGTGTTGGAGCCTGGTTCATTCTGTTAATAAAACAAAGTGCACACACTTTAACATAATGTTATAAAGTATTTCACAGTTATGTGCATGTCTGTTATAGTAGGACGGTGTGGTATATTTATAATTATATATTTCAGCTATATTGCAAGGTTGATTACTGCAAAATTCTGTTGATTATTGCCAAAATTTCTACATTAAAACTTGCTTGAATTTTCCTGCTCTGACCCACAATTAAAAGTGGGGTATAGAGTAATTAGCACTTGGTGATTTTGCAAAAAATACAAATTTTTACATTTTTAACTAGTCAACTTAAAAATGTAACTACAACATGATTCAAGTTACTTTTTCTTTATTAACCCTTTAGTTTTAAATTCTATTCCAAGTGTAGCACACATGAAATTGTCAACATGATGTAAATGTTAAACAAATCAATTGTAAAATATCTTTGAAGAAAATATGCAAAAACTACAACTACATATTATGCAAACTTTTCTTATATATGTATGTTTAGAAATAATAGAAGGAAAATTGTTTTAGGAAATCTCAAAGAATAAGGTATAACACCAATAGACTTTTATTAACTATTAATGTTCTTTAAAAACAACAACAACAGCTTTCAGACTGTCACCATGATGCATACATGAAATATCAGACATACAGTTATACTTCAAATTAAGTTAGTTTTCATTCTTTGTTTCAGGGCAAAAAGGCTGAGTGACAGTAAACTGTTAACAAACTTTTCAACACCCCCCAACTGCTGGAGGCGGGGTGTAGATTAATGTAAACATGTCAAGACGCTTGCACCAAGTCAAGTATCTTGTTTGCAACAAAAAAGAACCATTCCATTATCAGTCCTTTAAGGGAAGTGTGAATGGCTCATAGTCTGAGAACTTTAGCATGACGTGGAAAAAGAATATTGGTAAGTTTGTTACTTTATTTTATTAGTGTTCATTTATTTTATTAAACTGGATAAATTGTTACACCTTTTTATATTGTGGTAATGTGGTTTCATGTCTTACTTTTGATACATAATAAACAAAGGTTTATTATCGTATATTCGTTTGGCATTTTATTTACTGTATACCCTTTAAAGTATCCTGGTAAAACCAGACTCTGCTACTTCACTTTGCTTCGTAGACAGAGTCTGGAATGGCATAATAGAGAAGTGTTTTCTCTCTCTCTAGGGGACGCTTGTCTGAAGTTTAAAATCATTGGTTACCCGTAAGCCAATCAGATACGTTTAGTTATGACGTATGTTATGCGCCTGTACAGCCGCATCGAAGCACAGACATCATGCATCGAACTCAAATCTATGATTGAACTTCCACTGTAAACCTGTTGTTAAACACTCTTCTTGTTCTGGCTTCAGTTTGAAAAAGAGTTGAATGTTCTCCATAACAGAGCGAATTGCATCCCGTGTCTCGTTTCCCATTTCCGCGGTCGTTTCGGTTTTCGATTTCTCTAACCTACAATTTAAAACTCGGTGCTTAGCATCTACGTCACGACTCTCAGCCCGCCCTCTGTTCGTTGATTGGCCCGGCTGTTTCCAGACCAGTGGCAAACAGAAAGCTCTGACGCTGTATCAGACTGAGTACAGAAGCGAAATGAAATTGAGCGGAAGTAGGAAGTCTGACGTAGTCAGGCTACCTTTAAAGTTCCTTATTGAAAGAACCAGTGGTGGACGAAGTACACAAATCAAGTACTTGAGTAAAAGTACAGATACATATAATAAAATATTACTCCAGTGAGTGTAAAAGTACTCCTTTTTTAATTTTACTCAAGTGAAAGTACAAATGTGCTCAATTTGTTATGTACTTAAGTAAAAAAGTACTGAAAGATTTTTTATAATCCTACTGCAGAGCTGGGTAGATTACTTATGAATTGTAATCAGTTACTGATTACAGATTACATGAAAATAATTGTAGTTAGTAATATAATCTTTTAGATTACACAATTTTGGTAACGTAATCTGATTACTGTTGGATTACATTTAGATTACATTTGTGCTAACCCTTATTTGATATCACATATATTCAGCATATGTTCAGCTTAATCTTGTACTTTTTTTTAAAAATATATTTAAAAATATATATATGTAATTTCACCAAAGAGAGCCACAATAGCTTATTGTGTCCTTACACATAATTGTGTCTTTAAAAAAATAAAAAAAATAAATAAATAAAACATAGAAGTGAATATTACTGTATCATTGATAAACATCAAACAATAGGTACATTGCAAACATGAATTTTGAAAAAGACACACAGCGATGACATTTCTATCCGTCTCAAACCATTTTAAGTGCAGAGTAACAATGAGAAAAAGACAAACAATAACAAAATTACAAAAATGAATATTAAAGAGGATGAAACTCATTGCTAACATTGCTAATACAGGGCTCGACTTTAAGCTTTTACATGAGCTTGTCAGAGTAAAAAAGTTACTTGTCTGGGGAAAAAAGTTGTTTTTTTTGGCACAAATGTAATATATTCTGAAGCAGTCTCATCAGTGCTCTATCAGGTATTATTTTATTCAACATATATATATATTTATATTTGCCATAAATTGATTGCTGTTATACTTTTTAACTTTATAAAGGGAAATATTTTCCTAAACTGATTAAATGTAGATGTCTACATTTATGTTGAATTCTTACATGTGATCAATAGGCTACATTAAATTAGAATAATATGACATTATGGTTGTTATTATTAAAATGAAAACAGTATCGACAAACTCCATCTGTCCAAATGCATAAATAATGTTATTAGATTAATGTTTTACTTTTTTGACGTACAAAATATGTAATGTTGGAAAAATGCAATGATACTTTTAAATATGATATTAAACCAACAGTAGGTGGTGACAAGTCACTGTCTTAGTGAGTGAATCATTGATTCAACCAATTTGTTCAAATGGCTGATTCATTCAACAAATGAAGCAATTTACTGAATCATTGACTCGTTTGAAAATGAATAATTTAGTAACGAAAGACTTGTGTGTTGCTTGGGGATCTGTTACTGTTCTGCTGTGGCTTTGCTTATAGTTATTTTTGTTTGAAATCAAGTAAAAAAAGATCCACAATGTCTCTAAAATGTAAGTCAGTTAACATTACTAGTTTATTTAACTGACGATTTATAAAATCAATATCACATTTACAATCAAGTTGAAAGTCGGGAAAACATCACTCCTTGTCATGTGATGTTGCACATATTATACAGAATATTTAGATTTTTTTCTACCGCACAAACATGTGTTTGTTCATGTTGTTTCTTTGTGTGTGTGGTTGCGCTTATAGTGTTGATTTCTCTGTGAGTCAGACGGCTATATGAGCTTCAGCTGACGTAACCTTGATACTGTCAATACAATATCCGTTATTAGTCACCGTTTACACTGAAAGTAATAAAATCAGAATCATTCTCGCCAAATTGTGCTGCCCTAGTTATTGTTTGTTATAAAACATTTTATCAGGTTACTTGTCCATTCGTTCCGTTAATGTCGAGCGCTGGCTAATATATACAGACCATTTCCAGGTCAAATATTTCATCTCAAAACACTTGAAGTGCACAATGAAGAAAAATCAACATTACAAAAATATATTAAAGAACATGAAATTAAAAAGAGCTTCCCCTTCTTTTTTCATTATCTTGTTGCTGATTTTTTTCTTAACGCAATTCTGACACCCCTCCCGTCTCCGCTGGAAAAACTCTAAGAATCACGAACGTGTATATAAATGTTAAGAAAAAAGAATGACTCATTACAATTGTGCAAATAATATGTAATCATGTAATCCATAAAAAAGTAACTGTAGTCTGATTACTAGTATTTCAAAAAGTAGTTTACTCTAATTACAAGTACTTGAGTTTTGGTATCTGATTACGTAATCCAGATTAAATGTAATCCGTTACTATCCAGCTCTGTCCTACTGCTCAAAATACTATATGGAGTCAAGATATATTTTTGTTGTTGATATGAGAGTGATGTTAACTGTGACTATACTGTGATGTACCTGAGAGAAAACAGAGATGACCATCTGATTTTCACCAGTAAGAACAAAGTATTTTAAAGCTTGTTGTTTTACAGAACATCAAAGTTACAGTAAAAAGTTTGGACACACCTTCTCATTCAAAGAGTTTTCTTTATTTTCATGACTATGAAAATTGTAGAGTCACACTGAAGGCATCAAGGGCTATTTGACCAAGAAGGAGAGTGATGGGGTGCTGCGCCAGATGACCTGGCCTCCACAGTCACCGGACCTGAACCCAATCGAGATGGTTTAGGGGTGAGCTGGACTGCAGACTGAAGGCAAAAGGGCCAACAAGTGCTAAGCATCTCTCGGGGAACTCCTTCAAGACTGTTGGAAGACCATTTCAGGTGACTACCTCTTGAAGCTCATCAAGAGAATGCCAAGAGTGTGCAAAGCAGTAATCAAAGCAAAAGGTGGCTACTTTGAAGAACCTACAATATGACATATTTTCATTTTTTTCACACTTTTTTGTTATGTATATAATTCCATATATAATTCCACATGTGTTAATTCATAGTTTTGATGCCTTCAGTGCAAATCTACAATTTTCTTAATCATGAAAATAAAGAAAACTCTTTGAATGAGAAGGTGTGTCCAAACTTTTGGTCTGTACTGTATATATGACATGATAATAAGGCCTGAAGTTATGAAGAACATTAAGGAAAATATAATAATATTTTCATAATGATTTTTTATTTCTCAAACCTTAAGAAAGAAAACACTTAAAAACACCCCTGGCCAAACGGGGTGCATCTCTTCCCCTCTTTGATAATTACTGTAGTTACCATGTTCTGAACATCACATCCTTTCTTTTCTCCCCAGATGCAATCTATATATATAGGTGGCTTTGGAAAACTTGTCTCGGATGTTTCTCTGCTTCACTTTTTGCATAACTCCGGGTTGTAGACACCTAGCTTCGTTGCAATTTCTTTCTAGGAATTAAATACTTTCTCTGAAACATTGAAGTCTGTCTGTGAGCGATCGTACAGGTGCAGATATATCTGTACAGCTCAGCTATTCGACACTCCAGTGTATTAAGGAGATG
Source organism: Carassius auratus (assembly GCF_003368295.1). NCBI lineage: Eukaryota > Metazoa > Chordata > Actinopteri > Cypriniformes > Cyprinidae > Carassius > Carassius auratus. The sequence goes on from NC_039261.1 coordinate 2,037,609, forward strand.
TTGCTCTACTGTAGGACCTCCATAGAATGAGGAACGAACCGAGAAAAATAATGTGGAGATTGAGAACACAACCATTGATTGTGTTATCGCCAAGGTTGGAAGTATATCGGGGCTTTAAGTATAGTAGTTCTTTGCAGGTTTTTTTATTTCGATTGCACTGCTTTTCCATTGTCATTTCTGTGTAAACATTGATGTGTTTGACTGTTGTGTTCATGTCTCTTGCAGTGTCTCATGCATGAAACACAATTCTTAAAACACGGCACTCAAGTTAAAAGTAGTTCACTCCCATCTTCTTGAATGTTTTACCTATTCCACTGCCCATGTCACATCTTTGTCAACATGGCAAAACATTAAATTCTAATTAATCTATAAAATCAGGGGAAATCACCCAGCCCTAGGTATGATATTATTTAACAAAAATTCATGAAACAAAGCAATCTTTTTTTTCCATAGGATGTTACAACCCAATAACTGTAGCAGGTATAAAGAACAATCAGATACTAGGTCTGTGCAAAAAAACGAATGAGATTTTCATGAACATCTTTTCAGTAAAGACGCTCCTGTGATTAGAAGTATCTCTCCAGCACGTGCGTTCATATCTGGGTTGCCAGGTTTTCACAACAAATCCTGCCCTTTTGCTTCTCAAAACTAGCTCAATCGCGTTTCCAGAAGGTTCCCCGATAAAAAATTGCTTCCCAGGGTTAAAATATACCCCGACTTCAAAGTTTCAGAGTAAGTATTTAATTCCTAGAAAGAAATTGCAACGAAGCTAGGTGTTGACAACCCAGAGTTATGCAAAAAGTGAAGCAGTGAAATATCCGAGACAAGTTTTCCACTTGGCAACACCAGTTGGCATTTACTACACCGAGCTGTAATTCACTGACAATCTACACAAAATCGATGTTAAAATCGCAGGGGATTCTTTGTCGATTTTGAAAACGATTTTGTGTTAGTTGTTGGTAGACTACGGCTCTGTGTAGTAACTGCCGCTCCACCTGAACCCGTGTTGCCAAGTCTGCGGTTGTTTTTCATGTCCGCGGTTTGAAGCAACCCCAATACCTATAATGTGATATTTAGCCCCTAAAATGTGAATTTACCAGGGCAACCCTTCCAAAAAAATTATATTTTAACCCCGGGAAGCAATTTTTATCGGGGAACCTCCCGGAAACGCAATTGGGCTAGTTTTGGACTTGGTTTAAGAAGCAACTGGGCAGGATTTGTTGTGAAAACCTGGCAACCCTGATCTGAATGCACATGCTGGAGATATACTTCTAATTACAGGAGCATCTTTACTGATGAGATGCGCATGAAAATCGCATTCGATTTTTTGCACAGCCCTATCAGATACAATAACAATAAGGTAAAAAATGTCCATAAGTTCACAAAACATTTCTTGTTCATACAGAATTCTAGGCTCTCAAAGGACATTTGTGATTCAAATAATATTTTGAGGAGCCCAAATGGTAGAAGCCAGTACTGGAAGAAGTACATACAAACACACATCTTTTTTACATATATATATATAGCAAGAATTTCCTATTCAACGTTTACAGACATGATACATTAATTTTTAATAGATTATTTAATAAATTATTCCTCTTTGATGTGTAGAAAAAAAACACTTTTTTACCGTATGACAAAATCACTGGAGTCGATAAAGGACCCATAACCGGTCTCCCGAAGGTTCCCAGAATTACCGACTACAGAGCATGATCGACAGCGATCTGGATGCGCATCAACATAGCGTTCCTCAGCAGGGATCAGCTGGAATAATCTGTCCAACACTATGGTTAGATTGGATGGGCTCTCCTCAGCCTGTAGCCCCTACACACAATATACAAAGAAAAGACAATATAGAAATGAATAACCAAATCATGAATATTACATTACTACTACTACTCATACTACTTCTACTACTACTACTACTAATAATAATTTAGGAATAACTAAGAAGCCTAGTGTGTTTACTATTGATGTAAAAAGGAGAGATAATACAGTATAACAGGATCACTTGGAAGCAAAAACAGATTTTCAGTTTTCCAAATATTGTGCAGTTCTTAGATTTGGAAGAAAATTACATTATGTGGGAGAGAAGGGCAAAACAAATCACAAGAAATTACAAACGCAAATGTGAACCCCCCCACCAGCCTATTTAGAAAACATTCTAAGTCAAAAAATAAAAATAAAAATCACAAACCACTACAACAAACTTGGCTAGATAGAAAGGTATGTATAGTTTGAGAAATTGCCATTCGTTTGAGAATAGATTACTCACCAATGACTGGATGAGACATCTGTCAATCAAGGTATTAGGTCTGTGCAAAAAATCTAATGCGATTTTCATGACCATCTCATCAGTAAAGATGCTCCTGTGATTAGAAGTATATCTCCAGCACGTGTGTTCAGATCAGGGTTGCCAGGTTTTCATAACAAATCCTGCCCAGTTGCTTCTTAAAACTAGTCAAAAACTAGCCCAATCACGTTTCCAGGAGGTTCTCCGATAAAAAATGCTAAATGGTTACGATTTACAGCTTAGGGAAATAAAAAATTCAGTATCTCAAAAAAAAAAAAATAATATTCAATTTTGAGCTTGAGTATATATTTTTTTATTTTAATTTAGTTAACTTTGAGTATAAATACTGGGTACTTCCTGGGATAGTTTAGTACTTGCAACCACAATTATGGGAAAAACTACTGACTTGAAAGACTTGATCATCAACACCCTCCACAAGGAGGGCAAGCCACCGAAGGTCAATCATGAAAGGGCTGGCTGTTCATAGAGTGGTGTATCAAAATATATTCATAGAAAGATGACTTGAAGGAAAAATTGTTGTAGTAAAAGGTGCACAAGCAACAGAGATTGCCACAGCATTGGGATGATTGTCAGGAAAAGCCAATTCAACAATTTGGGAGAGGAGTGGGAACACAAGGAGTGGACTGAAGCCAGAGTCAGCGAATCAAGAGTCACCACACTCAGACGTCTTCAGGAAAAGGGCTACAGCTGTCACATTCCTAGAACCAAGTCACTCCTGAAACAAAAAAATGTCGGAAGCATTTCACCTGGGGTAAGGAGAAAAACAACTGGACTGTTGCTCAGTGGTCCACAGTCCTCTTTTTAGATGAAAGTAAATTTGGCATTTCATTTGGATATCGAGGTCTGGTTTTTGGCGTAAGACTGGAGAAGGCAACGAATACAAGCTGCTTGAAGTCCAGTGTGAAGTTTCTGAATTCAGTGATGATTTAGGGAGCTGTGATGTCTGCTGGTGTTGGTCCATTTTATTTTATCAAGTCCAAAGTCAATGCAGCCATCTACCAGGAGATTTTGGAGCACTTAATGCTTCCATCTGCTGACAAGCTTTATGGAGGTGCTGAAATTTTTAGAAATTTAGCATCTGCCCACAGTGTCAAAACCACTTCCAAGTGGTCTGCTGACCATGATATTACTGTGCTTGATTGGTCAGCCAACTTACCTGACCTTAGCCTCACAGAGAGTCTATGGCATAAGTAACATCTGGCAAACAATACAGAGGAGAGAAAGAATTGTATAAACTTGTTAAATCATCTAAACCAACAACATGTATGTTAGGCCCTATACCATCTAAGCTCCTAAAGGAGGTGCTTCCAGAAGTCATAGATCCTCTTCTGACTAATAATACTATTATTGTCATTAGGATATGTCCCCAAAACCTTCAAACTGGCTGTTATTAAGCCTCTCATCAAAAAACCACAACTTGACCCCAAAGAACTAGTTAATTATAGACCAATCTCAAATCTCCCTTTTCTGTCCGAGATACTAGAAAAGGTAGTATCCTTACAATTATATTCCTTCTTAAAGAAAATGGTATCTGTGAGGATTTCCAGTCAGGATTTAGACCATATACTGAGTACTAAAACTGCTCTCAAATGAGGTTACAAATGAGGTCATCTGCAGGTTACAAATGACCTGCTCTTATCATCTGATCTTGGTTGTATCTCTCTATTAGTTCTTTTGGATCTTAGTGCTGAGTTTGACACTATTGATCACAACATTGTTTTGCAAAGACTTGAACACTTTGTTGGAATTAATGGAAGTGCATTAGCATGGTTTAAATTGTACTTATATGACCGCCATTAATTCGTAGCAGTGAATGAAGAGGTATCATATCAATCACAAGTGCAGTATGGAGTACCTCAAGGCTCAGTACTACGGTCGCTACTCTTCATGCTTTATATGTTACCCTTGAGAGATATCATCAGGAAACATGGTGTTAGCTTCCAACTGTTATGCTGATGATACTCAGCTCTGTATTTCTTCACGGCCCGGTGAAACACATCAATTTGAAAAACTAATGGAATGCATAGTCGATATAAAAAACTGGATGACAAGTAATTTCTTACTGCTAAATTCTGAAAAAACAGAGGTGTTAATTAAAGGGCCTAAAAACTCTGCATATCAAGTCAAGTCAAGTCACCTTTATTTATATAGCGCTTTAGACAAAATACATTGCGTCAAAGCAACTGAACAACATTCATTAGGAAAACAGTGTGTCAATAATGCAAAATGACAGTTAAAGGCAGTTCATCATTGAATTCAGTAATGTCATCTCTGTTCAGTTTAAAAAGTGTCTGTGCATTAATTTGCAATTCACGAGTTCACATCTACGTATATTAATACAGTAAGTTTGTATTTGGCGTGCTGTCCAGGTGGAGGGCTCCAAGCTCGGAATGTGGCCCGAACCCAGAGTACTCCCCTGGTTGTGGTGAGAGTAGATGGATCTATAAGTGAGGAGACATGGGGTGGAGGTGGGATGCTGAAAACTGTCAACGAACAGAGGTAGGTTCTGCTGTTATTTATACCTTGTCATGAGTTGATTACTGATTGGTCTCCACTTGTGTTAATCAGGTTAATGAACTGCGACTGCTCCTCCCGAACTTTGTTATAAAACAGCATTCAAGTCAACGATATCGCTGTAGATGAAGTGACCCCAACTATGCAAGCCAGAGGCAACAGTGGCAAGGAACCAAAACTCCATCGGTGACAGAATGGAGAGAAAAAAAACCTTGGGAGAAACCAGGCTCAGTTGGGGGGCCAGTTCTCCTCTGACCAGATGAAACCACCAGTTCATTTCCAGGCTGCAGCAAAGTCAAATTGTGCAGAAGAATCATCTGTTTCCTGTGGTCTTGTCTTGGTGGTCATCTGAGATAAGGTCTTCACAGGGGATCTGTATATGGGGCTCTAGTTGTCCTTGTCTCCGCTGTCTTTCAGGGCTGTAGAGGTCCTTTCTAGGTGCCGATCCACCATCTGGTCTGGATACGTACTGGATCCGGGTGACTGCAGTGACTCTCTGCAGAGTCATTGATGTGACTCTCCCCAAACTTCAAATGTTCGATAAGAGTCCTGCCCTGAACACATCTGAAGGCCAATATTTCATTATAATGATAGCACCACCTGCTGGCAACAGAAAGATTGGCACATATATGGAATACATTTTCATATATTCCACTTATATTTATGAGTTTGAATACATATTTCTCACCGTTCACATTTTTACTAAAGCCACTTGCTGCCGGTGATCCCAGGTGCGAGGGCTCGTTCATCGCTGCTTGCAGCTTTAATTAGGGCCAGAGCACCGATGGTGTGAGGACCCTATTGTATCTGCTCTGTTTATTATATTATTATTCCAGTTCTTCTTCTTTTCAAAAATGAATCACATTTTTGAGAGCTTAAACATGCTCAAAAAGTCATGAATCTTTGCACAGGCGTCAAACCTGGTGAAAATATTAGTCTAATATAGGATTCAGAAGAGGGTGTGGCAAAATGGCTCGACAGTGCCACCTATACTAAGAAAATCAGCAGCCTTCCAGCTATGTTTCATGTAGGTGCACGGAAATTGGCACACACATTTAACACACCAATACCTACAAAAAAGACTCTTGGAGCAAAATTCTAAACCCAAAAGGAAGTCTGTTAATTTTAATATTATGAGCAAATTTTGTTTAATTTTTGTCATTTCCGTGCGTTGTATTTTAACGAACTCCTCCAAGAGATTTATTCAGATCAACACCAAATTTGGTATGCCTAATCTAAAGGCCTTTGCAATGTTAAATTGCGAAGATCTTGAGTTTTCGTTGAAGGGCGTGTCTGTGGCGGCCTGGCGAATTTCGATGTTTCGCCCTGAAAAATAAAGTTGCTATAACTCAGACATACAATGTCGAATCTTCCCCAATCTTCACATGTTTGATAAAACTCCGAACCTGAACAGATTGACATGCCCACATTCAGTTACAGTCACAGCGCCACCTATTGGGAACAGGAAGTGACGTGTTTTACACTGTGACTAACTACTCCTAGAAATTTTATGAAATCAATGTCTTTTTTGTGGTCAGTCTAATCTAGAGGACTGTGCAAAGTTCAGTTGTGAAGATCTTGAGTTTTCGTTAAAAGGCATGTCCATGGCACCGTGGAGAAGTTCAATCGTGGAGAAGTTCAATCTTCCCCAAACTTGACATGTTCGATAAGAGTCCTGGCCTGAACACATCTGAAGGCCAATAATCCATTATAATGATAGTGCCACCTGCTGGCAACAGGAAGATTGGAACATATATGGAATATACTTTTATATATTCGACTTGTATTTATGACTTTAAATGCATATTTATCATGTTCACCTTTTATTATAGCAACTCGCAGGTGGTGAGCCCGGGTGCGAGTGCCCGTTCATCACCACTTGCAGCTTTAAATTTTCTTATTATTCTTATTTTTCTTACTCCAATTATTCTTATTGTATTTTTCTAGTGCTCAAATAAATAACTTGTATGATGTCTAAGATTCTGTCTAGTGTTTTATAATTTAAAAAAAAAACTATGCAGTGGTATGTTTACTGACTAAATAGTTTGTAGAAGCCTTCAATACTATTGGGAAATATATTTTTGCATATTTGGGGGGTGGGGGTGTAGACATAGTCTCATAAAAATATATGCAGGAGTATCATTTTTCATGATATCTTTTTCTGATTTGAAATAGAAACTCATGAGACATGTGGCTTTCAACCCATTACTTTTCTAGATTGCTCCAGGACTCATTATATGTATTTTTATATCAAATAAAAATAATATTCAAGTGTGGTAAAAAAAAAAAAAAAAAAAAAAAAAAAAAGCTCTTCAGTGTCTATAACATTTAATATTTTTGAGCATTATCAAATCTGGTTGATAAAGCTGCAAGGGTCTTCTTTCCAAAGACACCAAAATTATGTTTGTAACACACTGAAGTAGGAAACTGTTACAATTATAAGTTAGGTAGAGCACTTTCAGCTGTGAGTCCCATAATGGGGGGTACTGGCTAACAGGTTAAACTTTAGTTAGTGTGTAATGCTGTTGTTATAGTATAACTAACATCTGTAAAATTGTAAAGCTCAAAGTTCAATGCCAAACGAGATATTTTATTTAACAGAATTTGCCTACAACGAACGACCCGTTTGGACTACATCCCTCTAGTTCCTGCAGTAGGTAATGACGTCACTAAAACAGTTTTTTGACTAACCTCCTCCCCCATGAATACACAAAAAGGGGGCGTGGTCTTCTTGCGCTCTGACAGAGAAGAGGAAGAGCTGCGTTTTTGTTTGTCGCCATGTCGTCTAAATGCTGTTATTTTGATCTCTGAGTCCAATCACCTTTGTTTGGCCTTCCCAGGGATGCTGTACTTAGAGATCAATGGTTATAATTTTTGTTTAACTCGGTTCCCGAAAATTATAATACACATGTAAAACTATGTGCAGCACATTTAGCTGAGGACAGCTTCCTCAATCTGTTTAATACCGGATTCACACAAATATTATTCTTGAAAAATGGAGCAGTTCCCTCTTTGTCTGGAGAAGGCTTTATTTATGGACCACAACCGGTAAGTGTATTTTATTATTTAAGTTGGTGCGTTTAACAGTTTCTGTAACTTATTAAACAAAGGGCAACGCTGTTTAGCTTTGTTAACTAGATGATAGGGCTGTGCAAAAAAAATTGAATGTGACTTTCATGCGCATCTTGTCAGTAAAAAACGCTCCTGTGATTATAAGTACATATCTAGCACGTGCGTTCAGATCTGGGGCCTGTTCTTCGCACGTCGCTAACTCAGTTAACTGGAATTGAATGTTGACATTTTGGCGTTGTAACGTTTGACCAGGCTCCAGTCCACCAGAGGGAGCCTTCACCTGAATATTGAATACTTCGCCCGGTGCGGATCCAGCGGAAGTCTCTAATCTCCTTTCTACCATCGAGTATCAAAAGGATCTACTGAATGGTTTTCAACACCAGTTGTTGACGCTAAGAGCCACCAATGAGCATTTGACACAGTACATTCAGTCTCTACCTGCCCCACGACCTGACCCGGTAAGATTCGCGTTACCTGATAAGTTTGATGGCTCTCCTGACAACTGTGTTTGGTTTCCTACGACAGTGTTCTATCTATTTCTCTAACCAACCTGAAACTTATCACCAAGACCATACAAAGTGTTCATTTAACATGACCTTGCTTACCGGGAAAGCATTAGAGTGGGCTACTGCTGTTTGGGATCATGATACACATATCCAGCAGTTTTATAGTTATTTCATGCAATTGATTCGTGATGTCTTCCAATATCCTGCTGGGGGCATGGATGCAGCAACTCAACTAACTCAGTTACGCCAAGACTACAGGCCAGCTTCTGACTATGCTATCCAGTTTCGCACTCTCGCAGCACAAAGTGGGTTTAATGATGTTGCTTTGAAGCACATCTTTCGTTCAAGTCTGTCTGCTAAATTACAAGCGGAATTACTATGTAAGGATGACTCCCTCGACTTCTCCCAGTTTGTTACCCTTGCTATCAAGATTGACAATCTTTTACGAACTTAACCAAGTCCCAAGTCTAACTTCGCTTATGTGCCTACTATTACTGCGCAAACACCATGTCAGTCTGTTCCCTCTGAAGCCATGCAAATTGGACGAACTCACTTAACACCTGATGAATGGAGAAGAAGATTACTCAATCAACTCTGTTTCTACTGTGGTGAATCAGGACATCGCTGTTCCAACTGTCCTGTTAAACCTGCTGCAAACCCCTATTCAAGTTATCGAGAGAGTCACATGTTCAATACTTTACAAATCAGTTTATGCTTGTCCCTTCCCATCATTTTGTCAGTTGCTAATGAAAACCATCATTTTTCAGCGTTAATAGATTCTGGAGCTGCTGCAAATGTGATCCATCAGGATTTAGTTAAGCAGTTGAACATTCCTACAATCAAATGTGAGCCACCTATTGCTGTTACTGCCGTTGATGATGGTCCTGTCGGTAAAGGTCATATCACTCATCAAACACTTCCCATAAAACTTGTTTGGCCTGTTTCACATGGAAGAAATCACTCTATATGTTATATTATCACCACGAAACCCAGTAATCCTAGGATATCCTTGGTTTTCTACACACGAACCACAGTTTTCCTGGAGGGAGAAGGAGTTGGTCAGTTGGTCACCTCATTGTCACTCTCACTGTCTAGAGCTGCCCACCAAGCTTCCAGTCTGCACTGGACTGGACTCATCTAGCCAAGAATCCAACTTCACCACCCACTAATGTCCCTACTGAGTATGCTGACTTCGCCGAGGTGTTTAGCAAAGACAAGGCCACCAATTTGCCACCTCATCGCCCCTGGGACTGCGCCATTGACCTCCTTCCTAACACCTCTCCACCTAAGAGTCGTGTTTATCCGCTGTCTATTCCTGAAACCAAGGCCATGGAAGAATACATTGAAGAGGCCTTATCTTATGGGTTTATTAGGCCATCCACCTCTCCCGCTGCATCTGGGTTCTTTTTTGTTGACAAGAAAGATGGTGGTTTAAGACCTTGTATTGACTATCGAGCACTCAACGCTATCCCTGTTAAGAATCGCCATCCTTTGCCTCTTATCCCTTCTTCTCTGGAGCAATTACGTGAGGCCAGCTATTTTACAAAATTGGATCTCAGATCTGCCTACAATCTCATCAGAATCTGTGAGGGTGATGAATGGAAGACGGCTTTTCTCACCAGCAGGGGGCACTACGACTATTTGGTTATGGCATGTGGGTTGGCCAATGCACCTTCAATCTTCCAGTCCTTTGTTAATGAAGTTTTCAAGGATCTCTGGAATAAGTATGTGATTGTCTACATAGACGATATCTTGATCTACTCTTGCTCCATGGAGGATCATATCTCTCTTGTAAGAACTGTGTTGTCACGCCTACTCCAAATGGTCTTTTTGTCAAGGCGGAAAATGCCTCCGACTGTGGAATCGGTGCTGTCCTCTCTCAGCGTCATGGAACACCCGGCAAGTTACACCCTTGTGCATTCTTCTCAAGAAAGTTAACTCTAGCCAAAAGAAATTACGATATTGGTAACAAGGAATTATTATCCATCAAGGCCGCTCTTGAAGAATGGAGACACTGGCTAGAAGGCGCCCTTCATCCCTTTCAGGTCATTACAGACCACAAAAACCTAGAGTATATCAAGAATGCCAAGCGTTTGAATCCTCGTCAGGCAAGATGGGCACTCTTTTTCACTCGGTTCAATTTCGCAGTCACATACCGTCCAGGGAGCAAAAATAGTAAGGCAGATGCATTGTCACGTATCTATGACTCTGCCAATTCACAGATGAGACCAGAAACCATCTTACCACCATCCATCATCATCGCACCTATCCAGTGGGACATTATGGAAGAGATTCAACATGCCCAACACGAAGAGCCATCCCCTCCAGAGTGCCCAGCTGGGAAAATCTATGTTCCAACCTGTCTGCGTAACAGAACCATTCAATGGGTTTACACATCCCCTGCTTCTGAACAGCCTGGAATTAATCGCACCACGGCTTTGGTCAGAAATTCTTTTTGGTGGCACACATTATCTGCAGATGTCAGTAACTATGTACGTGCTTGTCAGATCTGTGCTCAGTCACGAACACCTCGACAATTGCCTGCAGGACTTCTAGAACCGCTACCAATTCCCCAACGGCCCTGGTCACACCTGTCTATTGACTTTGTCACTGATCTGGATTCACCACCATCATGGTCTCCATTGACCGCTTCTCTAAGTCTTGTCGTCTCATTCCATTGAAAGGAATACCCACTGCCATGGAAACTGCCGAATATGTCTGCTACCACCACTACTTTATAACAAGAGTATCGTACTGATCCAGGGACAATAATTTAAAATAATCTTTTTTTTTTTTAATAATATAAAAATGCTGTGTAGTCCATAACAGCCAACTATAGACACACCCAGTTTTATTCACTGAAATATTTATTTGCCATACAATTATTACTTCATAATTGTTTTAGAGTCTTACACACATGCTATACAGATAATAGAGTCGTGCATTATTTTGAGTGATGACTGCTATTATAAGAGTGGCTTGATGGAGTGCAGGAGATGCAGATAACATGATATTGACCCTTAAGAAACTTTCATTAATGCTGGTACATAACAAATCTGCCCAAATATGAAATGAACAGATAATTTCTACATCGAAATAAAAATTTAAAGACTGCACAACTATTATAAATTGCGAATCTAAACAATTGGGAATCATGAAAAAAATAAAAACATGTATCTATTATCTGTTTCATGTATCTATTATAACATTTATGTAGTTTTGTTTGCTTGGCTGTTTCCTTATAAAAGTCCAGAAATGTGTCAAGTTTTTCGTCGGGTGTCATTTTAAATTATATGATGTCATTACATTGCCGTCTACCACCAGCCAATCGCTGCACTGCTGATCATGGTTTTGAGTATCGATACATATCCCCTTTTAAGCCAACACATGAACGCGCAATTATCTCAGATAACTCAATCCAGCGATACTAATCATTTTTATATTATTTTTAAATATTTTTTAAATTATTATTATCTTAATTTTTTGTCCCTGGATCAGTATGATACTCTTGTGATAAAGTAGCGGTGGTAGCATACATATTTTGAGTATCAGTTCTGGTTGAAACGAAGCGATCTAATCGTGTTTACATGAAATAAGCCTGCTCCCAAGCAGGTTTAAAGGTGCCATCTGTAATGTTTGGCAAAAAAAAAAAAATCAAGTCATACCCCACATTCCATACCAGATGGGAGCAGTATGCATCAATAAAGTGATATGGTCTACTCTAGAGTTATGGCGTGCTGTCCTGTCCAAAAATAAGGCTACTGATTTGTCGCGTGAATTCATCGTACAGTTGCCAGTAGCCACTGAGTTTGCCACTGACAGGCCGGCGGTGCATCAGTATACACACTCACCTCACGCAGCGAACCGACTCAATTTCCTCACGCGAACGCCTCACTTTCCTCAGCAAACGACTCACTTTCCTCAGCGAACGACTCACTTTCCACACACAGCGAATGACTCATTTTCCTCAGCGAACGGATCACTTTCCACACGCAGCGAATGACTCACGCAGCTAACTGACTCACTTTCGACTCACTCGGCGAACGACTCACTTTCCTCACGTAGCTAACCGACTCACTTTCCTCAGCTAATGACTCGCGCAGCTAACCGACTCACTTTCCTCAGCGAATGACTCGCGCAGCGAACGACTCACTTTCCTCACTCAGCAGACAAATGACTCTCTCTTCATGTAGGGACCGAATATTATAATTAAAGTGACTTCTATATTACATCCCAAAGAATATTTAGATATAATATGTAAATATTCAAAAACGTGTACATTTCAATAAAATGAAATAATTGCCTATTGCCTAATTTGTGAATGCATTGTTAACTTTTTTTTCTGCAGTCACTAAGCTATACTGATATATTTTTTAAAATCTATATTTTGTAAAAAATAATTCAGATGTCAATCAGGTGGAAAGTACAGCCCACTACTTTCAGTTCAGGGAAGAGAGCGGAAGGATAGCTGAAGCCCTTGGAAAGAGACCAACACCCGCTACAGGGAAACAACCGCGCTCGGAATCACAAATCAAATCCGATAAGAATACCAGAGTAAACATCGGCACTGCTTTTAATCGCTGGAGACAACTGATGGACCTGAAAGAAATGAGGTTCGACTCCGAACTTGCAAGTTAGATGCTTTTAGTATTTCGCTAGAAGTTTGTTTTATATGTTTTTGTATTTGTTTTCGGGAAGTTATAACATAGAAATGTATCGAAGGCTGTTCGATAAACGTGCTAATGTTAGCGATGGCTAACCGTAGCTGCGTTTGATAATTAGCTAGCTATAACTTAACGTTACCCATTTTATTTTATCTGAAAGGTTCAGGTACGCTCTGCGAGTTATTCATGTATTGCAGGTTGGCTGGTGGTTATGTTGCCCGCATACCGCCTCCCATGGCCGAAACTGGTATTACGACACCTGTCGGGCCGGGGCTAGTAATGCTAATGCTAATTAAGGTTGATATCTTGATATCTATAGCACTATAACTTGACATTTTTTTAATGACATCATCGCCCTTATTTCTTCTCATTCTTTTGATGCGTGTAGGTCATGTTATGGATATTTTTACCTCAATTTTTGCATATGGCACCTTTAAGCTTACGGACCTGTTGCTATGACAGCAGCTCCGGGATGAGCTTTGAAGAATCAAATGATCCAAGATTACGCCAAATCGTCAACATTCAAATCCACCTAACTGAGTTAGCGACGAACGAAGAACAGGCCCCAGGTTAAAGAGATGGGTCTTTAATCTAGATTTAAATGCGAGAGTGCGTCTGCCTTCTGAACAATATTAGGTAGGTTATTCTAGAGTTTAGGCCCCAAATAGGAAAATGATCTGCCACCCACAGTTGATTTTGATATTCTAGGTATTTTCAAATTGCATGAGTTTTGAGAATGCAGCGGATGTGGAGGATTATAATGTAAAAGGAGCTTATTCAAATACTGAGGTGCTAAACCATTCAGGGCTTTATAAGTAATAAGCAATATTTTAAAATCTATACGATGTCTGATAGGGAGCCAGTGCAGTGTGGACAGGACCGGGCTAATATGGTCATACTTCCTGGTTCTAGTAAGAACTCTTGCTGCTGCATTTTGGACTAGTTGTAGTTTGTTTACTAAGCGTGCAGAACAACCACCCAATAAAGCATTACAATAGTCTAACCTTGAAGTCATAAATGCATGGATTAACATTTCTGCATTTGACATTGAGAGCATAGGCTGTAATTTAGATATATTTTTGAGATGGAAAAATGCAGTTTTACAAATGCTAGAAACGTGGCTTTCTAAGGAAAGATTGCGATCAAGTAGCACACCTAGGTTCCTAACTGATGACGAAGAATCGACAGAGCAACCATCAAGTCTTAGACAGTGTTCTAGGTTATTACAAGCAGAGTTTTTAGGCCCTATAATTAACACCTCTGTTTTTTCTGAATTTAGCAGTAAGAAATTACTCGTCATCCAATTTTTTTATATCGACTATGCATTCCATTAGTTTTTCAAATTGGTCTGTTTCAACGGGCTGAGAGGAAATATAGAGCTGAGTATCATCAGCATAACAGTGAAAGTTAACACCATGTTTCCTGATGATATCTCCCAAGGGTAACATATAAAGCGTGAAGAGTAGCGGCCGTAGTACTGAGCCTTGAGGTACTCCATACTGCACTTGTGATCGATATGATACATCTTCATTCACTGCTACGAACTGATGGCGATCATATAAGTACGATTTAAACCATGCTAATGCACTTCCACTGATGCCAACAAAGTGTTCAAGTCTATGCAAAAGAATAATGTGGTCAATTGTGTCAAACGCAGCACTAAGATCCAATAAAACTAATAGAGAGATACACCCACGATCAGATGATAAGAGCAGATCATTTGTAACTCTAAGGAGAGCAGTCTCAGTACTATGATATGGTCTAAATCCTGACTGGAAATCCTCACATATACCATTTTTCTCTAAGAAGGAATATAATTGTGAGGATACCACCTTTTCTAGTATCTTGGACAGAAAAGGGAGATTCGAGATTGGTCTATAATTAACAAGTTCTTTGGGTCAAGTAGTGGTTTTTTTATGAGAGGCTTAATAACTGTCAGAGTTCTGAACAGAGGACCCAAAAGCAGAGGTTATGCAGTACAGTTTATTGACTTATAACTTCAACCAAGGAGACTGCCGTCAGCAGACGCAGATCTGTGATTAAATAAAAGAGGATCCTTGATGGGCAGAGGTCAGGAACCGGAGTCCAAAAACAGGGTATCAAAGAGTCACAACAGCTCTCCGCCCTTGCGCCCGGTGCTAACCACTCGCAGATGGCAGGTGAGTGACAGTCCACTGGTTGGAGGTGAACTGGGCAGAGAACAAAGGTGAGTGATTGGCTCTTATCCACGTAACTACAGGACAGGAAAAAACAAGACAAGGCTAGGGTATACTCCAGATGAAAAAATGCTGAAGAGGTCGTAACTGAAAAACAGAGCGTATACTCAACGTTCAACAATAATCCGACAAAAGAAAGAGCAAACAGTGACTAGAAGTAGCCGAGGGAATTAGAGAGAGAAAAGGATCAGGTGAGAGATAATCAGTGTAAGTGTTGATTCTAAAGGGAAACAGCTGCGAGAGAGGAGGAGAAACATGAATGGGAATGATTAGTGTGAGCGCTGAGATAATAGTAATCAGCTGTATGAGTGTGCGTGTGTGAATGAAGGTAAGCAAAACAGGAGGAATGATGTCCTCCATGGCCATGACAGGATAGTACGAGAGTTCTGGAAATTTGGCTGAGACATGACAAGGCTCTGGAAGTTCAGCTGAGACGTGACGAAGCTATGGTAGATCTGTGGTGATTTGACTGGTTTCATGAAGATCAACTGTGACTTGACTTAACTCACGGAGGTTAATGGTGACTTGACTCATGAAGATCATTGGTTACTTGACTGTGCTCATGAAGATCAACGGTGACCTTGTTCAAGAAGATCAATGGAAACTTGATCGGTCAATCTTGTTCATTATCTGGCTCGGCTCGGTGTTCATCTTCAGTTCTCTCTTCACAGCAGTTCAGTCAGTGTACTGTTTGAGTAAATTATTTACTACAGCATATTGGTTTGTTTTAATTCAGAGGGAGTGTCAACCACATTAAAAAGAAGTTAACAGCTTAAGTCATTTGTGGATTCATGCGTTTTGGAGACGCCAACCATTTAAAACGATTCAGTTCGATTTGGTGAACTGGTTCAAAAAGATTCGGTTACATCGAATGATTCATTCGCGAACCTGATATCACACAGCAGAGATTTGAACTTTCTCACAACAGACACGGAAGAGAAGATAATGATGAATAAAGTCGTAGTTTTTGCTATTTTTGATGCTTCAAAAAATTCTAGCTGACCCTCTGATGTCACATGGACTACTTTGATGATGTTTTTATTACCTTTCTGGACATGGACAGTATACTGTGCACACAGTTTCAATGGAGGGACTGAGAGCTCTTGGACGAAATCTAAAATATCATAAACTGTGTTCCAAAGATAAATGGAGGTCTCACAAGTTTGGAATGACATGAGGGTGAGTTATTAAGGACATAATTTAATTTTTTCGATGAACTTTAAGTGTTAGCTATCTGTTCATCCAAACATAAAACATTATTTACCCTGTTTATACTGTATCTGCAAGGTGTTCATTACACATTTTCCCTTTGTGTTAACATCAGTAATTATGAATGTCGAATGTCTGTTGATGTTGTGAAGAACCAGACGGAGTTTGATCCATTTGCAGCTCTTTATTTGGGATAGTCAAACAGACGGGGTCAAACGACAGCAAACTGAACAATGGGGGCGAGGTAGAGACAGAGTCGGGTAATCAGGCAGAAAGTCGAGGCAGGCAGAGAACAATCAATAATGTGAAACAGTCCAGGGTCAAGAGAATAAAACAAAACACGGGTAATAATGCTCAGAACTGACAGCCAGGGCAAATCAAGACTTCGCAATGAGTGTGTGTGTGTGAGCAGCTTATATGAGTGTGGAAATGAGGTGCAGGTGCAAGTGTAATTAGGCCCAGGTGTGAGGCCTTGTGGGAAATGCGATGGCTCCCTCTGGTAGTGCAAGGGAGGCGGTACAGGAACCTCCTCTGTAACACATGACTCTTGTTAATGTATTTTACTCCGCCCCCAAACATATGGTTAGATTATCAATGCAATTTTGGCAAGATTTGAAAAATTCTGATTTAACTATGAAAATCCTTAGTCGAGGACAGCCCTAATTTAATACTGTAAAGTGCTTTGACAAAATCAGTATTGTTAAAAGCACTATGTAAATAAAGGTGACTTGACTTGACTTGACTCTTTGTTTGATGTGAATGTGATGGTGTGGAAGAATTTACACTATATATATTCTTAGAAAATATATAAATTCCACTCTACCAAGAGTCTTTTGTTGTTTGATTATCATTAAATGTAGACACTTAACTAAAGATGCAGATGCAAGATTTAAAAAAATAATAAAAAAATTAAAATTCTCAATGACCAAATACATGACTGGATAAATGATTTGAACTAATCATCTTGTAATAAATGTTAATTTCAGTTCTATTTTCTGAATATGAATGATCATTTGTAGTAGAAACAACAACACTCAAGCACTGCAAAATGTCTTGTTCAACTGACCGGCTTCACTCCAATAAGATTTCATCTGAGTCTCTTCAGACCTTAGAACTGTACACAAATTATGAGCTTCTAGAATATTTGAAGTTCGGACATAGAGAGCCGCGGTCCTACAGAGTTTAGCTTCAAACTTTCTCAAGTACACCTGAACAAGCTCATCAATATCTTCAGGATTACTAAAAATTTACTTTTTTGGCATTATAAAGATTTTTATTTCATTCATTCATCTGACCCAAACAAATGTTTCAAATGCCACTGGTTTAGTTAACAATTATAACAAAGTAATAATAAATGCAGTGTAGATCTTATTTCAATTTTTTCAGTGATATTATTATACTATAAACATATACAGAAGGCAATATTTGGATTTCGCACCATTATTTTGTTTTGGGAATTGTTGTTGTGATATCTGACTTGACTCCTGATTTATAATGTTTTTGGGATTATTATTTAGTTTTTTAGATTTGCATTTCCATTTGTAATTTGTTATTTTGTTTTTAGAATTGTGATTTGTTCTGCACTTCTCGGGCACCATACAGCATAGTTCTAAAGGATTTAAACATTTAGGAAATGGCTGTGTCAGTGCAGCATAATTATTTATGACACTGTTGACCTATCAGTAAGCCCCATCACCCTTAGTTACTGTTGTAAACTCGTAAAAAAAAAAACAGATTAGCTATCTGTCTTACAATGACAGCTGTCAGTGTGAAAACTAGAGGTGGGCATAGATTATATTTTTTTAATCTATATTAATCTCACTGTGATCTTGAAATTAATCTAGATTAATCTAGATTAAAATGGCTCATTCAAATTCTGCCGAAGGCATTCAGAATATGTGTGTTACCCAAATAAAATTGACAAACAGTAAGTTTTTGAGAAGGGGTTTATCAAGCTAGATGGTGCATTAGAAATGTACATCTCCTGTTTCCAAAATGCATCACAAACTGCTTGAAAAAGCTGTAAACTAATTCCACATTGCACAAGCGGGGACCCGGTGAAGGTTGTAGCAGTGGGCCCTGTTTGAAATTGTCTAATTTGTATGTTCGTTTATTTTTATTTAAAATCTTAAGTACCTATAGAGTAGTACTGCATCCTTCATAACTCCAAAAAGTCTTTAGTTTTATTATATTCATAAGAGAAAGATAGTCTGTACCGATTTTTCCCGGAAAAACAAGACCGGCTGGAGGCGTGACGTGTGGGCGGAGCTAAAGAATCACAAACGCGAGTAAGCTTTTGAGTTGAGAGCGTTTGGAAGCTGTGACAGCTGTGAAGGCTGAAACTGAACGAAAGCAGCAGCAGCAACGACTCGCTCCGAGCGGGGCTCCGGCAGGTGAGGCAGACACACTAACAAGGAGGCAGAGATATTTTAAGCAGTTTTACTCACCGCCTGCGGTTCCAACACACGATCGTGACCCTTTTTCGTTGGGATTGCATTATCCTTAAGAAATAAACGATGTGCAAATCCGGCGTCAAACTGGGCCTTGTTTGTAAAACAAGCATCTTCGAAATGCAGGGAACAAACAAAAATACTTGCACAACTCCGTTGATGCTCTGTTAAAATAAACTCCATCCACTGGTCCCTTATTGCTGTTTTTTTTTTGTAATCTGTGCAGGGTTGTCTTGCCCTGGCAACCAAAAACACACTCCTTTTGTGACATTTCGCGACGCTCTCGCTCTGATCAGTGAAGTCTGTTGTGCTCTCAGTGCTCTGCTATACGGGAGCGCGCACTCTTCCGGCAGACGTGCCCTTATAAGGAAATTCCGCTCCATCTAACGTCACACAGAGCCATACTCGAAAAAAACTTTCCGAAACTTGTGACAAACCGGAAGTACTCCTTCAAATGTACAACTTAATTTTTGAAACTTTGTCCATGTTTAGCATGGGAATCCAACTCTTTAACAGTGTAAAAAACTCAGTATGCATGAAATAGCATTTCACCCCCCCTTTAAGTTTTTTTTTTTCAAATTTTTAGGTGTCAAGGTACAGAAACTAAATAATTAAATGTAAAAAAGCACTGGATAGTCTTCAATGTAAAAATTAAATATACAATGAAACCAACATTTATTCAGACACCTTCAACATTTCTCACATTATTACAGTTTTGCTATATATATCAAAAAATATATCTGGTGTCTGAATAATTTTTGATTAGACTGTTAAAACTACAAAGTAGTCAAGAGCAGTGAGTGATTTTCATTTTCATTTTCTTGGATTAACATTACAGCAGCCAGTAGCTAAATTAGGCGCGGTCACTTTAAGAGACGATGAACGCATCCAATATAATACACATCCTATTTTTTTCCTCAACAGTTTACTTTCACTTAAGAAATAACTGACAGTTTTTTCGACCATAATTTCGAAGGTGGATATTTTGACATATTTCGTATGTATTTGTCTGCACTAGAGCAAAAATAAGCAAATTCGATGTTCAAGTGTTTTGATCAAAACACTTGAAAACGCTTATTTTTTACGTCTCGAGATGCCTTTCTCTGCGTGAGCCCTGAACACCAGAACACCGCGAGTACTGAATCGGGCTCTTTCACATTTTGTTGTTTGTTTCAAACTGCGATTTGTATTTGTTTGTTCCGGTGCAGGAGAGACTTTGAGGAGAATTTTGCAGAAGAAAGCTCGGTTCAGTGTCGCTGTCCGTTAGGCTGGCCTCAACCAGTCGGTTATATAAAATATCAAGGTGAAAGTCATCATAGCTTGCTGTGACGGCCCGAGTGGTGGCCGCACAAGAGCGGTAAAGTGGATGTATCCAGCGCACACACACATGCATACATATATTTATACAAAGGACATTCATTTCAGAATGAGCTTTATTTAAACTTATTCATTTTCATTTGTTTCAGTATGATCGCATAAGTAACCACAGGAAACACAATTCATTCATTCATTCTCTATTTATTGTTAGGTTTGCATAAGTTTACATTTACAATACATTGTGACTGATTTGAAGTGCACACAAATTAGTTATGTTGTATCTGTTATTTATATTTGTTTCTATTTTGAGTAAGTTTACCGGTGATCAACTTCAGCCATGGTCCGTTGCAGCCGCATCCTGGTGTGACGAAAAACAAGAGTCTGGCAGGAACACCATATTTAAGCTTATTGGTTCCGTCTGGACGTACCATTCACTGGGAGTTTCCGGGGGGAGGAAGGAACGTTGATGTGTTTATTAATTGATTTATTTAGTTGTACATTTATGATATTTGATTACATTTTGCTTTCCTTATCTTTATTTACAATGTATCTCTGTTTGATTTGATTTTGATTCATGTAAGGTTATATGTTGTATGTAAAGTTAAATTGTTTCCCCTCTTAATTTGTAATGGGCCCATCCCTTCCTTTATAAACTGTTGCTTTGTTCATTTGAGCAGGTCAGTTTTAGTTTGTTTGTTTGGTTTTTGTCCAATTGTTTTGATCTCGGTTTCTGTTTGTTTATGTTTGTTGTAAGTGTGTAAAGTTATTTTGTTTGGGGTTCAAATAAAGACCCATTTGTTTGCGCAACGCTTGTGTTCCTTGTTCTTGGCTTCTCGGTCCCTCACATATGGTGGCAGCGGTGGGATTCTTCAGTCAGTCAAGGACACAAAGCGGTGTTTTGTTCTTTTCTGCCCCTCGAGGCTGTTTTTTTTTCCCCGGTTAATGAGCCGTACCTCAAAGAGAGGTGGGCCTAAGGCTCCGCCCTTGCAGCAAGAGGAAGAAAAGGGTGAGGAGGACCAGGACATGGTGGAAGGAGCTGAAGGAGGCGAGGCAATGGGAGACAGAGACGTTTCGGTGACTGAGTTGGCAAATCTGCTTCGAACCCATATGGCCAGGACGGAAGGCCGGGAGACTGCAAGACAGCAGGAGCAGGTGGATCAGGAGCGACGGTTTAAGGCTCTCCAGCACCAGTTTGGTCTTCTGCAAATAGAGGTCCAAGCACGCACCTCTCCCAACCTTCACTTACCTGATGTTGACCGGGAGTCTCGGGAAAGGCCCGATGTGGATCATTTAGATTCTGATGGCAACTCAGAGGCTGCAGTTCATCAGCAGAGTTTTAATCAGGTTGGGAACAATATAGGCCCACCATTATCTCAGATACCCCGATTGGAGAAGCTGAGTGACACTGATGAAGTGGAACACTTCCTTGTTACTTTTGAAAGGATTGCTGTTGCTTGTAGGTGGACTAAAACTGATTGGGTCTGGCATTTAATCCCTTTGCTGACTGGTAAAGCAAGAGCAGCTTATGTCCATATGGATGTGAACGAGTCTACTGACTATGATAAAGTGAAAGATGCTATATTAAAGAAATATGATGTCAATGCCGAAACTTATCGACAAAAGTTCCGTTCCTTATCCGTAGATCCATCGGAGAGTCCCATAGAACTTTATAACCGGCTCAAAGAACTCTTTGGAAAGTGGATCCAGCCTAAGAGGAAACGAGTGGAAGAGGTGAGTGAAATCATCATTCTGGAGCAATATCTTAGAATGCTGTCCCCTGAACTCCAGGTGTGGATTCGAGAGCGAGATCCTAGAACCGCAGCGGAAGCAGCGTCTTTGGCGGATGTGTTTGTTGCAGCCAGAGGAAAGAGTAAGCCGTGGGCTTGGAAACCTGTCAATGACCGCCGTTCTCTCGACATGCCTCACTTTCAGCAGAGGAAGTCGGAGGGGTCCGGTAAGCCCTACATGAGGAATCCTACTTCAGCCAAATTGAATTTTGCTCCTAAACGACCTCCCATATGTTACCTGTGTGGTCAAGAAGGGCACACTAAGCCAAATTGTCCGAAGATCTCCGCTCAGCTTACACAGCTATGTTTTGTGCCAAGGAGGGAGGGAACCAAATCCCCAAGCTCTTTGAAAACTACAAATGTGGAGATAAATGGTGAGAAATTGACTGCTTTGATTGACACCGGCAGTGATCAGACTCTGGTAAGAAGAAAGTTCATATCACCCTCTTTGATCAGTACAGTCAAAAAATTGCCTATTTCCTGTGTACATGGAGATGAGAGACTGTTACCAACCGCCAATGTTTATGTTAAAATCGAAGAACAGACTTACCTGGTGGAAGTGGGGGTTGCTGATAACTTGTCTTTCCCTGTGATTCTGGGTCAAGATATACCAGTGCTGCTGGAGTTGTTGTACCCGGCTCGACAGTGTAATGTGGTGGTGACCAGAGCAAAGGCGAATCAGTCAGAGGGGATTGAACACACACTAAGTACTTTACCTTTCTTCAATGCAGAGATTGAAACCGGGGTGTCGAAGAGGAGAAAGTCCAGAAGAGAAAAAAGGCAAGAAAAGGTAAAATATGCTGCTCATACAGAGAGTGAAGATTTAGCCTGTGACTTACCTGTGAACTTCCAGATGCCCACCAATATCGTTCAGATGCAGCAGGAAGATGCTAGTCTCACGGAGTGCTTTGCTAGAGCTGCAGAGGTAAGAGAGAAGCCTATAGATGACAATACAGCCAGATATGGGATCACAAAGGGAATACTCTATCGGGAGATCAGAGACCAGAAACAACTTGTGGTTCCACAGTGTGTTCGAGAGATGGTGTTACATCTGAGTCACTCGATTCCTTGGGCTGGCCACCTGGGGAAAAACAAGACCACTGCAAGAATCAAGAAGTGTTTTTTCTGGCCTGGTTTGAAAGTAGATGTGGCCCAATTTTGTAAAAGCTGTCCTGTTTGTCAGAAGGTATCCCTCAGACGTCCGTCAAAGGCACCACTACAACCTCTTCCTATTATTGATACTCCGTTTGAGAGGCTCGGAATGGATGTCATTGGACCTGTGGAGAGGAGTCGCTCAGGGAACCGTTTCATGCTGGTTATAACGGACCACTCCACCAGATACCCAGAGGTATTTCCATTAAAATCTGTGAAGGCGAAACCTGTAGCTACTTCCTTGGTCCAGTTATTTTCCAGGGTCGGATTTCCTGCAGAAATTCTAACCGACCAGGGCACTAATTTCATGTCTACCTTGTTGAAGCAGGTTTACCAGCTCTTAGGAATTAAGAGTCTGCGTACTACTCCTTATCATCCCCAAACGGATGGGTTGACTGAGCGATTCAACCAGACTTTGAAGCAGATGTTGAGGAAGTTTGTCAGTGAGACTGGTCAAGACTGGGATCAATGGTTGCCCTATCTTCTATTTGCTTATCGGGAAGTCCCTCAGGCTTCCACAGGCTTTTCTCCTTTCGAGCTGTTGTATGGCCGTGATGTCAGAGGCCCATTGGCTCTGCTCCAGGAGATGTGGGAAGGGAGTCCTGAAAAAGAGCCCACCAGTGTTGTTTCCTATGTTCTACAGATGAGGGAACGTTTGCAGAAGATGACCGGTTTGGCTCAGAATCATTTGGCAGAAGCCAGAGAAAAGCAGAAGACGTGGTATGATCCTCTGGCTCGAGAAAGGGACCTGGAGGTCGGTACAAAGGTACTTGTCATGTTGCCCAGTCGAGAGAGTAAACTACTAGCGAAATGGCAGGGTCCTTATGAAATCAAGAAACGCCTGGGTCCTACAACTTATGAAATCAGTATGCCGGGTCAAGATCGATCTAGTCGGGTTCTGCATGTCAACCTGTTGAAAGAGTGGGTTCCTCGTCCTGAAAAGGCACAGTCACTGATGATTCGCTGTGTTGAAGAGGAAGAATCTGATGAGCAGTATCTGCCACAGCCAGTTCCTGGAGAAATCGGGCTAGATCATCTAACAGCTTCCCAGCAGTCCCAAGTACAAGTTCTCTTCACTTCTAAGGTATTTTCTGAATATCCTGGGTTTACCAACTTGATTGAGCATGGTGTGATACTGAAACCTGATGCTGTTGTGAAACGCCAGAGCTATAGGATACCGGAAAGATTGCAGGTGCCCTTGCAGGAAGAGGTAGACCTTATGCTCCACTTGGGAATTATTGAGCCTTCGAACAGTGAGTGGTGTCACCCCATAGTCCTTGTGCCAAAAAAAGACGGGATAAGTGACCTAATTGATCGTTTGGGCCAATCCAAATATCTCCCAACAATGGACCTTTCTAAAGGCTATTGGCAAATTCCACTGACTCCACCCTCACGGCCCTTGACTGCATTCAGAACACCAAGGGGCCTTTTCCATTTTAAGGTGTTACCTTTTGGCCTTCATGGGGCCGTGGCAACGTTTCAGAGATTAATTGACCAAGTGTTACGGGGCTTACCTTTTGCTGCTGCATACCTTGACGATATTGTCATTTACAGTAACACCTGGGAGGAACATGTGCAACATCTCGCAGAAGTCTTGCAGCATCTTCAGAATGCCGGCCTAACGGTCAACCCCACCAAGTGTGCTATAGCTAAACAGGAGACCGAATACCTGGGTTATGTCATCGGCCAGGGTGTTGTGCGACCGCAGGTGAAGAAAGTTCAAGCTTTGGAGAGGTGTGCGGTACCCCAGACACGTAAGGACATGCGATCATTTTTGGGGATGGCTGGATTTTACCATCGCTTTGTCCCTAACTTTTCCAGTAGGGCTGCTCCATTAACGGACATGGTGGGGGCACGTTGCCCGAACCAATTGCAGTGGACTGAGGAGAGATTGAAAGCCTTCCGAGACATCCAGGGAGCTTTGACAACCAGCGCTGTGCTACACAATCCTGATTTTAGTCGTCCTTTCATTGTACAGACTGATGCCTCTGAGAGGGGAGTAGGAGCCGTTCTATTGCAAGGACCACCAGGGAGTCGACAGCCAGTGGCTTACATTAGTCGCAAACTGTTTCCGAGAGAAGTACGTTATTCAACGGTGGAAAAAGAGTGTTTGGCCATAAAGTGGGCGTTGGATTCCCTACGATACTATCTACTAGGCCGTGAGTTTACCCTAGAGACTGATCATAAAGCATTGCAGTGGTTGGAGAAAATGAAGGATTCTAATGGGAGGATTACAAGATGGTATCTCGCCATGCAGCCCTTCAGATTCAAGATACAACACGTTTCTGGAAAAGTCAACGTTACTGCTGACTATCTCTCCCGCTCTACTGGCGAGATTCCTGAAGGGGGGGGAAATGTGACGGCCCGAGTGGTGGCCGCACAAGAGCGGTAAAGTGGATGTATCCAGCGCACACACACATGCATACATATATTTATACAAAGGACATTCATTTCAGAATGAGCTTTATTTAAACTTATTCATTTTCATTTGTTTCAGTATGATCGCATAAGTAACCACAGGAAACACAATTCATTCATTCATTCTCTATTTATTGTTAGGTTTGCATAAGTTTACATTTACAATACATTGTGACTGATTTGAAGTGCACACAAATTAGTTATGTTGTATCTGTTATTTATATTTGTTTCTATTTTGAGTAAGTTTACCGGTGATCAACTTCAGCCATGGTCCGTTGCAGCCGCATCCTGGTGTGACGAAAAACAAGAGTCTGGCAGGAACACCATATTTAAGCTTATTGGTTCCGTCTGGACGTACCATTCACTGGGAGTTTCCGGGGGGAGGAAGGAACGTTGATGTGTTTATTAATTGATTTATTTAGTTGTACATTTATGATATTTGATTACATTTTGCTTTCCTTATCTTTATTTACAATGTATCTCTGTTTGATTTGATTTTGATTCATGTAAGGTTATATGTTGTATGTAAAGTTAAATTGTTTCCCCTCTTAATTTGTAATGGGCCCATCCCTTCCTTTATAAACTGTTGCTTTGTTCATTTGAGCAGGTCAGTTTTAGTTTGTTTGTTTGGTTTTTGTCCAATTGTTTTGATCTCGGTTTCTGTTTGTTTATGTTTGTTGTAAGTGTGTAAAGTTATTTTGTTTGGGGTTCAAATAAAGACCCATTTGTTTGCGCAACGCTTGTGTTCCTTGTTCTTGGCTTCTCGGTCCCTCACACTTGCTTAGTATAGACCCAGCTCCCAACCCAACTTTGAGAATAGATTAACGGCGATATTTTTTTTTATCGCCCGATAAGAGTCTCGCGTTAACGCAGCACGTTAACGCTGATAACGGCCCACCACTAGTGAAAACCTATTTTTGACAAATTTTGTACACAGAAGGACCACCATTCATGTAGGACTTAAATATGCCATTGAGGGATATATAAAAGATTTTAAAATAAATATTGTGGGTATTAATTTGAAAATGTGTGTGTTTGGAATTGGGGAGGGGCAAAAGTATCAATTATTATATTATTATATTCATTTTTTCAGGCATGTTTGCTGACCAGTTAAGAACAGGGATACCATGGTCCTTAAACCAGGTACTGGTAGCTTTGGCACTGTGTCCAAGTGCCAAGTCCTGTTGGAAAATGAAATCTGCAATCTCCATAAAGTTGGTCAGCAGCAGGAAGCATGAAGTGCTCTAAAACTTCCTGGTATACGGCTGTGTTGACCTTGGACCTCAGAAAACACAGTGGACCAATGCCAGCAGATGACATGGCACCCCAAACCATCACTGACTGTGGAAACTTTACACTGGACCTCAAGCAACGAGGATTGTGTGCCTCTCCTCTCTTCCTCCAGACTCTGGGACCCTGATATCCAAAGGAAATGCTAATTTTACTTTCGTCAGAGCACATAACTGTGGCCCACATAGCAGCAGTCCAGTCCTTTCTGAAGCGAGATGCTTCTGACGCTGTCTGTTGTTTAAGAGTGGCTAGACACAAGGAATGCGAAGCTGAATGTCTTGCATACGTCTGTATGTAGTGGTTTTTGAAGCATTGACTCCAGCTGCAGTCCACTCTTTGTGAATCTCCTCCACATTTTTGAATGAGTTTTGTTTCACAATCCTCTCCGGGGTGCGGTTATCCCTATTGCTTCTAAACTTTTTTTTAAGACATCTTTTCCTTCCCTTCGCCTCTGTATCAATGTGCTTGGACACAGAGCTCTGTGAACAGGCAGCCTCTTTTGCAATGACCTTTCGTGTATTGCCCTCCTTGAGCAAGGTGTCAATGGTCATCTTTTGTACAACTGTCAAGTCAGCAGTCTTCCCCATGCTTGTGTAGCCAACAGAACTAGACTGAGAGACCATTTAAAGGCCTCTGCAAGTGTTTGAGTTAATTAGCTGATTAGAGTGTGGCACCAGGTGTCTTCAATATTGAACCTGTTCACAATATTCAAATTTTCTGAGATACTGAATTTGGGATTTTCCTTAGTTGTCAGTTATAATCAAAACTAAAATAAATAAACATTTGAAATGTATCAGAATATGTGTAATGACTGAATTTAATATACAAGTTTCACTTTTTGAATGGAATTAGTGAAATAAATCAACTTTTTGATGATATTCTAAATATATGACCAGCACCTGTAGGTTGACAAGTTGAGGGAAAAATGGGTTGAAATTTGTACGTGTCATTTGTGTGAGAAAGATGTGTTTCACACAAGATCTGGAAACTGGGCAACCTTGGAATTTGTGGACGTGATTATTCATATGAGGTTTGGCCCATACAAATTATGGGAGTCGGAGGCAAATGTAGCAAACATATAAAATACTCCCAGTGGGATTTTTGAATAGAAAGATTACATATAAGGAACTCCCGCAAACTATCTTAACTTGCAATTGTAATTTTTCAAGTTATGATGGTGTGCGGGAGTTCCTTATATGTTGACACGACCTACCAGGTCTTATTTTTCTACGCACCTATTACTTACAGGTGTGCGATGAGTTCGTTCACTAATAGAAAGATTAAAAATATAAAATAAATATGGTAACATGTATAAACATGATTATAGCGGGATAGAATGGTAGAATATGGAAGAATTCCAGAATAAAAAGGGAGGGTTGACAGGAAGTCCTATTATATTATAGTAACCTTAATGTTAGCTATAGCCAGAGATACCTTGCTAAAGCACAAGATGGCATTAATGTTCTGCTTGAGCAGATGAAAATTGTTAAATGTTTAGTGTCCTGACACATGCCAGGAGAGAACCAAACATGTTACCAATCGCGGCAAATGCGGCACCCCAAAAGCCACTGGCAGTGGAGATTGTGTAGTTATCCTCTGAGGGTGCCAAGAAGGAGCCCCAACTGTCTGTTGAAATTGTATGTGCCTGGTTTTGAACTAAATTTAGTTTTTACTCTTTTGTTTCCTTTTCCCCATGGACAAGGTCCCACTGGGTACTTTGCCAATAGCAATAACAAAAGAGGAGAAACATGCTCCAGATATATCTGTTGATATATCACTGAAATAATCTGTGTTTATTCATTTTAGATGGATAAAAGACATTTTGAACAAACTTTACAGACATATGTATGGTTTTTAATGCACACTGTTGCAACCTTGATGTGCTTTCATGCCAATCTTGAATGAATGACTGCATGTTATTTTAAAGAAAGAAAAAAAGGTTTCTCTTTACAATATTTCAATAAAATACAACATCCTCTCTAAATAGAATTTTTATTTAAAAATGTATTTCTCTAAGTCCCCTACTTTCATCTTCTCCCTTGTAAAGACCTAATTCTGTTCTGCTGTAAGTAGTGTTATGTGACTAACCTGCCACCATCTGTATGTCTCGTCTGGGAGTGTGCTGCTTTTCCTGGACATCAGTGGGTGGAAGGATTGGTTAAACCGTTCCATAAACCAGCTATCATTTTCATCATCAAGGTGAGTTATACAGTGTTGACAGGAACATGTTCTTCCTGATAAGCCCAGCACGGACCTGAAGAAGTACAGCGAGGGTTCTCTGAGTGTGTAACTGAACACAAACATTGAGAAGGTCATGGCACACAAAAGTCCTGTTAATGTGCGTATTTTCCTCTGGGTGAACCGAGACATTTTAAGCTTGAGTCTGTCTTTCACCCCAAAAGAATCCAAAGAGAAGTGAGGGATTTATAACGTATTCTTTGTTCTCCCACAAAAAAATAATTGAGAAAAATGAAAATATGCAATTATGTGATTCTTCACTCTCCAGCAGGTGTCCACATTGTGAAGTAGAACATGTGAACCTTACAATGGTTTGTGAGGCAAGACAATGAAACAAATCCCTGAAAAAAAATCCTTGCTAGATTAAAATCCCTAAAACATACAGTCCTCAATCGTTAAAATGTTCTCCGGAAAAATTCCATAACATTCTGAGATCTTTTCTGGAGGATCTTTCTGGAAATATCAAACATCTGAGGACAGTGATCAGGATCCAGGTCAATCCAGGAGAGTGTGATCAGGATGCTAGTCTTCTCTCTCCTGATAATAATCTTGTCTGTGTGATCATCTACCTAGAAAAGCAAACACAAAATAACTTAAGACTAAATATCAGCACACATTTAGATTTTTTTCCTAATAGCTGAGATACGTTTCCTAAAATTAAGCCTCTTTTATTTAATATTCAACCTTGTATGACAAAACTAAAAACTTTTTGTCAAAAAATGTTGTCAATGATCTAATTTAGTATTTGCTTTTAGCTACATGAATACTACAACAAAGCACCATTACACACTGTGAGATTTAAATAGTGTTCCTCAAACATTTAATACCAACTAGATAAAAAAGTTTGTCAAGACAAACTTTACAGTTTTTCTAAATTGATTTGGCTCAGTTCTCAAATGATTTTTTTATTTCCCAAAACACTAAAGGTGCTGTAGGGAACTTTTGTAAAAAAAATATTTTTTACATATTTATTAAACCTGTCATTATGTCCTGACAGTAGAATATGAGACAGATAATCTGTGTAAAAATCAAGCTCCTCTGGCTCCTCCCAGTGTCCTATTGCCATTTGCAGAAACGCCATCGCTCACGGTAAAAAATAACCAATCAGAGCTGCGGTCCGTAACTTACCTCTAATATGAATCAACCATTTAAACATTTATGTAACCAATCAACTTTGGGAGTATATATATATATATATATATATATATATATATATATATATATACACAGTATTGTTCAAAATAATAGCAGTACAATGTGACTAAGCAGAATAATCAAGGTTTTTAGTATATTTTTTATTGCTACGTGGCAAACAAGTTACCAGTAGGTTCAGTAGATTGTCAGAAAACAAACAAGACCCAGCATTCATGATATGCACGCTCTTAAGGCTGTGCAATTGGGCAATTAGTTGAAAGGGGTGTGTTCAAAAAAATAGCAGTGTCTACCTTTGACTGTACAAACTCAAAACTATTTTGTACAAACATTTTTTTTTTCTGGGATTTAGCAATCCTGTGAATCACTAAACTAATATTTAGTTGTATGACCACAGTTTTTTAAAACTGCTTGACATCTGTGTGGCATGGAGTCAACCAACTTGTGGCACCTCTCAGCTGTTATTCCACTCCATGATTCTTTAACAACATTCCACAATTCATTCACATTTCTTAGTTTTGCTTCAGAAACAGCATTTTTGATATCACCCCACAAGTTCTCAATTGGATTAAGGTCTGGAGATTGGGCTGGCCACTCCATAACATTAATTTTGTTGGTTTGGAACCAAGACTTTGCCCGTTTACTAGTGTGTTTTGGGTCATTGTCTTGTTGAAATAACCATTTCAAGGGCATGTCCTCTTCAGCATAGGGCAACATGACCTCTTCAAGTATTTTAACATATGCAAACTGATCCATGATCCCTGGTATGCGATAAATAGGCCCAACACCATAGTAGGAGAAACATGCCCATATCATGATGCTTGCACCTCCATGCTTCACTGTCTTCACTGTGTACTGTGGCTTGAATTCAGAGTTTGGGGGTCGTCTCACAAACTGCCTGTGGCCCTTGGACCCAAAAAGAACAATTTTACTCTCATCAGTCCACAAAATGTTCCTCCATTTCTCTTTAGGCCAGTTGATGTGTTCTTTGGCAAATTGTAACCTCTTCTGCACATGCCTTTTTTTTAACAGAGGGACTTTGCGAGGGATTCTTGAAAATAGATTAGCTTCACACAGACGTCTTCTAACTGTCACAGTACTTACAGGTAACTCCAGACTGTCTTTGATCATCCTGGAGGTGATCATTGGCTGAGCCTTTGCCATTCTGGTTATTCTTCTATCCATTTTGATGGTTGTCTTCCGTTTTCTTCCACGTCTCTCTGGTTTTGCTCTCCATTTTAAGGCATTGGAGATCATTTTAGCTGAACAGCCTATCATTTTTTGCACCTCTTTATAGGTTTTCCCCTCTCTAATCAACTTTTTAATCAAAGTATGCTGTTCTTCTGAACAATGTCTTGAACGACCCATTTTCCTCAGCTTTCAAATGCATGTTCAACAAGTGTTGGCTTCATCCTTAAATAGGGGCCACCTGATTCACACCTGTTTCTTCACAAAATTGATGACCTCAGTGATTGAATGCCACACTGCTATTTTTTTGAACACACCCCTTTCAACTAATTCAACTAATTGCCCAATTGCACAGCCTTAAGAGCGTGCATATCATGAATGCTGGGTCTCATTTGTTTTCTGAGAATCTACTGAACCTACTGGTAACTTGTTTGCCACGTAGCAATAAAAAAATATACGAAAAACCTTGATTATTCTGGTTAGTCACATTGTACTGCTATTATTTTGAACAATACTGTATATATATATATATATATATATATATATATATATATATATATATATATATATATATATATATATATATATATATATATTCTTTATATATATATATATATATATATATATATATATATATATATATATATATATGTGTGTGTGTGTGTGTGTGTGTGTAGATTGCCCACAGCACAATCACTGCTCTAGTTTTTGAGAACGGAGGACGTTCACAACCCTGAACTGCAGCAACATGTTCGTGGAAGAGCAATTGGAAGGCGTGTAAGAATACGTGGTGGTGGTAGAGGAAGAAATAATCGAGGAAGAGGTGGAAATAGAAGAGTCAGAGTCTCTGATGAAATCAGAGCCACACTTGTGGATCATGTCATAAATCATGGTTTTACAATGGAAGAGGCTGGTCGAAGAGTACAGCCTAATGTAAACAGGTCCACAGTGTCATCAATTGTGCAAACCTTTCGTAGGGAAAACAAGTAAATATGTTTTTTGTTTTTTTTACAGTATGTAAAGTATTTTTACAGTATAAACAACAATATTGTTAAGGTAAATGCAAGTCTATTTGTTTATTCCATAGAACTGCACAACAACCTCGCGCTGGTGGCAGAGCAGCAGTATTTAACCAACTGCAAGAACAAGAA
Organism: Carassius auratus; assembly: GCF_003368295.1. NCBI lineage: Eukaryota > Metazoa > Chordata > Actinopteri > Cypriniformes > Cyprinidae > Carassius > Carassius auratus. The sequence goes on from NC_039261.1 coordinate 2,070,247, forward strand.
ATTTGCAACATGGCCATAGCCAACAATTCCATCAGGCTAAGAGAGATCCAAAGTGCAATCATAAATGACAATAATGTCTTTGCAAATATAAATTCTGTCAGCATTTCCACCATAGACAGAGTTTTAAAAAGACATCAGATGACTATGAAACAGCTCTATAAGGTGCCATTTGAGAGGAACAGTGAAAGAGTCAAGGCGTTGCGGTACCAGTATTTCCAGGTAAACCATTGGTGTGCACTTAGTGAGTTTTCCTGTTTTTCTAAGATGCCTGTATTACTTTACTGTAAGTTTCAGAAACCCATAAGAAAATAAATTTACTGTTACATTTTTTTTTCTGTGTTTCTTCATAGAGAATCATGGAGTTAGAAGTACTTAAAACGACCCACATTCTTGTTTTTGTGGATGAGGCTGGGTTTACAGTTTTTCTCAGTCGCTTTGGTACATTTCTCGAATCAAACTCACAGTTTGCAAAACAGTAAGTCCATTTCTCAAAACAATTTGTACAAATAGCAAAACACCATGGATAACCTGCAAAAGCCACTCTCTTACTCAAAATCCTTAGTTCATCTGTCAAAAGTAAATATCTGTGTCAATGAACATGTCAGTGCCATCGAATGACAAGTCCTTGTGTCATAGTTTACGGATAAGACAGTCAAATTGCTTGGTCATGTTGTCAATATAACAGTGTACTCTGGAGGGATGTTCTGATGGAAACTATGGCAACATTTTGGATGACAGTTACTGTATTGAACAGTATGCAATATGCTTATGTATGCCATATATCCATTTCAAAAGTACAAGTTTACACATTACTGTATGTGGGATATTGATTGAAAGAGACTGGATTGAATTCCCAGTTACACCTTTACCAGTGGTCTGACCCAAAAAATAACAATAAAAAAAAAAAAAACATTTTGCATTTAATGACTTATACGATGAACTAAAGACTATGTTTTGAGGGGTAAGACTATTGCACAGAAAACTGTATAATAAATTTTGAGCAACAAGACATTAGCAACTGATAATGTAGGAAACCACAGATAAATGTGCATAATCAATTGCATGAATGTACAAAAGCAATCGCAACTTGATCAAAAGAATGAGAAACTGGTTTTATGATGTGTATAAATGACTAGATGATGTGAGAATTGAACAGGTAGTTTTGAGAATTTCAATTCTGATCTGAGAAATGTACCAAAGTGACTGAGAAAAACTGTAATCTGTCCAAAGGCCGGAGATGTGGTCGCAATCTCATTGGACACCAAGCCACAATTGACACACCAGGCCAACGTGGGGCCAATATCACAATGTGTGTTGCCATTTCAGAGAACAGTGTGAGCACACATATTCCACACATTGGGCCCTATAATACCCAACTTCTCCTGGCCTTCCTAAATGCACTTTACAGAGACCTGATTCCAGAACAAGAAAGAGGTTTAGTTAGACCACATTTGCCTAATTATGTTGTTGTCTGGGACAATGTCAGCTTCACCGAACCAACAGTGTTAGGGACTGGTTTGCTGCACATGAAAGGATAACAGTGGAATTCCTTCCACCATACTCTCCATTCCTAAATCTAATAGAAGAGTTTTTTTCAGCATGGAGGTGGGAAGTGTATGATCATAGACCACAAAATCAGATATCTTTGTTGGATGCCATGAATGCTGCATGTGAGGACATCACAGCTGACCATTGCAGGGGGTGGTATGCAGCATTCAAGGAGATTTATTCCACGGTGTGTGGCAATGGAAAACATCAGATGTGATGGTGATGAAAATCTGTGGGCTGACTAACGTGAGCGACAAAATGTCCACCAAGAATAATTTGTTTGTTTGTTTTTTTTTTTTCATGAATGTTATTTGTTGTTTGTGTATTTGTGGTAATACACAAATATGAAATGTAAAGTGAAATCTTGTTACTCTTGTCAGTTACATTACATGTACAGTAAATACACTTGTATTGTGTATACAGGTCCTTCTCAAAAAATTAGCATATTGTGATAAAAGTTCATTATTTTCCATATTGTAATGATAAAAATTAAACTTTCATTTATTTTAGATTCATTGCACACCAACTGAAATATTTCAGGTCTTTTATTGTTTTAATACTGATGATTTTGGCATACAGCTCATGAAAACCCAAAATTCCAATCTCAAAAAATTAGCATACCATGAAAAGTTTCTCTAAATGAGCTATTAACCTAATCATCTGAATCAACTAATTAACTCTAAACACCTGCAAAAGATTCCTGAGGCTTTTATAAACTCCCAGCCTGGTTCATTACTCAAAACCACAATCATGGGTAAGACTGCCAACCTGACTGCTGTCCAGAAGGCCATCATTGACACCCTCAAGCGAGAGGGTAAGACACAGAAAGAAATTTCTGAACAAATAGGCTGTTCCCAGAGTGCTGTATCAAGGCACCTCAGTGGGAAGTCTGTGGGAAGGAAAAGGTGTCGCAAAAAACGCTGCACAATGAGGAGAGGTGACCGGACCCTGAGGAAGATTGTGGAGAAGGACCGATTCCAGACCTTGGGGGACCTACGGAAGCAGTGGACTGAGTCTGGAGTAGAAACATCCAGAGCCACCGTGCACAGGCGTGTGTAGGAAATGGGCTACAGAGAAGAAGCACTGGACTGTTGCTCAGTGGTCCAAAGTACTTTTTTTTTCGGATGAAATCAAATTGTGCATGTCTTTCGGAAATCAAGGTGCCAGAGTCTGGAGGAAGACTGGGGAGAAGGAAATGCCAAAATGCCTGAAGTCCAGTGTCAAGTACCCACAGTCAGTGATGGTCTGGGGTGCCATGTCAGCTGCTGGTGTTGGTCCACTGTGTTTTATCAAGGGCAGGGTCAATGCAGCTAGCTATCAGGAGATTTTGGAGCACTTCATGCTTCCATCGGCTGAAAAGCTTTATGGAGATGAAGATTTCATTTTCCAGCACAACCTGGCACCTGCTCACAGTGCCAAAACCACTGGTAAATGGTTTACTGACCATGGTATTACTGTGCTCAATTGGCCTGCCAACTCTCCTGACCTGAACCCCATAGAGAATCTGTGGGATATTGTGAAGAGAAAGTTGAGAGACGCAAGACCCAACACTCTGGATGAGCTTAAGGCCGCTATCGAAGCATCCTGGGCCTCCATAAAACCTCAGCAGTGCCACAGGTTGATTGCCTCCATGCCACGCCGCATTGAAGCAGTCATTTCTGCAAAAGGATTCCCAACCAAATATTGAGTGCATAACTGAACATCATTATTTTAAGGTTGACTTTTTTGTACTAAAAACACTTTTCTTTTATTGGTCGGATGAAATATGCTATTTTTTTAGACAGGCATTTTGGGTTTTCATGAGCTGTATGCCAAAATCATAATTATTAAAAGAATAAAAGACCTGAAATATTTCAGTTGATGTGCAATGAATCTAAAATATATGAAAGTTAAATTTTTATCATTACATTAAGGAAAATAATGAACTTTTATCACAATATGCTAATTTTTTTAGAAGGACCTGTATACACATGAAGTACAAAAATAAACACTGTAAAAATACAAATGTTCATAGACTTCTTTTTTTCTACATGCTATTGACTTTTCTCAACAAATATGAGATTTTTGTTTAAACCCTTAATTTTCATAGTTGACTGTTGTGGTGAAAAAACAACTTAACATTTTGACCAGTGTGGGTCACACAATGACAAAAATACTTTAGATTCTGGTGGCCTTGGCCAAATTATTGACACAATAACTAGGTTTTGAAGCATGAATTAAATGTTTTGGGTGAGTAACTACATTTTGCTATAACGTTTTGAAGTTTCTGCAAACAGTTGTGACATTTGCACTCACAGTTTAGAGAAGGTTTAGACTGTTTCGAAAAATGTGCCAAAGCAATTGAGAAAAACTGTAAGTTGACTTGAGAAAGTTTGAAAAGTTTAGAAAATTTGAAAATTTGAAAAGTTTAAAAAGATTTAAAAGTTTAAGAAGTTTAAAAAAGACAGCGATTAACATATTGCTAGCATTACAAGCAAGCGACAACCTTGTCATTAGCATGATTAGCAAAGTTGATAGCATGTTTCTAGCATGATTAGCATGTTTCTAGCATGTTGTTAACATGTTTCTAGCATAATTAGCATGCGATGAGCATGTTGCTAACATGTTTCTAGCATGATTAGCATGTTGCTAGCATGTTTCTAGCATGATTCTAGCATGATTAACATGTTGCTAGCATGTCTCTAGCATGTTTCTAGCATGATTAGAATGCAACTAGCATGTTGTTAACATGATTTTAGCATTATTAGCATGTTGTTATCATGTTGTTAACATTTTTCTAGCATGATTAGCATGCGACTAGCATGTTGTTAACATGTTCCTAGCATGATTAGTAAGTTGTTAACATGTCGCTATCATGTATCTAGCATGATTATCATGTTGCTAGCAGGTTGTTAACACATTTCTAGCATGATTAACATGCGACTAGCATGTTGCTAGCATGTTTCTAGCATGATTAGCATGTTGCTAGCATGTTTCTAGCATGATTCTAGCATGATTAGCATGTTGCTAGCATGTCTCTAGCATGATTAGAATGCAACTAGCATGTTGTTAACATGATTTTAGCATATTTAGCATGTAACTAGCATGTTGCTAGCATTTTTATAGCATGATTAACATGCTGTTAACATTTTTCTAGCATGATTAACATGCGACTAGCATGTTGCTAGCATGTTTCTAGCATGATTAGCATGTTGCTAACATGTCGCTATCATGTATCTAGCATGATTATCATGTTGCTACCAGGTTGTTAACACATTTCTAGCATGATTAACATGCGACTAGCATGTTGCTAGCATGTTTCTAGCATTATTAGCATGTTGCTAGTATGTTTCTAGCTTGATTAGCATGTTGCTAGCATGTTGCTAGCATGTTGTTAACATGTTTCTAACATGATTAGCATTCAAATAGCATGTTGTTAGCATGTTTTTTAACATGATTAACATGTTGCTAGCATGTTTCTAGCATGTTTAGCATGTTGCTAGCATGTTGTTAGCATGTTTATATCATGACTAACATGCAACTAGCATGTTGCTAGCATGATTAGCATGTAGTTAACATGTTTCTAGCATGATTAGGAAGTGACTGGCATTGTTGCTAGCATGATTTTACCATGATTAACATGTTGCTAGCATGTTTCTAGCATTATTAGCATAGTGCTAGCATGATAAGCATGTTGTTAGCATGTTTCTAGCATTACTACCATGCAACTAGCATGTTGCTAGCATTATTTTAGCATGATTAGCATGTTGGTAGCATGTTGCTAGCTTGTTTCTATCATTACTAACATGTGACTATCAAGTTGCTAGCATGATTAGCATGTTGCTAGCATGTTTCTAGTGTGATTAGCATGTGACTAGCATGTTGCTAGCATGATTTTGGTATGATTAGCATGTTGCTAGATAGATAGACAGATAGATAGATAGATAGATAGATAGATAGATAGATAGATAGATAGATAGATAGATAGATAGATAGATAGAAACCGATAGATAGATAGATAGATAGATAAATAGAAATAGTCATATAGATAGATAGATAGATAGATAGAAACAGTCAGATAGATAGATAGATAAATAGAAAGTCAGATAGATAGATATATAAATAGAAATAGTCATATACGTAGATAGATAGATAGATAGATAGATAGATAGATAGATAGATAGATAGATAGAAATAGTCAGATAGATAGATAGATAGATAGATAGATAGATAGATAGATAGATAGATAGATAGATAGATGAGTTTGAATGAGTTTAAATTGATTAGCATCAAAGCTTGATTGAGTCTAATGGGATTTGGAGCTAGGGTCATCTGAACATCCTGTCAATGAAAGTCTATGGGATTTTTATGATTTTTAATCTTCATTTTTATGAAAATCATAAGTCCAATCAGTTAGAAAAGATATAGCACACCCAGCGGGTATAGGCTGAAGAGCTGGGCTGAGTTTGGAGTCTGTAGAGTTAAAGCTCTAGGAGGAGTAGCAGTTGCAGAATTTTGGGTCAGAAGAAGAAGAAGAAGAAGATTAAATAGGATTTCAGTAAGTTGGCTTTCTCAAGCCAACTTAATTACTACATCAAATCAGAACATCCAAGCACACCAATAACAACTTCACTTTGAACTCTATCTAAAGGACTGTGAGCAACACACACAATGCAGAGTTTTGATCAGCAATGTCCATTCCAAAGTATTTCCTGTATTTCAGATAAAGTATGATGCCTTATCCTTATCACTGCCTTCCATTGAAATAGGTCTGAAAAAGATAGTGGGTACATCTGAAACAGAAATACATCTTACCCCAGTTTTCACTAGCAATAGCAACACACAAAAATTGGTCAAGTGAAGTCACCATTATTTATATAGTGTTTTTAACAATACAGATTTTGTCAAAGCAGCTTTGCAATTAGGAACCAATTTACATTGATATCACTATAATTTTGTAGGCATTTATTTTGTGTGTGTGTGTGTTCAATGGAAGAAAGAAATCCATACAATTTTAGAATGAAAATATGGTGAATAAATGATGGAAGAAGTTGCTTTGTCCCTTATATCTTCTGTCTAATGCAGCTTCTGGAGTAAAGTTGGTTGATTCTCTATTACACAAAACACCTTAATTCAAATATTACAGGATCAGAGTTTTGAGGTTTGACCAGTAAGTTGATGAAAAAACAACGAGTGGACTGGGTGAGCAGCTTAATATAGTAAAAGGGGTAGAATGTGTACTTTATTCCAAGCAGGAGTGGTCAAGACAGTGTGATTTAGAGTTACATCCATGGAGTTAAATCTAACTCTTCTTTGAACCCTGGAAAAAGCAGTTGCTTTATATCAAAAAAGCCTCTCTTTGTAGTATTTACACCTTCCTTACATATCCAGTTAATGTTACCAAACTGATCATTTTCTCAAATGGAAGGATTTGTATTGTGCAATTTTGTAGGTTTAATAGTAGCCAAGTAACTTCTCACAACTCTGTCTTACAAGTCTAAGTTTTTATTTATATATATATAGCTCACAATTGTGTCTGGAATTCTTTACTTTGGATACTCCCACAGTTCTTATTGATTATGTTTTTAATATCATGTGAGGCAGTACTGTATTCAGTTGCAAAATATGGTCTTGTTGAGATAATATACTTATGTTTTACTTTATTCAAGGCCTGATCCACCACTTTTTTTACTTGTTTTTTATTTTTTATATCCTCTCTGTTAAAATTAGCTCGTCTTACTTAGGGTGACACACTTCAAATTTTAATCATATTTTACAACATCATCTTTTTCAGCATTGTTTTTTAATCATGACTTGGATGTAATTGATTATTTGTCATCTTTCTCCCTCTTTCTTCTGATCTTGTGTTGTTAATTAGTGATGCTAATCATTAATCATATAATTACTCAAATCAAAAAAAAAAAAAAAAAAAAGGAAAATATTATTCACATTTGAAGTGTTTCACCCCAAGTAAGACAAGCCAATTTAAACAGAGAGGATATAAAAAAAAAAAAAATACAAATAAAAAAAGTGGTGGATCAGGCCTTGAATAAAGTAAATTTGATTTCATCATAATAATTGCTTTTAATAGTGTTCCTCATCTGTTTGATTACGTATTTAAAGGGTTAGTTCACCCAAAAAGGACAATTATGTCATTAAACCCTTACCAGTCACCCCCGATTTTTTTGCATGGAGACAGAATTGACATACCCAAAATAAAAAGGTTTCTGCTCATGATTCTTTCTGACTAGATACATAATCAACATTTGTTCACAAAGCTGACACTTCAAAGTTTACTTTTCAGGAATCAGAATTACTCAGACTATTATGATAATACAGATATATATATAAGCTCAAGCATAAAAAAATAAAATAAAAATATGAAAAACATTTTTTAAATGTTTTAAAAAAATTGTTGATAGGATTTTTTTTTTTTTTTGCACTAAAAAATCTTTTATCTGCACTGTTGTTCACTTCATTGATTTGCACTCTATCTGCCATGTGCCTTGCGCTGCTTTATTTAACATTATTTTTAATTTTATTATGTCTTTTTTACATTCCCTTATTGTATAGTTGTATCTACATTTTATATTTGATCTAGATTTTAAGGCTCTACTGTTAATGTTATCTGTATGGGGGTCTGAGAGTAAGGCAATTTTGATTCTCTGTATGTATGTACTGTACATGTGGAAGAATTGACAATAAAGCAGACTTGATATGAGTTTAAAAACACAGTGTAGCTAAAGCCACAAGTCTTCCAAAACTTCATTAGAAATTTCATAATCGAATCTGTAAAACTGTGAATTTTATGAAATATTTTCTAAGGCCATGTCATGTGTGTTTTTAGAGAAGGCTAATCAGATTGATTTATGGCACTTGTCATCTCTATAAGATCACATGTAAACACTTCTGTGTGCTCTGTCTGTGTGTTTGGCTTTGAAAACTCCCCGATTCGTAGTTCTATTGTTTTGACGAAACAAGTCTTTCACACTTCTGCCAGGTATGACAAATTATCCGCATTATTCTTTCATCATTATTCTTTTGTTTTTGTTCCACCTTTATTAGCCTATATTTTGGTATTTCAATGGTATTTCAATGTTTACAAAGCCACTAAGCTGTTATCTGACTTCAGTCTCAGTATGCATTTAGCCCTTATTTATCAAAATTCTTACTATAAAAATACAACAAAACATTTTCTTACGACCTTACATGAATTATTGTGACAGAAATGCATTATGAAGAAGAAATGCACCTGCTATTAGTAGCATTAGAGCTAACGCTAGCATCAAGCTACATCGGACAATTTTTGAAATTGTTAGTACACTTTTACTCAAAACTCACTTTAAATACAGATCGAGTGTTAGTAATAACTTCCATTTGCGATCACGGGTGGAATTGGGTCGTTTACTGTTCTAAAAATATGCTATTTATAGCCTTTTTATATTTTTTGTTTTTATAAAAATGCCCCAGATCTCAAGAAAATCTCATACCAAGCTTTACTATCGTAATCGCGGGTTTATTATTCTAATATTTCGTGTGTACATTGGTATATCAGTGTTGTTATGGTCAGATAACTACCAGAAAGTGTACAGGAAGCATATGACACGATGTGGCGTGTCTGGTTATGACACTCTAAAGATTGACAAGGCGAAGGACCAATCAGAGTCTGTCTAAGCCACGAGCACACACGGGACTGTTCCGATTCCGATTCCAATTACAATTCCTGGTCCTGGTCCTGGAATCGATGCTTCTGAAAAGGAAGGCTACATCATAAAATTCTTCTTTCTGTTTATTTTCGTGAATTTAAATGTGTGCAGCCTTTGTCAGATGTAGCCTTCCGTTTGAGAGACTTCCATAGATAAATTTTGTTCAGATCGCGTAAATCAGTGGGAAATGAATAGAAATGATGATTCTGTCTGAAGAAATATGAAGTAAACATCAGTAAATATATCCATATATCTCCGCAGATATGCATCTTTGGTCTATAAATCCTTATTGACGCTGTTCAGTGAGTCTTTGTGAACACAAATAAACCGCTGCAGACATGACTAAATATGAATGACTGGTGAATTTCTATAAAAAATGTGGCATAAAACGGATTTATTATTTTGCACTCCTGACATAAATTACTAAATACCTGTCACTGAAACAATGTTTTATCAAAACATTGGTCAAATATAGAAGCTAGAGTCTTTAAACTTTCAATTGATGCACAGTTTGTCCAGATCAAGTAAGAGAGTGATGTTTAACGTGTTGTGAAAGTGAAACAATAATAAACTGGGGCCGTCGGAGATGCTTGAAAGCAATGGGGTCAATGACTCACCCCCATGTCATCTTCAGAACAGAGTTTAAGATATTTTAGATTTAGTCCGAGAGCTCTCAGTCCCTCCATTGAAGCTGTGTGTACGGTATACTGTCCATGTCCAGAAAGGTAAGAAAAACATCATCAAAGTAGTCCATGTGACATCAGAACATCAGTTAGAATTTTTTGATGCATCAAAAATACATTTTGGTCCAAAAATAGCAAAAACTATGACTTTATTCAGTATTGTCTTCTGTTCCGGGTCTGTTGTGAGCTGGTTCACTGCAGTGTAACGTTAGTGATATCCGTTTCACGAATGAATCACTCTATGTAGCCGGATCTTCATGAACCAGTTCACCAAATCAAACTGAATCATTTGAAATGGTTTGCATCTCCAATAAGCATTAATCCACAAATGACTTAAGCTCTTAACTTTTTTAAATTTGGCTGACACTCCATCTCAGTTAAAACAAACCAATATCCCAGAGTAATTAATTTACTCAAACATTACACTGACTGAACTGCTGTGAAGAGAGAACTGAAGATGAACACTGAGCCGAGCCAGATAGCGAACGAAAGATTGACTCATTCTGGAGTCAAGAACCGTTTCTGTCACCCCTCTGTGGAGTGGACTTGAGTACACTGCTGTCCTTAAGGTATGAATTAGATGTGTTTCCTTTTGTGTACCCATGGACTCTATCGAGGCAGAGAGCATAGGATTGTGTTCAGCTGTATTAGCTGTCCATCTCTCACTGGGGCTCCCCTCACTGCGGTAGGGTCTTTTATGAGCTTGCCACTCCTAGGCAGATCAAGTGGGTCCTCAGTACTTGAGAGTCAAGGACTCTTAAATCCACATCATGGCAAGTGTGCACGCTAAACATCCTGCACACGTTTTAAAACCCTGTATGATATGGGTTACGTGCTGCCCAGTGACGTAGGCAGAGATTTTATTTTGGGCGGGCCATTAAAAAAGTGAGTGGGTCTATAGTTTTTCATAGGAAAAAATATGACTTAAATAATAATAAAACCTTATCGAGTGGAAAAAAAGAATAGACAAACTGCAAAAACAGTTACACCTTTATTTTGCAATATTCTGCAAAGGCAATAACAAAACAGTGTCTAATCATCATGTTCAACCAACACAGCACAATAAAGGCTGCACTGTAAAAAAAAACTGCTGTAGTTTCTACAGCAAAATTTTACAGAATTTTATTGTATAAGCATTTTACAAGATGCAGCTGTAATTCGCAATGCATTATGGTTCAAATAAGGTTTTACAGTTGTTAACAGTATATTTCCACGTCAACTGTAATTCATTTACAAGAAGCAGGTGTTGTCACTGTAGTTCCTGCTTTTTACACTAACTTACTGTAGTGTGGCATTATGGGATTGCACGCGCATAGTTCAATAAACCATTAGTTAACAAGTTACTTACTTTTTTAGACACAATAGTAACTGTTGTTCTATTTTACCAACAAATATAGTTCCAAACAAAGACCAAAGCAAAATTATTTTGCTCATTCTCAAATCAAAACTCTCCAAACTTTAGCTAAATGATTAATCTTTATGAACGGATTGGTTCAATGAATGACTCAGTTGATTCCCTCATTAAGTTATTTACTGCCACCTAATGGTGGATTAGTTTCAGGTTTAATAAGTAGCATTGCATTTTTCCAACATTTGTAATTTGCACTGTTAATTATTTAATTTGATTGGTGGAACAGTTCTACAATGTAATATTACAATTTGTAATTATAAATTATATAATTTATAATAGTTTGTTTATTCTAAAATATATGCCTTTTTGGGTGTTAATTTTGGTCTAATTTACATAATGCTTTAAATAAATCACAAGATTATTTTCTTTATTTCTTGTAGGTGCAAAGAATAGAAGCTGATGTGGTGAAATGTTCGATGCTTCAAGACTCTGAAGCTGATTTTATTAGGTAAGGTATTCATTATTTAAATAAACTTGTAGTATTATTATTATATTATTTGATAAACTTGTAATTTACATTACATTTTATATTGAAATACTGCATACATTAGGTTACATTATTGCTTATATCTATTCATTTCAGGTCCACCCATTGGCTTTAGACTATTTGAGGGTCAGATGGTTGTGAATTCATACCTCAACACTGTAGCTGGATTTGCAGTCTTATTACAACTTCAATCTGGTGTCCCAAGAGCAGACATCTTTTGCACACTTGAATTTTTTCAAAGGTAAGTAATTTCATTTGCGAAAAAGGTTACTTATTTAAAGGGTTACTCCACCCCATAATGAAAATGTAGTCATTCATCACTGTTAACTGTTAACAGTGATTAATGTCGTTCCAAACCCGTAAAAACTTTGTTCGTCTTCGGAACACAATTTAAGATATTTCAGATGAGAACCGGGAGGCTTGTGTCTGTCCCACTGACAGCCAAACAATTAACAATGTCTAAGCCCAGAAAAATATGCATCGTCAGAATAGTCCATCTGCCATCAGTGATTCGACTATAATTTTACAAAGCTACAAGAATACTTTTTGTATGCAAAGAAAACAACAAGAACAATTTTATTCAACAAAGTTGTTATTTTTTATTATGTCAGCCGCACCACACGGATACGCTTTTTTCGTTCAAATTAAAGCGTAAATAAACATAGAAAGCGTGTCCATGTGACCCAGCTGACACAGAACAGGCTATGTAGTGTGTGTCCAACAGATACTTTCCAAAATGGCACTACACTGACGCAGAGCAGACTAATTGTTGAATAAATCCTTATTTTTGTTTTCTTTGCATACAAAAAGTATTGTTGTCGCTTCCTTTTGATGGACTATTCTGATGATGTCTTTCATACTTTTCTGGGCATTGACAGTGGTGTTTACTGGAGAGTCTATGGGACAGTCACAATCTTCCCGGTTGCATCTAAAATATCTTAAATTGTGTTCCGAAGATGAACAAAGCTTTTACGGGTTTGGAACGACATGAGGGTAAGATTTTCATTTTGGGATGGAGTAACCTTTTAAGTACTGGTAAATGCTGATTGTATTGTATAAGTGGCATTTTGACATTTATTTTATTGAGCTAGTTTCATTCAATACTTAGTTTTATCCTGATGCTTTTGCTTGTTTTTATGTGCAGATGTTTTCTTGGAATCACAACACTCACTGGATACAAGACGGACACATAGAGGCAAAACAAGTGGAAAAGTCTCAGAAGAGGGACAACCCTCATGTGTGTGCTCATCTCAGAAAGTTGATGGACTTTCAGTATGTATTTATTAAACTGTCTTTTGCATGAATATTTTTAATTTAATAGAACACAAGCTCAAACAACAGAATTTGTGATTTAATGTTGATTCCAGCATTTTATTTTAATCCTTTTCTTTAAAACATATTTTTTTTACCAAAATTATACAAATTCTGTTCATTGACCTACATTTGTATAGAAAGTTAATGTTCTACTCTGAATATGGCTTTTTTTAAACAGTTATTTGTGATGCTATGCTATTTTTATGATAAGATTTAACTGTTGAAAGACTGAAAATTTTATTTTACCAGTAAAAGCCTTGCAATGTATTTCTCCAAGTTTTAATAAATACTTATTTGCAACATCATTGACTTGGTATTTATTCATTTGTAAATGTATTAAGATAGAGCTCATGATAATGCATTTAAATCAGTATTTTATAGTTTACTGTTAAAATTATTCTTTAAAGCAGTTTCATTGTTAAATTATTACAACATCATATTGTATTTAGGGGTATTTACAGGATTTTATTGGCAACTTTTGTTGCCATTTAAATCCCGTAATTTAATTAAATTACAAAAAAAAAATGCTGTAAAATATATTTACAGGACTTTATTGGCAACTTTTTTGCCAGGTAAATACTGTACTTTAGTGAATTTACAAAATATTGCTGTAAAATAAACTACTAGTAAAATTCAATGTTACTGTAAAAAATACTACAAACTACTGTATTTCACATACAGCAATTAACTGTAATTTGCTTTGCAGTAATGTCCTGTAATCCATTTAACAGCAATTAACATCATTTTTACAGAATTTTATTGGCAACTTTTTTTCCAGTAAAATCCTGTAAATTCTACAGTACATTTTTTACAGTGTGGACAAACCACCAGCATAGACAATAACCTGTCTATTTTATTCAAGTTAGTCAGCAGTGCAGACAGTTAACCCGAAAATAACGGCTAAAAGTAAAATAAATTCAAATAATGCAAACTCTCAGCAGAGCATGGTTTGAAATAAATAACAACACACTCCCTACAGAAAATCGCGTCCCACTGTACTCCAACCAAGAAAACTGTCCATACCACTTTGATGAAAGGTGAAGGTGGTTCATCTATTGCAGTTAGATCGGCAGGTGAACCCGCGTCAGGCTGACCAAGAGAGAGCACTGGCACTGCCGCCAGGGAGCAAGCGGCGGCTGTCACCAGCACCTGACTAGCCTTCTTGTGGGTTAATGAGTCTGAAGAACCGGGCTGGGTGGACTCGGCAGATGAAGGCAGGGGCGCTGCACAAGATCCCGGGCCCTATGCATTTGCAGCCCTAATGCCCCCCCTCCCCAAAAATATATATTCCAGACTTTTCAAGGGCCCTCTCTTCCTTTGGGGCCCTGGTAATCAGTATTGGTTTTACCCCCAGTCTGACGCCCCTGGATGAAGGCAATGGCATGTCTTCTTCCTCAAAGTACTAAGAGAGTGATTTGAATGCATAAGGAGCCATCTGCTCTGCTCTCTATAGCTCTTATGCCGTGGTGACGAGATGCATAGCACATTGTCAATGGCTGGATGTCTAAGTGGTGCCCACAGAATAACATAGGTTTCATAGACAATTGGACGAGCTTTTGGGGCATACCTGACCTGTTTAAAAGAGATGGTCTTCATCCCTCCTGGGGTGGCGCCACTCTTCTGTCTAGAAATATGGCACATAGTCTTAGTGTTTATACTTGACTAACTGGGGCCCAGGTCAAGAAGCAGACAGACTGGCTAAACCGACCGTCTGCTAGCTGCCTCCCGTCACAGAGGTCAGTTAATTCTCAGCACATAGAGACTCTTTCACCTAGATATCACACTATAGAGACTGTGTCTGTTCCCCGAACTAGAAAATACAAAAAACGTCCAAACCAAGTTAAGGTTAACAATTTAATTGAGGTTCAACAAATAAAAAACAAATGCAATATGGATAAACAAATGATAAAGATTGGGTTATTGAATATCAGATCCATTTCTACGAAAACACTTTTTGTAAATAATATGATAACTGATCATAATATAGATGTGCTCTGTTTGACAGAAACTTGGCTAAAACCTGATGATTACATTATTTTAAATGAGTCCACCCCCAAGATTATTGTTATAAACACGAGCCGCGTCTAAAAGGCAAAGGGGGAGGAGTTGCTTCAATTTATAACAACGTTTTCAGGATTTCTCAGAGGGCAGGCTTCAAGTATAACTCGTTTGAAGTAATGGTGCTTCATATAACATTATCCAGAGAAACCAATGTTAATGATAAATCCCCTGTTATGTTTGTACTGGCTACTGTATACAGGCCACCAGGGCACCATACAGACTTTATTAAAGAGTTTGGTGATTTTACATCCGAGTTAGTGCTGGCTGCAGATAAAGTTTTAATAGTTGGTGATTTTAATATCCATGTCGATAATGAAAAAGATGCATTGGGATCAGCATTTATAGACATTCTGAACACTATTGGTGTTAGACAACATGTTTCAGGACCTACTCATTGTCGAAATCATACTCTAGATTTAATACTGTCACATGGAATTGATGTTGATAGTGTTGAAATTATTCATCCAAGTGATGATATCTCAGATCATTATTTAGTTCTGTGTAAACTTCATATAGCCAAAATTGTAAATTCTACTTCTTGTTACAAGTATCGAAGAACCATCACTTCTACCACAAAAGACTGCTTTTTAAATTATCTTCCTGATGTATCTGAATTCCTTAGCATATCCAAAACTTGATGATGCAACAGAAACTATGGACTATCTATTTTCTAGCACTTTAAATACAGTTGCTCCTTAACGCTTAAGGAAGGTTAAGGAAAACAGTTTGACACCATGGTTTAATGAGCATACTCGCACCCTAAAGAGAGCAGCCCGAAAAATGGAGCGCAGCTGGAGGAAAACAAAACTAGAGGTATTTCGTATTGCTTTGGTGAAAGTAGCATATCCTATAGAAAAGCATTAAAAACTGCTAGATCTGATTACTTTTCTTCTCTTTTAGAAGAAAACAAACATAACCCCAGCTATTTATTCAATACAGTGGCTAAATTAACGAAAAATAAAGCCTCAACAAGTGTTGACATTTCCCAACACCACAACAGTAATGACTTTATGAACTACTTTACTTCTAAAATCGATACTATTAGAGATAAAATTGCAACCATTCAGCCGTCAGCTACAGTATCACATCAGACAGTGCACTATAGACCCCCTGAGGAACAGTTCCACTCATTCTCTACTATAGGAGAGGAAGAATTGTATAAACTTGTTAAATCATCTAAACCAACAACATGTATGTTAGACCCTATACCATCTAAGCTCTTAAAAGAGGTGCTTTTCAGAAGTCATAGGTCCTCTTCTGACTATTATTAATTCCTCATTGTCATTAGGATATGTCCCCAAAACCTTCAAACTGGCTGTTATTAAGCCTCTCATCAAAAAAACCACAACTTGACCCCAGATAACTTGTTAATTATAGACCAATCTCGAATCTCCCTTTTCTGTCCAAGATACTAGAAAAGGTGGTATCCTCACAATTATATTCCTTCTTAGAGAAAAATGGTATATGTGAGGATTTCCAGTCAGGATTTAGACCGTATCATAGTACTGAGACTGCTCTCCTTAGAGTTACAAATGATCTGCTCTTATCATCTGATCGTGGGTGTATCTCTCTATTAGTTTTATTGGATCTTAGTGCTGCGTTTGACACAATTGACCACAGCATTCTTTTGCATAGACTTGAACACTTTGTTGGCATCAGTGGAAGTGCATTAGCATGGTTTAAATCGTACTTATATGACCGCCATCAGTTCGTAGCAGTGAATGAAGATGTATCATATCGATCACAAGTGCAGTATGGAGTACCTCAAGGCTCAGTACTAGGGCCGCTACTCTTCACGCTTTATATGCTACCCTTGGGAGATATCATCAGGAAACATGGTGTTAGCTTTCACTGTTATGCTGATGATACGCAGCTCTATATTTCCTCGCAGACCGGTGAAACACACCAATTTGAAAAACTAATGGAATGCATAGTCGATATAAAAAAAAAAATTGGATGACGAGTAATTTCTTACTGCAAAATTCAGAAAAAACAGAGGTGTTAATCATAGGGCCTAAAAACTCTGCTTGTAATAACCTAGAACACTGTCTAAGACTTGATGGTTGCTTTGTCAATTCTTCGTCATCAGTTAGGAACCTAGGTGTGCTACTTGATCGCAATCTTTCCTTAGAAAGCCGCGTTTCTAGCATTTGTAAAACTGCATTTTTCCATCTCAAAAATATATCTAAATTACGGCCTATGCTCTCAATGTCAAATGCAGAAATGTTAATCCATGCATTTATGACTTCAAGGTTAGACTATTGTAATGCTTTATTGGGTGGATGTTCTGCACGCTTGGTAAACAAACTACAGCTAGTCCAAAATGCAGCAGCAAGAGTTCTTACTAGAACCAGGAAGTATGACCATATTAGCCCAGTCCTGTCCACACTGCACTGGCTCCCTATCAAACATCGTAAAGATTTTAAAATATTGCTTATTACTTATAAAGCCCTGAATGGTTTAGCACCTCAGTATTTGAATGAGCTCCTTTTACATTACAGTCTTCTACGTCCGCTACGTTCACAAAACTCAGGCAATTTGATAATACCTAGAATATCAAAATCAACTGCGGATGGCAGATCCTTTTCCTATTTGGCGCCTAAACTCTGGAATAACCTACCTAACATTGTTCGGGAGGCAGACACACTCTTGCAGTTCAAATCTAGATTAAAGACCCATCTCTTTAACCTGGCATACACATAAATTACTAATATGCTTTTAATATCCAAATCCGTTAAAGGATTTTTAGGCTGCATTAATTAGGTAAACTGGAACCGGAAACACTTCACATAACACCGTACTTTCTACATCATTAGAAGAATGACATCTACGCTAATATTAGTCTGTTTCTCTCTTGTTCCGAGGTCACCGTGGCCACAAGATCCAGTCTGTGTCCAGATCAGAGGGTCACTGCAGTCACCCGGATCCAGTACGTATCCAGACCAGATGGTGGATCAGCACCTAGAAAGGACCTCTACTGCCCTGAAAGACAGCGGAGACCAGGACAACTAGAGCCCCAGATACAGATCCCCTGTAAAGACCTTGTCTCAGAGGACCACCAGGACAAGACCACAGGAAACAGATGATTCTTCTGCACAATCTGACTTTGCTGCAGCCTGGAATTGAACTACTGGTTTCATCTGGTCTGAGGAGAACTGGCCCCCCAACTGAGCCTGGTTTCTCCCAAGGTTTTTTTCTCCATTCTTTCACCGATGGAGTGAAAGAAAACTTTAGTTTGCTTAATTTTCAATAATTAAAAGATAAATTAATGTTTGGTGTTTAATGTGCATCTCAGAAAATGCTTTATTTAAAAACCCACCTGAATGGCACTTAAATGCACTTAATTCATCTGTCAACTTTATTGTCATTGTTCAAAGTACAAGTAGTACAGACAGAGAAACAATTATTAATAATTAAATGTTGTTTTTTTATGTATGCATTGCATTCTATGCATTTAAAAAAAAAAAAAAATCTAAAAAAGGAAACTTAGTTGTTCATTTAATGCACCCCTGAGCTGGTAATAGTGACCTCTTTCAATATGCTAACATTGAAATGGTAAAACGTACTTCACAGGTAATTTCAGATTTTTGTTTCAATTATTTCCCAGCTACACCATCAACTTCATCCTCAACATCGTCATTGTCGGGGGGCCTCTATGTCCATTTTTCTTGGGGCCCCCAAATTCCTTCAAACGGCCCTGAATACTAAGATGTACTATGGGGATGTGAGGAGCATTTCCACTGTGACACGACTTCACAGACACCTATAGTGGATCTACCAGGAATATTCATTCCCCACGACTAAAGCCTCAGTTGGGAAGCACATTGCAGATAGGGATGGGTTGGATTTTTGTTTATTGCTCATTGGAAAAGCCATTGTCAGCATCATCGGCCTCTACGTCCTCTACATTGGGTTTAACCGACAGTCTCCAACGGACAGTTGAGATTCTAAATGTACAATGGTCGTATAAGGTTTTTCATACCAAAAATTCACTTTGGTTTACTATGATGTGTGTCTGTCACGAGTGGGGCGGGGCCGAGAGGCGTGGGAACGAGGAGTGAGGCCAGGTGTAGTGATTAGAGATGAGCTACACCTGCGCCCCACCCCAAAAAAAGAAAAAGTCACACTCATGGTGAAAAGGACGACTATAGGAAATGAATAGGAAAAGAATACAGAACATTTTTGTGTCAGAATATGAATAAATATATGGGTGACGCATGTAGGCATTGATAAGATAAATATAAAATACATCCAGAGTTTTCGTTTTTAACAAAAGTGTTACAAATCTATATCACACTGTTAGGTAAATTAAGGTAAATAAATGTGAAACTGGTATTAAAAGTGTCCATTCATGCAATCATATTATGTATGAATGATCGTGCTATTTATAGAATACTTTATATTATTATTTAAACAGAAATTTCACAATATTTAACCGTACAGCTTCGAAAATGAATGTGATACCAGAATTGGAAATGAGGGGGGTCTGGGGGGGTCCCGGACCCTCCATAAGTCATTAGGGACCCCCCATAAGAATTCATTTTTTGATTTTGGGGGGTCCCCAACAAATATATTTTAACATTAAAAATTATTGTGAAAAGTATAGGTTTTAGTGACGTTTTGTATTTATAACAGTAATTAATTTATTTCCTAGCGCGAGGCAGCAATCAGGGCAGCTATTAGCTAAATGTGAGTTCAGCATCACAGATTGTCGTTGTGGTGCTCCCACAGACACATACTAGATGAACACGGCAAAACGAGACATCACAAAGAGTGAAATCCTGAATGAAAATCCTGTAAGTGCTTTGATTGTGTTTATATCTCCTCCATAATTGCTTATAGTAAGATATTAGGAGTTCGAGTTCCTATATCAAAAGTTGCATTAACTAGATACCCAGTGTAATGATTAGAAGAGCACGTTTGTCAACGTTTCTTGCTAGCTGTAACTTATGTGTATGAAGCCAAATGATCTGCCAGCTAACAGCAGAACGAGCAGCTTGACTAGTTATTCAAAGCTAGCTTAACAATCTACTTGTCCAGTCAGTGATTACGAAAGATAACCAGGACTTAAGTCAAGTCTGTGAGTTGATTAAAGTGAATGTGATTTGAGAATGAATGTACATGAGAAATTTCTTAATTTGGACATGGAAAGAAAAAGAGGAAAAAGAAAGATCACCAACTTTTTTCAAGAGTAAATTGTGCTTATGTCATAACATGGCTGTTGTTGGGGGAAATTGTAGATATCAGGGATGCAAAAACAGCGCGCTTTTCGGCGCCTCCCGCCTAGTGTTTCTTTTACTCTCTATGGTATCCACAACTGCATCAAATTCTGCTTAAATAAAAACTCCCTGTCAATACAGAACGAAATATGCTGTAGACTATTTTGCCATCGTTGTCTTTTCTGTAAGTTATATATTTATGTTAGACATCCAAATGTAGACTGGTCTGTCTGTCTGCGCACAGAGCCACGCTGTTGCAGACAACACGTGAAGTTCGTGAATACCGAATTCCCTTGTCTTTCTTAACAATTTGTGTTTGAACGGAAAAAAAAAAATAACGATGTGCTTGAAAAAAATAAGTCAAAGTGTCCGTTTCAATGAGTTTCCCCGTAAACGCAGTCAGAGAAAGAAAACAGATGCGTGTCATTACCAGTATTAGATACATGCATTCTTGCATGCATAAAGGGACAGCAACCCAACCCTGCAGCTGTTTGTGTCACCAAAGTTAATCAAAAACAAAGAGGAAGAGAAAAAACATTTTTGTAGCTAAAGGTAAACTGTATTAATTGTATGAACCATATTTAATGTATACAGTGAAGGCAGTGTTTGTTTTACATTTGATTATTCAATGTCTTTAACTTAATGCAGTTAATTTACCTGAGAAACCAAAAGCACTGCTTTATTTCACACATATTTTTTGTTCTATTGCATTTACATATGCTTGTACTTTGTTTATTATTTTCTATGCAGAGGCACTAGGCCTACCCTACAAAATTACCCCAATCAACCTAGAACTTTATAAAAAGGGCTACTCAAATCATCAGGTGAAATTGTTTTCAGGAAGAAGAGGAAGAAGTAGTAAGGCAAGAAGAAGTGATAGTTTTCCAGAATTTCATTTTACTCTCTGTGCCTATAGGGGTGGGATGGCAGGGTTGGTAGCAATGTAAGTATCTAGATATTTGCAGCGGGGCAAGGGAAAACATCCCAAGACCATTATCCCACCTTCAACACTGGTCCATATAATTTTGCCTACAGTATATCGTGTAGCGAGGTAGTCTTCAGAACCTTTAATAATTACATTTTTTGGGGACCCCCAAAGAGTCCTAAGTCATTTCGAACCCTGTGTATAGTATACTAAATATCTGTGGTATTAGGCTACCACCTACTGATAGTTATCAGATTTTATGACATTCATTAAGTGCAAATCTTTCTTATTAACCTGCACGTTGTTATACTATACCTCATCATTCAAAAGAAAAATGGCTAACAATTACAGTGGGAAGTGTGTTTTTCATTACTGTTATTTCACTTATTTTAATGTGACTTATCCGTTAATCAATGTCCCTATTATCTCTAGGTAATAAAAAAAAAAAAAAAAAAAACTCAAGTTTGGTGACCGATTGGAGATCATTGAAGAGATCTATAAGTCTCCTTTCTACTAAGTCATTTAATTATAATGATAGCAGTACCTTAACATTTCTCCAATTGATGAATCACAACTGACTGCGTACGACGATTACATTATACACAGATAATTTTTTTTTTTTTTTTATCATTTAAAAGTTAAATTCTTCATAAGATGTCAAAAATGAAAAGTGGATTCCATTGCAAGAAACAAAAATAATCCACATCCAGTTTTTTTTTTTTTTTTATCATATAAAAATATAAATTCTTCATAAGATGTCAATAATGAAAAGTGGATTTCATTGCAAGAAACAAAAATAATTCACATCCAGGCACTCACATAGCAGGCAAAATATAAACAGCCTTTATTTTAAGACAGGGCTACATGTTAAAAAACACAAGTCTCGCTCGTGATTATCTAATGTGCCTCTGGTCAAGACTTCTTTCTTATTAAATTGTGTTTACAAAATTTGACAGGTGAGCACAATGGTTCTGATGCCCATGTGATAATATTACCTGCAGAGGAGGTGGTGCAAATGTTGTAATAAGTGCAGACTCACTAGTTACTAGTGATTCACCACATACATCAGAATACATCACAGGACATCCACCGTTCCGTCTTTGGGGGAAGTTGCTACCCCATTGGTCAGCAGTGTTACCGACACTCAAACAGTCACCATGTGTAATTAACTTTGTACAAGTTGTACCCCTACTCCGACCATCATGAGGTACAGTGTAGGGCAGGGTATAAAAAGACTGAGGTTACACGAACAGGATGAAGCAGATGAATCAATCACCCGATACACTCGATTAAGGACTTCAGAGAATAATGGTATGTATTGAAACATCTCAATATTATGTTTAATGAATGACTTTGTTTTTAATCTCTTTACAGAACAAGACTATGATGATGATAATTCTCGGCCCAAGTCCGACTGGATCTCGTCTTTTATCTATTTTTCTCTTCCCCATTACACAGCTATTTAAATTAATTGTTGCATTCAGAATTTTTGTGCGTCACAAATAATAAAAATAAGATTCATGTCATAATATTTTAAGAATTAAGTCAAAATTATGATAATAAAATCATGTTATATTGCGTGAAGTTAATGTGAAAATTCCACCTATAGGCCTACTCCTACAAAAAAAATAAAAAAAAATAAGTTTTTTTTTTTACTCTTTTGACTATTTTTTTTTTTTTAAATCTGATTGATTGATTCATGAGACATTGTATTAAATTGTTCAGATTTTTTTCTAAATGTATTCGATTATTGTTTATTTCATGCTTAAAATATTAAAGAGGAAAATATAATAGATTCATATGCAGCTTGAACTGAGGCAAATTATCTCTGAGACTTTTATTGTTTGTATCTTATCATAAAACTGACAGAAGGCTGAGACTTCACTGTAACAAAGCACAAAGCTGCAATTATTGTGTGGCATGCATGCTACAAATAATGAATGAACTTGAACTCTTTAAAAATCATTTCCAAGCATTGGCCTATATTGTAAATAAAACAGCTTGTGAATAGTCAAAATTCATGTAACTTTATTTACTTTCCCGAAAAATCAACAATAGTGGCTAAGCTAAGTTAACTGAGTTGAAGCCCATAACGTTTAGGGTGGGGGTACAAACAGTGGTGTAATGTAATGAAGTAAAAATACTTTGTTACAGTAACTTAAGTACTTAAGTATTTTTTGGGCAAGTATCTGTACTTTACCTGAGTTTTTATATTTTGGACAACTTTTTACTTTTAATCCACTACATTTCCTAATTTAAATATATACATTTACTCTCATAACATTTCCCCTAAGTATATTTGTTACTTACTACAAACAGTCAGAAGAACACAAACACTGAAGAACACTGCAGGAAAGCAGGTTTGACGAATCAGTGGCCTGGCCTTTGCAAGTTAGACTTCTAAAATAAAAACCCTTTGCTCATGTGCAAACAAAGCACACAACATGGGTGATTTCATTTTCCACTCAAATCGAGGCAGAGGTGTGTGATACACAGCATCGTCTGCAATAAAATGGTAAGTGTTGTTGTAATTATGTGCAATCTGACGATATCAAGTAGGCTAAATCATCAAATCACACACAGAGTGCACACACATTGATTTATTAGTCTATTAAAACTCAATATTTCATGCCTTCTAAATTGTAGATGGCAAAAATGCTTTTGTTTGATTTTTATATTTATAGAATTTAATGCAGGCCTAGTTAACTTAATCTATACCACACAAAGAGAACAGTTTTTTTCTGCAGATGTATGAACACATTTTATAATCATTTTATACAAGTTCAGTAAAGCAATATGTGCTTCACATTCTAGACATGTTGTTTTTTTGTTTTGTTTTGTTGTTTTTTTTTTTGCTCAATTTTGCTCTAAGCAATGGACAGTGTTTACTCATTGAATGAATCAGCTTTTTTGAACGAATCGTTTGAATAAATGATTCAGTGATTCACTCGTTATTACGGACAAATGCATTGTTTCTGAATGAATCAGCCGTTTGAGTTAATCTGCTGAATCTCAATGACTAACACATTAGCATTCATTTACTGTCACCTACTGGGTATTTTTCTTTTCTTTCACGTTTTAAACTATTTCAAATGCCAGTATTCAACATTTTATGTTAAAAACAACCAAACATACAGCCTTTTTATACATCTGTATCTGCAGTTTAAATGAATCCATGTCCCCTAGACTGTGTAAATCAAAATGCTATTTCAGATGCAGATTCCAGAAATGTTTTCTTATGTTGGAATGAAAGACACTACAGATGAAGTGCTTCTTATTCTTACCCAAAAATTCTAAATGGAAGAAATAGTTAGAACTGAACAGAATATTGCTTCTCAAGCTGTGTATGAAAATCTCTCTCTATCTTTATCTCTCTCTCTCTCTCTCTCTCTCTCTCTCTCTCTCTCTCTCTCTCTCTCTCTCTCTCTCTCTCTCTCTCTCTCTCTCTCTGAGCGGATGTTGTGTGTGAGTGGGCGGAGTTTGCTGTGAGTACTGCAGGTGTGAGTGAGTTTTTTTTCCTCTCTCTTAACTTTCTTACTGTTTCTGTTTAAAGATAGTAGTTTGCGTTTGTTAATATAGGCTTGGGAGGTTTAAGGTGGGACGAATTTCGCCACTATCTGGCGTTTGCTGGGTGGCAATGGCGTCCTCAGAACGCGTGAGTTTGGACAATGTGTCGCAAAAACACGGTATCAAACTCGCGCCTGTGAGTAATGTTTCGTTGGAACAATGTGTTTAGGCCGTAGGAGAAGTTGTTGGTTGCGATAGTATATTATCAGCTTCACGCATGAACAGCGCTGTTGTTGTCTTTCTAGACGCCATTGAAAAAGTAAATAGTGTTGTTCAGAATGGCGTTGTTATAGAGGATACCTTCACGTCTGTAATGCCGCTGCTTCAACCGGCGAAAAGAGTTATTCTGTCTAATGTTCCCCCGTTCATTAAGGATCAACTCTTGATAGCAGAGCTTTCAAGGCATGTAAAGTAGTGTCCCAAATGAAAAAAGATCCCGTTTGGCTGTAAATCACCGCTACTTAAGCATGTTGTTTGCTTTAGACGTCAGGTATGTATGGTTTTAAAATAAAGATGCGGACGAATTGAATGTGGCTTTCAAATTTAAGGTTGATGGTTTTGATTATGTGGTCTTTGTTACCTCTGATGTTATGAAATGTTACCGATGCGGAAAAGAGGGACATATTCAAGGTGCATGTACTGAGAAAGTTAATGATGCTGAAATTGTTGATAGTGAGAGGATAGGTGAGATGGCTGAAGCTGGGACCAGCGCTGCTTCTGCTGAGGAAGACATGCATGTGGATGTGGAAAGTAGGAGAAGTGAGACTGCTGAGGATGAGGAAAATGTGGAGAGTGTAGGGAAACAAGCTCATGGCACAACGATAGGTGCAGACAATGTAGAGAATGAAACTGATGAATCACAGGAGAATACTGCTGATGCAGAATCTATTGAGGCTCAAGAAAGTCTGGACACTGAGATGATGAGGGATGAAGAAATTAAATTAAAAACTAAAATTCCCTCTACTAAAAGGAAAAGAGTAAAGAAAAGCCCAAAGCCTAAGAGCAGTAGTCAGGTGGCAGAAACAGATGATGATACTGAATGCGGCTCAGTTGAGGACTCTGATGTTGAGGCAACAGCTAGCAGAAATGTGCAGCATGATCATCAAGGTGTGTACACATTTGGAAAAATAAGATCATTCCTTCAGAAAACAAAGAATATGAAAAACCTTAAGGTTGAGGAGTATTTTCGTAATTGTAAACTATTCATAGACTCAGTTGCAATGATGATGAGGGGTGACAGTGAGGAGCATTTCACTGTTCAAGAAATGTTCAGGTTGAAGAAATTTGTGACTAAATTGAAACTAAAACAAAAAAATTAGGATGGTTTTGAAACGACATAAGTCATTTTGTTATTTTAAGTTATTGTTTGCTTTATGTCTCTAAATAACACACTATTTAATGAGTACAATAAGCATAGGTACTCTGAATTTGAATGGTGCAAGAGATATAAAGAAAAGAGCAGTACTTTTTGAGTTAATCAGACAAAAAAGTTTGGATGTTATGATGGTTCAGGAGACGCATGGTGATAGTTTAAATGAAATCGATTGGAAAAAGGAGTGGGATGGAGAAGTAGTGCTTGCGCATATGAGTTCAGTCAGAGGAGGGGTGGCTGTACTTTTTGCTAAAAATTTCCTGCTTATTTCAAATGAATTGAAACATGTAATACCGGGTAGACTCATGCTGTTAAAAGCAAAATTTGAAAGATTCAATTTTGCTTTTTTTAATATATACGCTCCAACGATTGGGGCTGAAAGAGTTAATTTTTTTAACAATGTTAATAGTATTTTGCAGGATTATACTTCTGATGATTATTTGTTTTTTGGGGGAGATTTTAACTGCACAGAAAACTATCTATTGGATCGTAACCATGTAGAACCACAAGCTGCTTCGGCTCGTGTGATATGCGAACTCGTTGCGACTCACAGCTTATGTGATATATGGCGGGGGGTTCATAATGATGTCAGACAATATACATGGGCACATGCAACGGGAAATGTTATATCCCTGGCTAGAATTGATAGGTTTTATTGCTATAAGCATCATCTTAATATTGTAAAAAAAATGTGCAATTGTTCCAGTAGGTATTTCAGAACACTGTTTAGTTACATGTCAAGTATTTATAGCAAATATAAAGGCAAGAAGTGCATATTGACATTTCAACATGTCTTTGCTGAGTGATAAGAATTTTAGAGATGTTTTTTGCTTTTTCTGGGACAATTTTAAGATGAGAAAAGATGAGTTTGAAGATTTGCGTCAGTGGTGGGATATTGGCAAGGTTAAAATAAGGATGCTTTGTCAACAATACACTTTCAATGTTACCAGGGATATAACACGATCTGTGAAAAAGTTAGAAACTGAAATAGTTGAATTTGCATGATTTGGCTGATGCTACCAAAGAGCAAAGATATTTGGAGAATCTTAAATCCAAGAAGTCTTTTCTTTTAAACCTATTGGGAGTTAGGGCGCAAGGAGCACTGGTTCGATCTCGCTTTATAAATCTTTCACAAATGGATGCCCCGTCTAAGTTCTTTTTCAGCCTTGAGAGAAAGAATGGTCAGAGTCGTTGCATTCACTGTTTGTGTTCTGAAGATGGGCATGAGCTAACGGAACCCTCTGAGATAAGAAAGATGGCCGTACGGTTCTATACTAGACTGTACAACAGTCAGTATGTTGAGGATGATGATTTGTCTGCTTCTATGAAGGTCTACCCCGTGTCTCAGAGAGCTCAAAAGAAGAGCGGTAATTAACTTGTTACCTAAAAAAGGTAATCTACAGGATATAAAGAACTGGAGACCAGTGAGTTTGCTATGCTCTGACCTGAAAATATTCACTAAAGCTCTGGCTAATAGGCTGAAAAAGGTGATGGGGGAAGTCATCCATATCGACCAGACTTATTGTATTCCTGAAAGATCTATTTTTGATAATGTTTGCCTTATAAGGGATATTTTAAAGGGGGGGGGGGGGGGGGTGAAATTCTATTTCATGCATACTGAGTTTTTTACACTGTTAAAGAGTTGGATTCCCATGCTCAACATGTACAAAGTTTCAAAAATTAAGTTGTACGTTTGAAGGAGTATTTTTGTTCCCAAAATACTCCTTCCGGTTTGTCACAAGTTTCGGAAAGTTTTTTTTCAAGTATGGGTCTGTGTGACGTTAGATGGAGCGGAATTTCCTTATATGGGTCCTGAGGCACTTCTGCCGGAAGAGCGCGCTCCCGTATAGCAGAGCACTGAGAGGCTGAGCACAGACAATCACTGATCAGAGCGAAGGCGTCGCGAAATGTCACAAAAGAAGTGTGTTTTTGGTTGCCAGGGCAAGACAACCCTGCACAGATTACCAAAAAAAAAAAAAAAGCAGCATTAAGGGACCAGTGGATGGAGTTTATTTTTACAGAGCATCAACGGAGTTTTGCAAGTGTTTTTGTTTGTTCCCTGCATTTCGAAGATGCTTGTTTTACAAACAAGGCCCAGTTTGACGACGGATTTGCGTATCGTTTATTTCTTAAGGATGATGCAATCCCAATGAAAAAGGGTCACGATCGTGTGTTGGAACCGCAGGCGGTGAGTAAAACTGCTTCAAATATCTCTGCCTCCTTGTTAGTGCGTCCGCCTCCCATGCCGGAGACCCGGGTTCGAGCCCCGCTCGGAGCGAGTCGTTGCTGCTGCTGCTCTCGTTCACTTTCAGCCTCGGGATCTGATTCTGGATCATAAATAAATGGCTCAATCTTACTGTTAGCCATGGTTTGTTTTGGATGATGGTTTTTTTCCCTCACGGTAATGTCACAGCTTTTAAACGCTTTCAACGCAAAAGCCTACTGGCGCTCGTGATTCTTTAGCTCCGCCCACTCGTCACGCCTCCAGCCGGTCGTGTTTTTCCGGGAAAAATCGGAACAGACTATCTTTCTCTTATGAATATAATAAAACTAAAGACATTTTGGAGTTATGAAGGATGCAGTACTACTCTATAGGTATTCAAGATTAACAGGATATTGAGTGAAAACGAGCATTTCACCCCCCCCCTTTAAATATTTGCTATCTTTCCAGTGCTGATTTGGGTCGAGCACAGATATCTTTGGAATACTTTAAATGCTTTTAATTTTGGATTGGAGTTTATTAATATGATCAAAGTTATGTACCAGGACATTGAAAGTGTTTTGAAAAGCAATGGCTGTTTAAATGCCCCTTTTAAGGTTGTTAGGGGCATTAGACAGGGTTGTGCAATATCGGGAATGTTATATTCTTTGGCTATTGAGCCTCTGTTGAATAAACTTCAATCAGAAATTGAAGGTTTTTCTTTGCACAGTGGTGATATATTTAAAGTTTCATCTTATGCTGATGATGTTATAATCATGGTTAATGGGCAGCGAGATATTAACCAAATGGAGGGTGTTATATGAGACTTTGGAGTTATCTCAGCTGCTAAAGTAAACTGGGAAAAGAGTGAGGCAATGGCAATAGGAAAATGGGAGCCTGCCAGTTTTACCTGAAAGAATAACCTGGGAAAAGGGAGGTCTCAAATATTTAGGAGTTTATCTTGGAGATGCAATTACACAGCAAAATAATTGGGATGGGGTAGTACAGAGGATGGTAGGTAGACTGGCTAAATGGAAGTGGATTCATTCACAATTATCTTTTAGGGGAGAAGTGTTAATAGTGAACAATTTGGTTTCTTCGATACTCTGGCATAAACTGTTTTGTGTGGACCCACCCGTAGGGTTATTATCTCAGCTGCAAAGAATTTTTGTGGATTTTTGTTTGGGATCGATTGCACTGGATTCCACAAGGTGTATTGTTTCTTCCTAAAGATGAGGGTGGACAAGGTTTGGTCCACTTGTCAAGCAGAATGGCAGCATTTCGTTTACAATTCATTCAGAGATTTTTAACAGGTCCAGATGATCTGGTGTGGAGGAACTTGACTAAGATCATCCTACAAAGGGTGGAGGGACTTAGACTTAATGTTGGCCTCTTCTTCATGGATCACAGAAAGTTGAACTTGAATAACATATCCCCTTTTTATTGTGGACTTTTTAAAATGTGGGGACTTTTTACTTTGAAAAGAATGGACAATTCAGATTCTCTTTGTTTTGGCTGTTGGAGCAGCCCTTAGTCAAAGGGGCCCGTCTAGATGTGACAGATGAGGTACCAAGCCTCTCTCTAAAGTTGTGTGCCTCTGGAACTGTGAAGCTGAGGCAAATTGTCAGTGTGACTGGTCCTGATTTTAGTGATGTTACAGCAGTAGCCCTGATGCTGGGGCAAAGGTCAATTCGCCACACAGGAACAATAGTAGAAAAGTGGAGGAAGAAGCTCACAGATGTGGAAATCGCACTACTTAAGGTCTTTGGGAAGGATTTGGAGGTTCCTGATAAAAAAGTTTAAAATTTTAAATTACTGCGGACTTGAAGGATATGTCAGGTCCTTTGCTAGACCATCATGGGCTGAAAGACTTGGATCTGGATATAGTAGAGGGCAAAGTTCTCTATCAGTGTTGCGTAAAAGTTTTTAATAGAGTCTCTTTAAATGGGAGAGTCGATACAGTCTGGAAGGAAAAGCTTGGAATGAGTGAAAAAGCTAAACCTTTTTGGAGAGTGTTTTACAAACCACCATTGATTTAGAAATCTGGAGATTTACAATGGAGAATTTTTCACAGTTCTGTTGCAGTTAATGCATTTATTTCTGCTATTAATCCAAGTGTTAATGATAAGTGTGTGTTTTGTGGCTTAAGGGAAACAGTGTTTCATTGTTTTTTAGAATGTGTAAGACTTAAATCACTTTTTGTTTTATTGAGTCAAGTGTTTTCAAAATTTGGAGAAAAGTTCAAGCATAATGCTTTTATTTTGGGGGCAGGGTATATTCAAAAGCAAAGAGTAAAATGGTAGTTAATCAATTATGTGATTGGTCAAGCAAAGCTTGCAATCTATTTAAGCAGGAAACATGGAATAAAGAATAGACTTGGCCAAGAGATTATGTGTCTATTTAAAGCATATGTTAAGTCTAGAATTGTTGTTGACTATAAGTATTATAAATTAATGAATGATATGGCCTCTTTTGAAACGCAGTGGTGCTATAAAAATGTTTTTTGTTCTGTGATGGAAGGGGAATTATCTTTTTCTCTATTATATTAATTGAGGTGTATACTGTATGATTGTATACACACACACACACACACACACACACATATATATATATATATATATATATATATATATATATGCTTCTTTTCTATTTAGCATTTACTTATTACTTAGCACTTATACGTATTATTATTTTTAATACTTAAGTAAGTTTGAAATAAAAATAAAAAAAACTTTTCGTACATAAGTACAATAAATATGATATACTTTAAGACTTGTACTCAAGTAATATTCTAATCGGTGACTTCCACTTCTACCAAAGTAATTTTCTGGTAAGACACCTGTACTTCCAGGTACTTCATAAACCACTGGGTCCAAACTGTACTATATATATATATATATATATATATATATATATATATATATTATTATTATTATTTAATCAGGGCACATTTTGCCACTGAGCTACAGCTGAGGGCAAATACAAAGGGGAACGACCAGACACAACAGGAACAGGAAAAAAACTTCAAACACGGAATATACGAGAGTATGGCAAATAAGATCATGGTCAATACTGTTATGCAGTTTGGCTGAGGATGCTGAATTACGCCTTCACTGTAAAACCCAACTTAGGGTAACAAACCATCTAATTAAACTAATTGCCTTAACTTAAACCATGCAAGTTTTTAAACTTTGCAGTTAAGTATTTAAGTGATTAATTAAGTGCTGATTAGTAATGGACAGCTGCTGTTAACAAAAATAATCACTGCAGAAAAGAGAAATACAAGAACTAGGTCTACAGCTTCAGATGAAATCAACTGAAATAAAATGCATTATATATCTCAAGATCTGATTATACAACCCCACAAACTGCATCGCAAGCTCCACTATTAACCGGTTCATTTCCGGTTAATTTCTTTAATAAAGATCCATCTCTATTTGCATTCTCGACTCTGTCCCAGTTC
This sequence comes from Carassius auratus, assembly GCF_003368295.1. NCBI lineage: Eukaryota > Metazoa > Chordata > Actinopteri > Cypriniformes > Cyprinidae > Carassius > Carassius auratus. The sequence continues at coordinate 2,102,182 of NC_039261.1, forward strand.
AGTTTAATGACTGTAAATTTTATCAATAGGGCATACACATTGTATATACAACCCCATGTCAAACCCAATGCACACTGAAAAAGCAAAAACACAAAATAGTAATGTTTTACATTTTTCATATCTGTGTAGTATGTTGTGTATATGGCTAATAATTTAATGCTTGTGTGTAGAGTTACTATGCAAAAATATTTCATATAATAGATTAAAATAATAATAGACTTTGCAAGAGCTGCCTGTTTTGCATCCTGTGTGTATGTTTTGTGGATTTGTGTGTAGAGTCTAGAGAAAAGGAGTCATAGTTTCATAAACTGTAAGCAAAAAAAAAAAAACTTAAACTAGCTGCTCTAAAGGGGCATATGTGTGTATTATGACCCACCGGGAGCTGTTGTGACATCCACCAGTCCCACAGAGGTTAAAGTTAATATAAAGTACATTTTTATTTTATTTTTTTATTTTATTTTTTTCAGGAGAATATTCTTCAGTAAGAGCTGAGCCATTCCTGATCTATAGTATAGGAACGATTGGTGTGCATACAGTATGCATGCATTTAACTGTACACAATATACATGTGAACTACCATTCATTTTAAAGAAGCATATCAACCTTAGAAGCCAACAACAGAATATTAATGGCCTGTGAGCATACAAATATCAGTACTGTTTCATTAAAATAGCTAGAAAGAACAGTACAATAACAGACAACTAAAACAAAGACCTTTATTCTTTATGTCTGAGAGGAAAAGAAGAAAAGGTCTTTTGGATCAAAACAGACAAAGATGAATGAAATAAACAAAACTGAAGGTTGCTGTGTTCTGAGTTGTGCTAAAACAAACACTTAGAACATTTTGTGACCCTTTATACCACCTTAAAAAAAATAACTTGATATTTCAAAAACAAATCCATGTATGTGATTTTTCAGTAAAAACCAAAAGCCAGTCAGTATCTTGTGTGATCTCTATTTGCCTCTTGCAGTGCAACACATCTCCATCGCATATAGTTGATCAGGTTGTTGATTGTGCCCTATGGGATGTTGGTCCACTCCACTTCAATGGCTGTGTGAAGTTGCTGGATATTGGCAGGAACTGGAACACACGGTCATATATGCCGATCCAGAGCATCCCAAACATGCTCAATGGGTGACATGTCTGGTGAGTTTGCTGGCCATGCAAGAACTGGGATGTTTACAGTTTCCAGGAATGCACAGATCCTTGCAACATGGGGCCATGCATTATCATGCAGCAACATGAGGTGATGGTCGTGGATGATTGGCACAACATTGGGCCTCAGGATCTCGTCACGTTATTTCTGCGCATTCAAAATGCCATCAATAGAATGCACCTGTGTTCGCTGTCCATAACAAACGCCTGCCCATACCATAACCTCCACCATTGGCCACTCAATCCACAATGTTGGCACAATCAGCAAACCGCTTACCCACACGATGCCATACACGCTGTCTGCCATCTGCCCTGTACAGTGATAACCGGGAATCATCCATGAAGAGAACTCCTCTCCAATGTGCTAGACGCCATCAAATGTGAGCATTTGCCCACTCAAGTCAATTTACGATGATGAAATGCAGTTAGGTCGAGACCTTGATGAGTAGTTTTTGATTTTAATTAATAAATATTAAGTGGTTTAATACAAATTATATGTGTTTTAAATTCAAGCCATGTCAATTAATTAAATTCAGTTTGAAAATATTAAGTTGATTCTTTGCGCATTCGCGCAGATGCACAAAAGCCTTATAATGTGGTTAAACGAGATCTGAATTGTTTTGGGTGCGTAATCTTTAGTCTTCTTAATTATTTGTTCTACATCAGGTTTTTGGGTGGTGGGTAAGGTAAGTTAGATGATTTTGTGGTGAAGTAAATACTACATAAAAACAAAAGTAATTTCTACATTAATTTATTAAGGCAAGAATAAAAAAGTAAATTATATTTTAGTACTCAATTTACTCATAAGTGTATTTTACTTGGAACAGTTTGTTATGTTTACAAGGATTCTTTAAAGGGAGGGTGAAATGCTCGTTTTCACTCAATATCCTGTTAATCTTGAGTACCTATAGAGTAGTACTGCATCCTTCATAACTCCCAAAAGTCTTTAGTTTTATTATATTCATAAGAGAAAGATAGTCGTACCGATTTTTCCCGGAAAAGCACGACCGGCTGGAGGCGTGACGTGTGGGCGGAGCTAAAGAATCACGAGCGCCAGTGGGCTTTTGCGTTGAGAGCATGTGGAAGCTGTGACATTACCGTGAGGGAAAAACCATCATCCAAAACAAACCATGGCTTACAGTCAGATTCAGCCGTTTATTTATGATCCAGAATCAGATCCAGAGGCTGAAACTGAACGAGAGCAGCAGCAGCAACGACTCGCTCCGAGCAGGGCTCGAACCCGGGTCTCCGGCATGGGAGGCGGATGCACTAACAAGGAGGCAGAGATATTTTAAGCAGTTTTACTCACCGCCTGCGGTTCCAACACACGATCGTGACCCTTTTTAGTTGGGATTGCATCATCCTTAAGAAATAAACGATATGCAAATCCATCGTCAAACTGGGCCTTGTTTGTAAAACAAGCATCTTCGAAATGCAGAGAACAAACAAAAACACTTGCACAACTCCGTTGACGCTCTGTAAAAATAAACTCCATCCACTGGTCCCTTAATGCTGTTTTTTTTTTTTTTTTTTTTTGTGATCTGTGCAGGGTTGTCTTGCCCTGGCAACCAAAAACACACTTCTTTTGTGACATTTCGCGACGCTCTCACTCTGATCAGTCAATGCCTGTTGTGCTCTCAGTGCTCGGCTATACGGGAGCGCGCACTCTTCCGGCAGACGTGCCCTTAGGACCCATATAAGGAAATTCTGCTCCATCTATCCTCACACAGAGCCGTACTCGAAAAATTCGTACTCGAATCTTGTGACAAACTGGAAGGAGTATTTTGGGAACAAAAATACTCCTTCAAATGTACAACTTAATTTTTTTAACTTTGTCCATGTTTAGTATGGGAATCCAACTCTTTAACAGTGTAAAAAAACTCAGTATGCATGAAATAGCATTTCACCCCCCCCCCCCCCCTTAAGTAAATATCAAAGTTATGATCCCATATACTGAAAAAAAAATCATTGAATTTTCTAAAAAAAATTATTGTAAGTGGTTGCAATCAATTTATTTTAACTACATTTAAATAAACAAATTTAGTTTATTTTAATATAGCTAAAATAAATTGATTGAAATTTAAGTAAAATCAATGAATCATTTGTTTCGGTGTATTTCCCATCATGCACTGGGGCATGAACAATTAAAAATGTTACATTTTTCACTGTTTTCGAGTTGTATTTACATAGTTTTATGGTTGCTATGCTATGGTTTAGTAACTTACTTTTGTGTGACACCTGGAGTTAATTTTCTACTCAAAATGACCCATTCAAACTCAAACACTATTCACTGATTGTTACGTCATTGTGTATGGTTGTTACCGTAGTCAGGGCCAGGAGACTGGAATAACAGAGAATGACGGATTATTAAGACACAAGCAGAAGAGCAGGTGATGAATGGAGGAGCAATAGGTGAGGATATGGTGCTGGTGACTTGAGTGGTGAGATGATCCGGAGGGTAGTAGTAAGAGGTGATGGAGGCAGATGACACACACACACACACACACACACACGATGGAGACAGGAAGACACTTGAGATCGCTGGAGAGAGGTAAGTCAGGTATATGGTTAGTCCTTAGGGGTTAGCAGGTAGCTATTCACCTAGTTGCGAACGAGACCAGACAGTGACTGCATGTGTGACTTTTGAAGGTAGGGCTGATTGCAGGTGGATGAGGAGCAGGACCATCATCCAGGATGAGTGGAAGGGGGCTTCGCCTGCACCTATGCCAGGCTCTGTGGAGAGGGAGACAGAAGGATGGTGAGGTTTGAGGAGTGATACGTGAAATGTGGGGTGGATCCGATACTCAGGAGGAAGGTGTAGCTTAAAAGTGGCTGGGTTGATCTGCTCTGCGATGGTTAATGGGCCAATGAATCTGGGACTCAGTTTGCGGCACGGTAGATGCAGGTGGACGTCTCAGGTTGACAGCCAGACCTTCTGTTCTGGTTGGTAGGCTGGGGCTTCGGAGCGGCGAAGGTCGGCTGTCTTCCTGCGTGAGTCCGGTGGACGGTTGACACAGGGAGTTCTGTGTGTATTTGGCCCACCCCAGGAACTGGTTCCAAGAGTCCTTGTGGCCATGGCAGAAGGTGCAGTGGAAGCGGCCATCTCTTGTATTTTCCTCTCCATCTGCCAGTTTGACTGAAGGTGGTATCTGGATGACAGGCCACACCTAGGAGGGAATGGTAAGCCTTCCAATCTCAGGAAATGAATTGGGGGCCTCTGTCGGAGATGATGTCCTCAGGGATGCCAAAGTATCAGAAGACGTGGTTAAACATCAGTTTGGCGGTCTCCATGGCCCTGGGCAGTCCCTTCAGGGGAATAATACGGCAAGATTTAGAGGATCTATCAACAATTACGAGAATGCATGTATAGTTATCTGAAGGCGGTAGGTCTATGATGAAGTCCACCCCTAGGTGCGACCATGGACGGTAAGGAATTGGCAGAGGGAGGAGTTTGCCTGACTGTAGGTGATGGGGGCTCTTCGAGATGGCACATTCCCTACATCCTTGCACGTACCTTCTGATGTCGGAAGCCATGTTGGGCCACCAGAAGCGTTCCCTCAGCAGTGAAAGGGTTTCATTGACTCCTGGGTGGCCAGTGCCTAGTGATGTGTGAGCAGAGTGGATTAGTGGAGTGCGCCGTGTCCTGGTGACATACTGCAAGCCCGGTGGACAACCCGGCACGGTGTTGGTGGAGGAATTGGAGGAGGGTAGAGTTTCCTCTGACCAAGTGATAGGGCTGATGATTACCTTTTCAGAGAATATCGCTTCGGGTTCCTCCAGGTTTTCTACGGGAGTGTAACCACGGGATAAGGCGTCAGCCTTGACATTCTTGGATTCAGGCCGGTAGGAGATGGAGAAGTTGAAACGGCTCAAGAATACAACCCAACGGGCCTGTCTGAGGTTTGGCCTCTTGGCCATGCACAGATATTCAAGGTTTTTATGCTCTGTGAGTAATAGGAAGGGGTGTTTGGCTCCCTCCAGCAAATGACTCCACTCCTCAAGCGCCAGCTTGATGGCCAAGAGCTCCTGGTTGCCGATGTCATAGTTATCGTACTTGTCGTAGGGTCAAGAACAGATACTTGGTCTTATTTCGGAGGAGACTGGTGAGAAGGTTGGTGATGGAGCTGTAGTCTTGGATGAAGCGGTGGTAGAAATTACTGAGGAATCGCTGGAGTTCTTTTAAGGTGGTGGGAGTTGGCCAGTTCCATATGGCATCCACCTTCCCCTCGTCCATCCGGATGCCACTGCTGTCGATGTTATACCCAAGGAACTACACTGAGGGCTGATGGAAGGAACACTTTTCTGCTTTGAGATATAGTTGGAATGCCCTTAGGCTTTGCAGGACCTCCGCAACATGGCGTCGATGTTCCGCTAGGCTCCGGGAGTAGATGAGGATGTCATCCATATAGCCTAGGACGAACTTGTGGAGGAACTCCCGGAGCACCTCATGAATGAAGTCATGGAATACGGAGGGTGTGTTGACTAGACCATACGGCATCACAAGATATACATAGTGACTTGTAGGGGTGATAAAGGCTGTCTTCCACTCGTCCCCCTCACGTATTTGGATGAGGTTATAGGCACTGCGGAGGTCCAACTTTTGGAAGACAGTGGCACCACAGAGATGTTCCAGGGCAGCTGGGACAAGAGGAAGAGGGTAGCGGAATTTGATGGTGATGTTGTTGAGGGATTGGTAATCGATACTGGGCCTCAAGCCTCCGTCCTTTTTCTCCTATTTTGCCACGCCCCCCCTGTAAACGCCTCATTCAAACACGTCTACGTCACTATGTGAAAATACTTGTGTAATGCCACCGGAATGGTCACGCAAAGAAAGAAGGTGTGGTTTCAGTAACCGTAGTTAGTGTTAAAGCAGCCATGTCAGGGAGAGTCTGTGTGTATCCAGGCAAAACCTCTAAAGGGTTAGTTCATCGAAAAATCATAATTATGTTATTAATAACTCACCCTCATGTTGTTCCAAACCCGTGAGACCTAGAGCTTAAGATCTTTGCCCGAACCTGACAGGACCCGATGGGTTCGGGCTTAATTTATATCATCTTACGCGGGCTCGGGCTTGCACTCTGGGTTGCACCAGCAACTAAAGCAAAGTCTAAGGTGTGGAAAAGTTTTGACCATGTTTATAATGAGAATATAATTTTCAATGACAGTCTAGATTTCAATCACTCTCAGAAACTCCCATTAAAATCACTGAAACTGTTAACACTGTGAAATCAATATCTTAATTATAGATTCATCCACACATCTGCACTTTGCTGTTTCTGATGAGAGAATTCGCCAGAAAGAGGTATTCAGTCATTGAGCGAGTGAAGGAAGAACCAGCATTTCAGCGATGACTCATCGGAACACCTCTTATTGGCCATTGCATTCAACAGAACAACAGACTCGTGTGTGATTGGTTATAATGCGCAGCGCTGTAAAACGCGTCTGTCTCTGGCTCAGCGCCAGCAAGCGATCACAGATCTAATTTAGCAGCTGATGATATGACTTGCTGAACGTACTCGCACCGGTGTGATTGTATTAAAATTATTAAAATCTTAATTGGCTATTTTTGTCTTTTGGAAGCTGCATTCAACTTGACTCCCCTCTGTTATAAGCCACACACGTACAACAAACTAATGTCACAGTGGTATCGTGTACTGTAATCGAATGTAGCCCAAGTTATTACCTGTTAAACAGTAGACAGTACATCTAATAAGGATCTCCATCGCAAGCAAATAATAGCCTTTGCAGATTTGCTTTCAATTCAGTGCAGTTCCATAGCCCCGTTTTCAACGCTGCTGATGTTAAACGTTACAACTCTGAGTGAACCGCTTCAGACTCTCAGCGCGTGCGGCAGGGAACTGAACGACTCATTCAAACTGATTCATGAACCAATTCACTCGTTTGCCAATTGGTTTGATCAAGCCTTTGAACAGAATTGACTCAAAAGAATTAATCATTAGCAAATGGACATCGCTCATTGCCCAGAGAAAAGTAGACGGCGCGTTTGGAATAAACTGAAGCATTTTTAACATTTATTGCATTAAGATAAAGTAACAAGAGGAGCGTCACCCACAGTAACGAAGTAAAAGTACAGATTTTTCCCAAAAAATTTACTCAAGTAAGAGTATGAAATACCCATCTTTAAATATACTCTGAAAAGTATTATTTACCCTGAAAAATTACTCAAGTAAATGTAACGAGGTAAATGTAACTCGTTACTATCCACCTTTTGGCACACACTAATGAAGAATGACAGAGGGAGAAGTAGATATTGTCATTACACCAAGTTTGTTTGGGTGGAGGCCTTCCAGTTTAAACAGTTGTCTATGGCCCCAGAAAAGATTGAAATTGTCAATGAAACTATCAGTGAAATTGACTCCTTTTAAAATGCAGATTCTTTGTAGCCATGTGTTCAGCCCAAGCAAACATGAAAACATATTAGTTCCCCTTGCTGGGAGTGGTCCACTGATGAACGACTGAACTTCAAGTCGAAGTTAACTGAATTCCTTCTTAAGGAGTTCTGATTGCTCTTTCCAAATGCCATTCTTCCCCACATGGATGATGATTTGCAGTCTTGTTCTTTATTAGAATTTTCAGAAGTTCCTTGTTCAGATCAAAAACAGTTGCTTGAGGAAAGCAGCATGCAGTTATAGTCCTGCTACTGATGTTTCTAATAGTAGAGTCACCACTATCAGTCCTCGGCTGCACTCTGAGCTGAATGCAGCGGTCTGCTCGACCTTGAGTGCCTGTTAGTAGCAGTGTTAGCTGCTGGCTGATCCGATCCATGTTTAATCAGATTTGGGGATTCCTCACCCACATTCATTAATGCTTCATATCGGTTTTCAAGATGTATAGGGGATGGTAAAATACCAGTATTCACAATCCTTGTCTTAGCCAAATCTGGGAAGAGGATGCTACGGCAGCAACACGAGAAACTCATGAAAATCTGATGTCTCGTGTGCCTTTGGGTCTCGCTCCCTATTTTTGCGACCGATTAATGTGACGATCAATTTCGGCTTGTTCCTCTAGACTTGGTATAAACTGTTTTCTAGATTAACAGGACTCATCGGCTGTATGCTGAGTGGATCCATGACAATGGTTTGCCAGTTTCTTTGTTTCAAGAACCGCAATCCTTTGTAGAAGTTTGCAGCAGTTCAGGCAACAAGTAGATTCAACAGGAGGCATTTTCATTTCTCTTCTGTTTGAATGTGGACAGCTGTGTTTTCCTGTCTTCAGAAAGTAGGCTGGTGGCAGTGGGAGGTAAAGTCTTCTTTTTCATGGTATTATTCCAGTCCTAAAGAGTTTTTAGTTTTTAGTGTTTTTTGCCAAAAATGTGTTGTTCGAGCACTGAACTGATCTGCTGAAGTAAAAATCTTGGAAATATCACAGAAAAGTACAGAAATACAGAGCAAAGCGCCAAGCGGTAAGCAACAACCTAGTGAAGCCAGAAGTCTAGATCGCGTTAGAATGCATTAATTGAGTGTTTTTAAAACTCAAAACTCAGTATACACATTATTAGTAATTTTTACTATGTGCAGACAAGAAGATGAGCCCATAATAATAATAATACAATGTGTTTAATTCCACGTTAAGCATTTTCCTCACATAGAATACCTTACAGACAGCATGTATTAATGCGTTAAAGCAATGTTTTTAAAAGACCAAACTCAGTAAACACATCACTAATAAAGAATTCTATGTACAGACAAGCAAATTAGCCCACAATAAGAATGCAATGCATTTAAGCCTTTTACCCATAGAAAACAGTTAGGCTATAATAAAAACGTGTTGCGTTCGCATCCTGGACTCATCTGCTTGTCTGTGCATATGCAATTGTAATTTATTAATAATGTGTTTACTGAGTTTGATATTTTATACAACATCTTAATGCATTAAGCAACATTAAGCGTTTCAGAATGCCTCTTTGAGGCACAAATGATTGACATATAACTGTGCGTTCTTATACTGTATCTTGTGGATATTTCAGCAAATGTTGCTTTAATTAAAAATGACATCTACAATAAAAATAGGCTAAATAGGCTTATAAAACACTACTGATTTTTTCCAGAGTTAGGCTACGCTAAACATTTCATTTGTGTAAATAACATCCAACAATGGTCCAACAACAAAGCATTCAAAACTGCAAGTGCAGGTGGAACACCTTAATAAATTGCAGAAAAAAAGACATTTGTTTTAAATAAAATTATATATAATAATATATTGCAATAATGTGTTTAGGATTTTAATTATAGTCATGTAGAATAGGCTGTCATATCATGTGCATTTCAAGCCTGGTGCTGCTATGTGTAAGTGTGTGTGTGGTTTACAAAGAAATGTAGAAAATACAAAAGATTATACAACACTGTATAACATCACTGAACTAAATTATACACATGTAAATCACATTTCTTATTAATATACACTTATTAACAATAAAAATTAAAAATAAGAAGGATGCACATTATAAATGGGCAGTACATAGTTGTAAATGAGAAATCGATGAGTCATGCAGCACTAATTTAACAATAACATACAATTTCAAGCAAAATTATCATAATACAAAATATATTTCTTATGTTATTATCATTTATATTATATTTATAAAAGTTTTTCTGGTCTTCAATCTTATTGGCTGTTAAGAATAACCATTTCACTGTTTGTATCACTGCACTCATAATAATACAAAAAGGAATGATGTTTATACCATTGCTTGATACAAATGCATGCTGTAATTTTATATGAAAATAAACAAGCTGAAAACACTTTTAGTTCTTTTCGATAGTGTTAAGCCTCAGATGTCAACTATACATCAGATTTGTTTCTTCTTTAAAAAAAAAACTAAAACAATGGGAAAAACCCATTGTAAACCAGTGTTGGGAAAGTTCACTTTCTACATGAACTAGTTCAAAGTTCAATTCACAAATTTTAAAATGAACTAGTTCAGTTCATAGTTCAAACTACAAAATTTTGAACTAAGTTCACACAGTTCCAAAAATGAACTAGTTCATAGTTCTTTTTTTCCATATGTTGCTGCGAGCTATTATTTTTCAAAATTATTGCAACAGCCCATATACAATCACAGACAGCAATTATTTTATCAGTTTTAACAATGAAACTATGCGTCAGATTTCATCTTCATATCCAATTTTGAATCCTTATCCAACCAGGGTTTACATTAGCATTGAGGGGACAGCACTTCCCCTTGTTGCTTTAATGCTTTTTCTCCCATTCTCACTGACCTTGTCATAAACATCATAAAATTCTTTTAAATTATCATACGCCTTCTTGCTACATGCTGCTGTCGCCTCGATGCCTTTTTTTTTGTTTTGTTTTTTGATGACGCGTCACGCATGCGGCGGACGGCGGTGTGACACTGGTGGCTGGTGTTGCCAGATTGGGTGTTTTTCCACTACATATTAAGACCCGTTTACGGTGTGTTTTAGCCGGTTTTTCGCCTGGAAGGCTCTATAGAAATCTGGCACCCTACTGAACGAAGTTAACCTGAGAGAGCGTGCCATTCACAGACACCAGAATGAACGAGTTGACAGAAACGTTCATCAGGCATTAATACAGCACGTTCAGTTCACGTTCGCCCAAAATATGAACGAGTTCATGAACTATCGTTCAATGAATGCGTTCAGGCACAACACTGTTGTAAACATGGTAAAAAAAAAAAAAAAAAACATCTTAAGCACACCGAATAACATAAATAACATAAGCCAGAAAAAAACATTTAAAGTTAAGAAGTCAAGGGTCATGAGCCCAATTACAGCCAACACTTACCTCCATAATTATTATGGAGGCTAAGTGGAGGGCCAGCGCTAAGGGACCAAAGTTTTGTCAGTGAGCAAATTCTCAGGGAGTCCTAAGTGGGCCCGTAAAGGGACAGTGCAGGCTTGTTTGCAGGTTGTGTATCACCATGCTGTGATTACCTACAGCCAAATCATATCTGTGCCAATATACAGACATACTGCACTGCTACAAGTATTATATTGCTCATATATTTAATATACAGCTAATCCTCAATAGCAAAATCACAACTGCATGTACTGATGTATTTAGCAAAGAGACTATCATCAATAAATATAAATAGATGCCACATTCGACAGATGAAGCGTACGCCATTTTGGAACGGTCAACTTGAATCATTCACTATAATAATCAGTGAATATTCAAATATACATGCATATAACGTGCTGTTATAGACAGCACAGTCAACTTGTGCTCAAGAGTTCACAGACTTTCCAAAAATGGCGTATATAAATATATAAATATATAAATATATATATAAAAGATGGTCAGTCGTCAAATTCCTTGCTGTAGATAATAAAGGCTGTATCAGACTTCTTTCAACGCGATCAACCTTGGTTCGAATCTGCTTTATGGCAAACTTTTTTTCTCTTTTCAAATTAAAAATCACACCAGAAAAGCATTTATTTGTAATAAAAATTAAGGAAATCATAACAATAACAAAAGTTGAAAATAATGTACTGGGTAGGGTTAGGGTAGGTCTAAGGCTTTTGTCCCAATAGGGTGGCATCCAATTAGTATTTTAATTAAATCAATGTATTTATTTGAAATTAATCAATCTTCTACTTCTTCTTTCGGCTTTTCCCTTCAGGGGTCGCCACATCTCTATCCACCTATCCCTATCTTCTGCATCCTCAACACTTGCACCCACTAGCTTCAAATCCTCATTACTTCCATCTATATATCTCCTCTTTGGTCTTCCTCTTTGCCTCCTGCCTGGCAGCTCCATGTCCAACATTCTCCTACCAATATATTCACTCTCCCTCCTCTGAACATGTCAAAACCATCTTAATCTGTCCTCCATAACTTTGTCCCCCAAACGTCCAACATGAGCTGTCCCTCTGATGTACTCGTTCCTAATCCTGTCCAATCTTGTCACTCCCAAAGAGAACCTCAACATTTCCAGCTCTGCTACCTCTAGCTCTGATTCCTGTCTCTTCCTCAGTGCCACTGTCTCTAAACCATACAGCATAGCTGGTCTCACCACTGTCCTGTACACCTTCCCCTTGATTCTCACTTATATTTTCCTATCACACAGAACTCCCGACACCTTTCTCCACCCATTCCAACTTGCCTGCACTCGCTTCTTTACCTCTTTCGCACACTCTCCATTACTCTGTACTGTTGACCCCAAGTACTTAAATTCCTGTACCTTCTCCACCTTTTCACTCTGTAACCTTACTGTTCCACTTCCCTCCCTTTCATTCACACACATGTACTCAGTCTTATTACGACTGACTTTCATTCCTCTTCTCTCCAGCGCAAACCTCCACCTCTCCAGGTTTTCCTCCACCTGCTCCCTGCTCTCACTACAGATCACAATGTCATCTGCAAACATCATTGTCCAAGGAGACTCCTGTCTGACCTCCTTTGACAACTGGTGCATCACTATAGCAAACAGGAAGGGGCTCAGAGCCGGTCCCTGATGCAGTCCCACCTCCACTTTGAACTGTCCTGCTCCTCTCATACATGTCCTGCAACGCTCTGACATACTTCTCTGCTACTCCTGACTTCCTCATACAGTACCACAGCTCTTCTCTTGGCACCCTGTCATACACTTTCTCCAAGTCTACAAACACACAGTGCAACTCCCTCTTGACCATCCCTATAGTTCTCCATCAAAATTCTCAGAGCAAAAATTGCATCTGTTGTGCTCTTTCTGGGCATGAAGCCATACTGCTGCTCACAAATATCCACTACTTTCCTTAACCTAGCTTCCACTACTCTTTCCCATAGCTTCATTGTATGGCTCATCAACTTTATCCCCCTATAGTTGCTGCAACTCTGCACATCACCCTTATTCTTAAAGATCGGCACTAACACACTTCTCCTTTGCTCAGGCATCCTCTCACTCTCTAAAACCCTCTTGAACAAACTAGTCAAAAATTCCACAGCTACCTCTCCTAGACACTTCCAGACCTCCACCGGGATGTCGTCAGGACCAACTGCCTTTCCACTTTTCATCCTCTTCAAAGCCTTCCTGACTTCATCCTTTCTAATCTAATCTACTTTCTGTTCCACAGAGTTCACCCCTTCTACTCTTTTTTCCCTCTCATTTTCTTCATTCATCAGCTCTTCAAAGTACTCCTTCCATCTCCTCAGTACACTCTCCGCACTTGTGAGCAGTAGTGTACAACTCATCATATGCCTTCTGCTTGGCCTTAGACACCTCCCTCTTCACTCTGCGCTGTAACTCCTTGTATTCCTGTCTATTCTCTTCAGTCCTGTCCATGTCCCACTTCTTCTTGGCTAACCTCTTCCTCTGGATACTATCCTGAACTTCTTCATTCCACCACTAAGTCTCCTTATCTTCTTTCTTCCTTCCGGATGACACACCCAGCACCTTTCTCCCTGTCTCCCTGATTACTTCTGCTGTAGTTTCCCAGTCATCTGACAGCACTACCTGACTACCCAGAGACCATCTCAACTTCTGTCTAAATTCCTCTCAACATTCCTCCTTTTTCAGCTTCCACCACTTGGTTTTCTTCTCTATCTTTGACCTTTTCTTCTTACAGACCAACAAAGTCATCTTACACACCACCATTCTATGCTGTCTGGATACACTCTCTCCCACTACCACTTTACAGTCACAAATCTCTTTCAGATTGCCTCTTCTACATAGGATGTAGTCTACCTGTGTTCTCCTGAAATTAATCAATAAGTTATTTATTTAAATAATTGCCACTATTTGCTATGAGTAATTAGCAGAATATCCTGCTATTTTAACATAGTATAAATAGAATCAAACTATTTGCACTTAGTGTAAATAGCATATCACAAAAAATAAATATTACAAATCTTTTCAGCCTGGCTCATGAATGTTAATTAGATGACATGGTATTAACAATCATAACTGAATAGCTCTTTCTCTATTTCATTGTCCTCATTCATACATATCATCATCCCAAAAGGATAATGTACATTTTGAAATTTAAGTTAAACTAAATGTTTTAATCAGTCAAAAAACTGTTCAAAAGAGTGTAACTTCAGGAGTCTGTCGTCCCTCTTCTAAAACCCAATACTATAATTTACTGTTCAGCATGTCTGGCATTCCAATGCAGAACTTAATTTGCATCCAACAGTCTACTACACTCAAGGCAAAGCAATGTCTCAACCATACAGCCTCAACGGCAAGATTTCCCTTTTTTATTGAGCCTGACAATCTCTCATATTTTACCAGTGACATCTATAATTTAACTCTAAATATAACCCAAACTGATTTAATTAAAAGCCTAAAAATCTGAGCACAGGCTCCAGCATTCTCTTTGTCTCGCCGCTCAAGAGTCCACATGACTGACAGGTAAAGCAACCAATCATGTTTCCTTAGTGTGTCACATCATGTTTAGGGGCATGGAAATGCCCTCACAATAACAGCCAGGTGAGTATGTGTCGTGTGCATCAGACATTCAGCCAATTGTGTGGTCTGTGGACTGTACACATGACAATGAATGGATGGATGGTCTTAATGGCAAATATGCAGTACTGAAGACCTCAATGTAAATTCAGAAAATTCATGTTCACATTAACAATAAACAATTGAGAAAGCCAACAAATCTGCATGATCAGTGTGAATTTATTTATAGTAACAGTAACTGTAATGTGCATCTGATTTACAGATGTGATGTGCACTCTCATTTCAGTGTTGTTGTTAATGCTGAGGTTATTTTAGCAAATAAGTTGCATTGCACATTAAGTTAAACAAGATTAAGATAAAGAACTTGGCTAATGTCAGAGCTACAGAAATGCTTCTTCATATTTACAAATACAGCTTCATATTTCACTCAAAAAATAAAATAAAAAAGATTTTGTTGTTTGCTCTGTTTACTTAAGCTAAAACAATCTAAACCTTTAGTTTTTTTACTCCGTTGATTTCTTCTCAATTTTATTATGTAAATGAAACTAAATGTGCAATGTAAAGTTCATTTAAACCATTTGTGTTAAGTCTACATTACTCATTTACATTTCATTGACTGAAACTGGGCAGTGGATTTGTAGTTCCCATCATGCTTTGCATAGGGATAGATCAGGAGAGTAAATGATGTGGTTTTTTATTTAGTAAAGGCAAATACCTATTGTACAAAATTCCCTGCCTCACGCATGCGCGAGTCGAAGTTGTCCAGACTTGTCTGGAGCATTCGCAAAAGTTTTCATTTCGACAGCATCCATATGGAGTTTCCCTGGCTTTATTCCTTTAAAGTATGTTTTCCTTTGTGTGGTATTGCTGAGTGTTAATAACTCCGTAAGTAATAATAAGTATTATCATAGTAGATGAGTTTCAGAGTGTGTCATAGCGTAATTTATTATAGTTTATTTTACCTCAGGAAAATGATTGCATCGATATAAATGCCATAGCTGTAATCCTCACGTATACGACAAATTATTTGTTTATTTGCAATCAAAGATGCTTATTTATTTGTATAAGAGCGTTGCTTGTTATGTGTGTCAATGTAAATATTGACCAGCATTTTAATAATTATTACAATGAGCACATGGGAGCGCTACACACACTGTGGTATAGTGAGATACATGTGTGAACAGTAGGTGTCGCTTACATGCCAGTGGGCACAGATATGTCATGAAGAAGTGAAAGTAAACTGAGAATAAAGATAGTTGAAAGCACGCAGCTTGAGATCCTGAAGTTCATTACTGTGCAATACACAACATATTGGCGACAAGGATGGCCCTTCTTGCCCTCTTGCCTCCTGCTTTTTTGGAAACCCCTGGTGAGCCGACTATACGTTTAATTCATGGATTCGTATGTTTGATAACTACGTGACTGCACTGTCGGACGAGGATATTGCGGAAAAGAGGAAACGCGCTTTGCTTATCCATTGCTTGGGTACGGAGGGACAGAGGATTTTTTATACACTTAATGTGACTGATGATGGTTATCAGACTGCGCTGACTGTGTTGCGAGCATTTTTTGTACAGAAAGTGAACGTGGTTGCTGAGAAATAAATTTCGTCAGCGCGCTCAGAGACTCGGCAAACCTATCGTGCAGTATGTGGCTGCACTGCGTGAGCTGCTTGTGAACTGCGAATTTGGCGCGCTCGCAGACGATATGATGAGGGATCAGATCGTAGAGAAGACATGCAGTCCGCACATACGGGAACGGAAAACGGACCTTACTCTGCAAAAGGCGATCACTATAGCGGGACAAATTGAGTCTGCAGTAGCTGAAGCTAAAGCTATGGAGAGCACTGAAACTTCAGTTAATGCAGTGCACACTGGCTCACGTGATGGTGCAAAACAGCGGTGGAGACCGAGATCTGCTCCACGTAAATCCACATTTTCACATCAGATGCCTTCAAATGAATCACAGAAAAAAAAGGATGCAAAAACATTCTTCTGCTGTGGCACTACAACACATTTAGCAAATTACTCTAAATGTCCAGCTAAACAATCAAAATGCAGACTTTGTGGGAAATTTGGACATTTTACGAGAGTTTGTCGTAGTTCTGCATCCACCTGCAATGTCCAAGAAGTTGCTGTGCCTGAGTTAACGGTCTTAAGTGTTGAAATGCCTCTGTCTGTGAAACAGAAACACAATCTCACATGTACTGTTTCTTTGCACATTGAGGGTGCAAAATCAGTCGACACTGAACTGCTCGTAGATACTGGTTCAGCTGTTTCTATCCTCCCAGAGCATCTCTACCGTCAGTACTTCTCAGACATTTCACTTACTGTGCCTAATGTTCATCTGGTGACATATATGAAAAAGACTATTCCAGTTGTGGGGTGTCTTGCTATTGCAGTTAGCTATCAGTGTCACCGTGCACATGCTTCATTCTACGTTGTACCCGGTGGAACACCATTACTTGGTATGGATCTCTTTAATGCTTTGCACCTTGAAATAAGGGATGGATCTGTTGTATCTGCTGCAGAGAACAGCCAAGTTGCTATTAACCTCACTGAGCCTTTGGGTGTGGCTGCTGGCTTTGTACACAAAGTTAATGTGCATTCAGATGTGCCCCCAGTTCAACAGAAATTGCGTAGACTGCCATTTGCAGTGAGAGATGCAGTCTCACAAGAGTTAAAGAGGCTGGAATCTGAAGGCATCATAGAAAAAGTAGACTCGTCTCCTTGGGTATCACCATTGGTGGTTATTAGGGCTGCACGATGTGTCGTTTAAGCATCGATATCGCGATATACGAATCCACGATAGTCACATCGCAGGATGTGCGATGTAGGCTGTCATAGTTGATCCGTTATTCATTAACTGTACGGGTCAGCTGCTCCCCGGCCCTTGACGAATGTGATTCGCGGATTAATTGCGCAGCTTAACCATCATAGAGTGAAAGTTTATCATTGACAGGACTGAAAAACACATGCAAGTTTAACAGGGAAGAGAGAGAAAGAGAGCGCGCGAGAGAGACAGAGAGAGAGAGAGTGCGCGAGAGACAGACAGACAGACAGAGAGAGAGAGAGAGAGAGAGAGAGAGAGAGACAGATTAGCGTACCATCAATGTTTATAGAAATGTATATGGATTTATTTTGCATGTAATTTTTTATTTCTTATGAACATATATGTATTTTTGTTTTGTTTGTTTTTTTCTATTCTGCTATGTACAATGCTTTGGCATATGTACCTTTGTATGTCATGCCAATAAAGCAATATGAATTGAATTGAATTGAATTGAATTGAGAGAGAGAGAGAGAGAGAGAGAGACCGAGAGAGAGCGAGCCCTTTTCAAACAACACGAGCGCTGTCTTGCTCTCTCTCCCCAGCGCATATTAATCAATTGACACAATGGTGTCGATGTTTAAATAATTTAAAATGAGAATGTAAGTGTGCTCACCCCATTTTTGTTTGTAAGAAAAAATGTCGCAATATATATCGCAGAAAAAATAAAATATCGCAATGTCATTTTTTCCCAATATCGTGCAGCCCTAGTGGTTATTAAAAAGAAGTCTGGAGGAATTCTGGAAAGTGAGTCGTTCGATGAGGAAAGTGAGTCGTTCGCTGCGTGACTCGTGAGGAAAGTGAATCGTTCGATGAGGAAAGTGAGTCGTTCGCTGAGGAAAGTATAGAGCCAAAAGAGTCTCAATAAAGATAAATGCACACACTTCATTCACATATGCACACACATGATTCATATACACACACAGGATACACAAATGCGCACAAAATTTACAAATGCACACACAAAATTTAAAAAGCACAGAAGATTCACAAATGCATACAAAATTCAGAAATGCACACAAAATTCAGAAATACACACACAATTCAGAAATGCAAACAACATTTACAAATGCACTCAAGATTCACAAATGCACAGAACAAGATTCAGAAATGTATTTTTGATGCACACAAACATATATCTTGATTTACAAACTGCTTGCGGTCTGTGAACTTCACTGCATTTGTGTGTGAATTTTGAGACTCCCCTGACTTGACTCGACACACAAATGCTTTTTTTTTTAAACAGGGAATTGTCAGCAACCAATCAGATATCTCCCTTCTTTTAGCCAATCACAAGAACGCACTCCACGTGGGGGATTGTTTACTTATAAGCCAATCACATGAACGCTTTCACACAGCGTGATATGCCTGTGGTGCTGCATATTAAAGCCTATATGAAATTGTATGAAAATACAGATGTTTAGATTGCAATTCATTTATACATATTTTTACAATTATAATTTGTATATACATTTATAAATGTCTCAATACATATAGCCCAGTGACTGCAGAAAAAAGTTAACCATGGATTCATAAATTTGCAATAGGCAATTATTTAATTTTATTGAAATATTTTAATGAAAGAAAAAAAATTACACCTTTTTGAATATTTAAATATATCTAAATATTCTTTTAGATGCAATATAGAAGTCACTTTAATTATAATAATTCTGTCCCTTCATGAAGAGAGTCAGTGGTCTGCTGCGAGAGGAAAGTGACTCTACAGCTGCGCAAAGTGAGTCGCCCGGCTGCATGAGGAAAGTGAATCGTTCGTTTAGGAAAGTGAATCGTTCGCTGCGTGACTCGTGAGGAAAGTGAATCGTTCGAAGAGGAAAGTGAGTCGTTCGCTGCGTGACTCGTGAGGAAAGTGAGTCGTTCGCTTAGGAAAGTGAGTCGTTCGCTGCGTGACTCGTGAGGAAAGTGAGTCGTTCGCTTAGGAAAGTGAGTCGTTCGCTGCGTGACTCGTGAGGAAAGTGAATTGTTCGATGAGGAAAGTGAGTCGTTCGCTGCGAGAGGAAAGTGACTCTCGGAAAGTGAGTCTCCTGCTGCGCAAAGTGGGTCGACGGCTGCGCAAAGTGAGTCGCCGGCTGCGTGAGGAAAGGGAGTCGTTTACTGCATGAGGAAAGTGAATCGTTCGCTGTAGAAAGTGAGTCGTTCGCTGCACAAGGAAAGTGAATCGTTCGCTGAGGAAAGTGAGTCGTTCGCTGATTGGCTCATAAGTAAACAATCCCCCACGTGGGGTGCATTCTTGTGATTGGCTAAAACAAGAGAGTTATCAGATTGGTTGCAGATCATTCCCTGTTTTAAAAAAAGGCATTTGTGTGTCGAGCCAAGTCAGGGGAGTCTCAAAATTCACACACAAATGCAGTGAAGTTCACAGACCGCAAGCAGTTTGTAAATCAAGATATATGTGTGTGTGCATCAGAAATACATTTCTGAATCTTGTCCTGTGCATTTGTGAATCTTGAGTGCATTTGTAAATGTTGTTTGCATTTCTGAATTGTGTGTGTATTTCTGAATTTTGTATGCATTTGTGAATCTTCTGTGCTTTAAAAATGTTGTGTGTGTATTTGTAAATTTTGTGCGCATTTGTGTATCCTGTGTGTGTATTTATGAATCATGTGTGTGCATGTTTGAATCCTATGTGTGCATATGTGAATGAAGTGTGTGCATTTATCTTTATTGAGACTCTTTTGGCTCCATAAAAGTGAGTCGTTCGCTGCGTGACTCGTGAGGAAAGTGAGTCGTTCGCTGCGTGACTTGTGAGGAAAGTGAATCTTTCGATGAGGAAAGTGAATCATTCGCTGCGTGATGAAAGTGACTCTCCGGCTGTGATTGGCTTATAAGTAAACAATCCCCCACGTGGGGTGCATTCTTGTGATTGGCTAAAACAAGGGAGATATCTGATTGGTTGCAAATCATTCCCTGTTTAAAAA
The DNA here is from genome assembly GCF_003368295.1 of Carassius auratus. Lineage (NCBI taxonomy): Eukaryota > Metazoa > Chordata > Actinopteri > Cypriniformes > Cyprinidae > Carassius > Carassius auratus. The sequence goes on from NC_039261.1 coordinate 2,122,487, forward strand.
AATGCGTGTTGAGCCAAGTCAAGGGTCTCAAAATTCACACACAAATGCAGTGAAGTTCACAGACCGCAAGCAGTTTTGTAAATCAAGATATATGTGTTTTTGCATCAGAAATACATTTCTGGATTTTGTCCTGTGCATTTGTGAATCTTGAGTGCATTTGTAAATGTTGTTTGCATTTCTGAATTGTGTTTGTATTTCTGAATTTTGTGTGCATTTCTGAATTTTGTATGCATTTGTGAATCTTCTGTGCTTTTTAAATTTTGTGTGTGCATTTGTGAATTTTGTGTGCATTTGTGTATCCTGTGTGTGTATTTATGAATCATGTGTGTGCATGTATGAATCCTATGAGTGCATATGTGAATGGAGTGTGTGCATCTATCATTATTGACACTCTTTTGGCTCCATAGGGCTCTTCCAAAAGATCAACAGAATCTGAAACAAATCATCCAACAGTCACAAAACAAAATGAAAGAGTACACAGATTGGCGACGCAGTGCACAATCTCCAAACATTCAAGTTGCGACATCTGTGTGTATTAAGAAGCCTGGTATTACCAAGAAAGGACATTCCAAATTTACTAAACCTTTAAAGGTTGTGGCTCAGAAAGGCTCAGCAACTTATCTCCTTTCAGACGGAAATGTTTGGAATGCTATGCACCTTGCTCCGACTGCATCCTGCGTCCCCAGATCCAATACAGATTATTTAGCAGAAGACTCCTTCAAGCCTCTCAAAGTATCTCATACACCTCAAATGTCAGTTTCTCTTTTTTGTGCCTCGCGTCCTTGTAGAGTGCGTCGGGCTCCAATATGGACCAAGGACTATGTTACATAAAGGGAAGTCCTTGATAACTTAACAGGGGAGGGGTATACGAAATACTGGAAAAAAATTGTTTATAGTTTAATAAGGTGTTTGTGACATATTGGTATATAGAAGAGTACTTGTTCATTTTCTAATAGAAGCCAGTAAAAAAAAAATGAGTAACAAAATTAGGTGTTTTGTTATTATTCAGAACTGTTATTTTTCTAATGTTCTGTTCTTTTTTATTTTGGTTATTATCTAAGTTTTCTTCTTCGGAAAAAAAAGGAATATGTGGTATAGTGAGATACATGTGTGAACAGTAGGTGTCGCTTACATGCCAGTGGGCACAGATATGTCATGAAGAGGTGAAAGTAAACTGAGAATAAAGATAGTTGAAAGCACGCAGCTTGAGATCCTGAAGTTCATTACTGTGCAATACACAACACACACACACAGTGTAATTTGACACCACTTGTAAGCAGCAGCAGTCCCGGTTTGTTAATAAAGCAGCATTTAGTGTTCATATGTGAAAATAAGCTCTTGTTTATTTGTTTAGAATTGCATCAGACAATTAGTTATATGTAGAGTTCCTATAGCGTGCAGTATATTGTTTTATCTTTGCATCTGTCATTTCTGTGCATATTCACACAAATAAACATTGAGATTAGACATGTTTACGAGTATTAGCTGCAGTTCTTTCTAACCGGAGAAATAGGCCAGCTGAGTTCCAACCACCCAACTGCGCACAGAATATCCCACACCTATTAAAGTTCGTTGTTCAGTTTTATATTAGAAAATTAAAAGAGTTTGTTGATTTTTGAGGTATCCATTATGGTGATGTGTAGACTTTGTGGTTAGACTATGGCGACATAAGCCGTATATGCTTATGCTAGTGATGAGAAAGTTTTTCTTAAATCCTTATTTGCACGCTACAAAAGTACTTCTCATGTGTACAAGTGTTATGCTGGCTGTTACATTCCCATAACAATAAAACAGTTAGATGGCAGCATGTGATTTACAGTCTATAGGGTCAGCAGCATTTCCACTCTTCACGATCAAACAATCATGGAACGTGTTATCTTTGTGTTTATGACAGCTAAGCACAAGCTATATATATATATATATATATATATATATATATATATATATATATATATATATATATATATATATATGTGTGTGTGTGTGTGTATATATATATATATATATATATATAGATCGTAGTTCTGAAATAACAAATCAAACAATTCTAAAGGAAACTGCAGCATCACACATCCTTCAGTTTCATTCAGTAGCATGCAGTCATATTTGATGGTGAAATGATACTCGCGCCCAACGTCTAACATTTCAATAGCTCGCACTGAAGAAGGGTACATACCTTACTATTTATCACAGGTGTAAGAAAAAAACAAAAAGCAAGTACTGCACACTGGAAAACAGGTGAGAGCGAACCGGTTACTACCATGTCGATTCACTTACATGGTATGCAAGAGAGCATATTCCCCTCCTCTGTAAAGGTTAGCCCGTCGTATTTTCCGTCAGGAATAAACTGAGAATGGCGTTAAAGGTCAAGAAAAAAGAAGGCGCATCTGCAGAGCGGTGAGGCGCGTTGTCATGTCAGCTCAAGTCATCCGCGGACCTGTAGACTACAGCGAGAGGCGGGCGCTCAGACTGCACTCACGCGAAGCCCCTCCTTCAGCACACTGTGACCACAATCAACACCCGAACACCGTAGTCATTTAAGGCTGGGGTTCCTATAACTTTACAACTTTACTTTTTCTTAAGATAAGTGTCATATTTATGAGTCCGGGGAGCGTTTGCCCGAACAACGACACAATTTACTTCTTAATCACTTTTTCAGGATGCGTATAATGTTGGAAAAAGTAGGCTACTCTCCACGTCACGATTGTTTCTCAAAAGCATAGTACATTTGTCGCACATTCGTAGCCACGTTAATTTTCAGATGGAAAGTTACAGAGTTATAGTACAGATTATTAAAGGAAAATACAATATAAACATATACATTTCCTCAATGTCTTCTGTTGATAACAAGCAATAAAGGTTCTTGTATATGATTTGTACGAAAAACAATTAATTAAGATATTATTTATTTATTAGTAAAATGCTTTTAAAAATGAAGAATACCCAGGAAATGAAAAAAAAAGAGAAAAATCTCCTAATCGACTGTTATTTTCTGAAATCTTTAACGTGTGAATATTTGTATTTAAATAGTAAGTACAGCAACTGAGACATATATTGGTAAAATATATAGTCCCGTGGTTCAGGCACAGATTATAAAAATTATGTTCATTAAATGACTATGAAAATTGTTGAGTTTATGTCTCATTTGTTGAATGTATGAATGAACGTATGAATGTATGAATTATTATATTATTAAGTCAAATCAAGTCACCTTTATTTAGATTAAATTAGATTCAACTTTTTCAATATGCAGAGTACAAGTACAGCGCTTATGTAGGCTAGCCTGTGTGTGCATCTGGCAAACAGTGTGTCAATAATGAAAAGAACAATAGTAAACATTCAAATTTCAGTTAAAGGCAGTTTGTCATCATCCAACTCAGTTCAGTTTAAATAGCATCTGTGCAATCAAGTTGATGATATTGCTGTAAATGAGGTGTCCCCAACTAAGCAAGCCAGAGGCGACAGCGGCAAGGAACCAAAACTCCATCGGTGACAGAATGGAGAAAAAACCTTGACCTCGATCTGAGGTCAGTTCTCCTCTTGTCAGATGAAATCAACAGTTCAATTCCAGGCTTCAGCAAAGTCACATTGTGCAGAGGACACATTTAGTTCTTGTGACGGTGGCCATCTAGGAGACAAGGTCTTCACTGGGCATCTGTCTCTGGTGCTCAGTGCTGGACAGTGTTATTCCTGCTTCCTGCTTGCCTAGCTGCTGGTTTGTGTTCGTAGGTTGGTGTAGCTTTGTTTTTTGTAGAATCTCTATCTTACTATCCCTCTCTATTGTTTAAAGTGATAAAATATAACTTAATTCCCACCATATTTCTGAAATTATCTATCAGTCTAATCTGATTAATTTGATCACTGGCTTTTATTCTATATCCATGACTGCAGCGCCCTGCAGCACATTAGCATTCGTTTGCTTGTCATTAGCATTTCCATTCATCCCTATCACTGTTTTCTTTTTTCTTTTCTCCTCTCTCTCTCTACTCTCTCCATTCGGTTTTTCACAAGTTCATCAAACAACTGTTTTAAGAATCTTTCATCAAGCATGCTGAGTAATGGCTTGTTCCCCTCCATTGTTATTTGCACCGCTTGCCACATGTATAGTTTATATCTCTGTCGACGACGAGGGATTTGTATGTGATAAATGCAGGGAAATAGTTAGGCTGACAGAGATGATTTCAGAATTAAAGACACAAATCCAAACTTTAATTCCGACTAGCTAAGGCAGTCCTGTACCTACAATAACTGCGTTTTCACTGTCCAGCTTAAACCGGGCGTGCTAGTGCATGCCAGGGCCAGATGCATTTCCACTGTCACTTGCGGGGCATGCTCGTGCCTTGTCGGGGGCCTCCTCGGGGCCAGAGCCATATAGAGTGAGAGTTGCGACAACTCCATTGACTCCAATGGAACGCTTTTTTTACAGCAATGGTGGCTCGTGGAGCCTCTAAATAGTTCCCGGAAGTAGCAGCAAACCGATGCTGCGCCGTAGAGATGCAACAGAACAAACCGTTCGCGACGCACTTTTAACAGGTAAGACGTTTAAATAGCAGATTAACTAGTAGATTATCACTCATTAAATGAGTAGATTTAAGGTTTGTTATCAGATAACTAACAGATTAGGCTAGGATTGGAGCTGAATAAAGTTAGTAACGAACACCCTAATAATTGTAAAATCTGTTCTCATAATTCAGTTTCATCCATCGTGTTTGCAATTAGAAAAAAAGGAGTATAAACATATTTTTTTGCAGGGTGGGGAAAGTTAGCTAACGTTACATAGCCTATTACGTTAGTTCAATATAACGTGTGACAGCGGTGAGTGGAAGTGGTAAAAATGAGGTTATAAAGTTTGTTCCTATTACACATATTAAATTACTTAATAATAAAATGCACCCTATTGATATACATTTAGAGTGAATTAAGTTTGCAAAAACATGGGTGGAGTGTTTTTAGTCATTGTGATTCATTTACTATTACCTGTCTATATTATATAATAATACTGTATTATATACTTAAACTTGTTAGTGTATAAAAGTAACATACTGTAACATTCTGTGGGTGCTGGTGGGTGGAGGATTAGTGGTGCCACTGAAGTGTTCTGGGATGGAGCATCAGTGAGGATGCAGGTCAGGAGAGCTGAGGGGACCTTTTTTTTGATAGCTGAATTTTCATTATTTTTCTTAGTGCTGCCTTTGCATTGTTTGATTTTTTGATTTTTTTTTTTTTTTCTTGTCTCTTAAATTTTTTTAATAGACCCAGGTAACTGGCTGATGGTTCACTGGAATGCTTGCTGGCTGCTGACTGACTTGCTGCTGGTTGACTGGGCAATGTCACCTGTCCCTGTCTCTCCTCTCTAGCCATGTCCTTTTTCTTTGAGTGTCCTCGTTCTTTTTTCCTCAACCTTTGAAACTGATCGAGGTAGAATACATGGTTTTGCTAATTTTAAATATTGAAAATATCACATCACTTTACTTCAACTAGTACGAGTTTGTACTTATTATATATGAATCACCTGAAATAACATAGCTGTAATCAGTAGCCATTTCTTGTATGTTCACAGGTCTAGGGGTGCATCGTGGAGCAGGGCCCTCCTCTTTTTGACCACAGGACGATGTACAAAGACTGTGGGAATAGCATCTGACCTCAGCCTACTCTTGAATTTTTTGGTCATGACAAATTGCTTTGCCGCAATTTGTCTGCATACTGACTTCAGTTTAGTTTACACACACCTTTTTTTTTAAATAACGGTAATTGAACACTAATCCTCAAATATTACCCGATTTGATATTTTAAAAACAACATCGCTGTAACTACATACTCATGCTACGTACATATGTCAGTGTGTTGTATAAATATATAAAATAAATGCATTTATTGACTCCTTATTACCAGAAATCGCAGTTTTGTCACTCTACTCTATCAGTTTGAATGGCCGCCAACGCGCTTCCTGGAACTATTGGAAGTCTACACGAATCACGTGACAACCAAACATTTCGAACTTCCGTTGTCGCAACTCTCTCTCTATATGGCTCTGCTCGGGGCCAACGGCCAGGGTTTTTTGGCCCGACGAAAACCTTGGGCCAAAGCGGTCCAACTGGGGCTAGTTATGGTTATGAACAAAGGCAGAGGTTATCTGTGTCCGGAGATCGTCAGCCGCAGATCATTTCAGAAAGATAACAGCTTTAACACCGATATTAAAGACTTTTAAAAATAAGTTGAGCTCAAAACTCATTCGTATGACGCGTTTCCTCCACAGAAACTTTACCCAGGAACTAGGGACTTTGGCCTGGTACTTGGTGTGTTCCACCGCAGGAACCAGGAACTAAGTAAAGTTTCGGGTAAAAAAAAATGCCCATCAGAAAGTCCCTGCTGGCGAAGTGGTACTTTTTCAAAGTTCCGGAACTTTGGGGGCGGGACTTGGGCACTAAACATCCTGATTGGTTGAGTTCATGCAGCATTGATTGAGTTCTACCATTTATTCAAATCATTTTCAATATATTACTGTTATTGTGTCATGAAATGTAATTTTAAAAGTATTTCAGGCGAGAATGTAGTAGTTTAAAACTCAAATCTGTGGTTTATTTATAAGACAGCTTTTATTTAAAAATGTATTTTGCCGATCTCGGAGACGGTGAGCTCCACACGATCAGCGAGAGCTCAGTCCTCATGTATCCGCTGAGAGCAGCCTCTCCTCTGCTAATCCTTCTGATATGTGCCGCTGGCTCTGATGTCTCTTAAGTGGTTAAAAAATAACATATAATTTGTTTTGGGTAAATCTAACAGGCTATCTTTGGTTTGTATTCAAATTATCTATATGTTAAAATGAAAATAAAAAAAGCTAATTTATATAATATTTAGTTTCATAGTAATGGCTGTATATGTACACATATCTACACAAGTACATTTCTGCAGCTATGTTTAAAAGAAAACGGAAGGAGGCCAGTGGTATTTGATATCCTTTTTCGTTTTATTGTAAATATACAGTGAGGAAAATTGCAGTAGCCAAGATTAGCTGACTGAAGTTATCAGTTAGCCTATACTGCTGATTGCAGATTTACTGGATATGTGTCGTTGTGGACATCACACTCCCGAGTTGAATGCACAAAGTCTGAACTACAGAGGATGCACGTCCAAAATCAGCTACTTTGTATTGAGAAACGCGTGCAGACCTACGTCACCGGTCTATTTGCCTAATCTTCACGGTACTTATCACCTCAGTGGAAACGCAAAAAGCAACAGGTTTGGGGGGGGGGGGGAGTTCCCGGGTACAAATGTTCCAGGTAATTTCGGTGGAAACGTGGTATTAGGCAGCAGCGAGTGTTTGAAATAAATTGATCCGATGTGGATTATAATCATTGAACAAGGCAAAAATATTTCTAAGCGATGTAAAATACTATGCACGCTAAACATTACCATAACCATTAGCTCCACGTAGCCTATCATAAAAATATAATAATGTTTTATGTTCGGGAGCTTTTATAAAAATATTATCATTCATTCTAAATGTGACGTATAGGCCACTGTGGCTACAAATAAATAGAAACATACTCGACTGAATAAGCAGAAATAAATAAATAAAATAGAAATAATTTTTTACTGATAAATTAATTTATTATGATTAATGTATCACTTCTATAGTAAAACGTTGATGCTTTTGAATTTGAATTTGTCTTGTCCAAGGTCGTCTGAGACAAGGTCTTTACTGGGGATCTGTATTTGGGGCTCTATTTGTCCTGGGCCCATATCCCTAAAGAATTTTTGTGCAAAAAGTGGCTCCTAGCCAGAGATGTATAGTAACGAAGTAGAACTACTTCACTACTGTACTTAAGTACTAAAAGGCGGTATCTGTACTTTATTAGAGTATTATTTTTTTCCCCTACTTCCACTTTTACTTCAGTACATATTTTCGATGAGTTTAATACTTTTACTCCGTTATTTTTGTTATGTGCTGCATCGTTACTCGTTACCCACATTACCACTGCCAGAACTGTAGATGGCAGGTTTGATGAAGCTGGCACATCATTGAGCGAATCAAGCGATTAAGAAGACTGCGCGTGCTGACTGAACTGCTGTGAAGAGAGAAACGAACACCGAGCCTCGGCCAGCAGGGCGCCAGGCTGCAATCAGAGGAATCAGTGCGCTGCGAGCCCTGTTGAATGGAAAGTATTATCACCGGCCACAAACGGACACTGTTTCTCCTTAAACAACTCCCTCGATGCTCCGTGGGTCCGGCTTCTCTTTCACTCCTATTCCTGTTCCTGTTAACCACCCTCCCTCTCAGTGTCCTTCAGTGCCACTTCCCTTGCTATTTCTCTCTCTTTCTCTCTCACTGTCATCTCTTTTCCTCTACATTTTCTAGTCTTCTCTCTGTGTTTTTTTTCTAGTTGTCTTTTTCTCTCTGTTTTCAATTTTTGATGAGCTGTTCTGACAGCATCCCTCTTTAGCAGATCCGTGCTGATAGTTATTATACAGCTCATCTGGCTCTACAATTGTTTATACCTCTTAATTTGACCTCTAGTTTGGAGACTGAACAGTTTTTCCCAGTCGTTTATGCCACTGCTAGGACAGAAAAGCCATGGATGCACTAAGTGCAATAATATGTAAACTTTCAAGCATTACTGGTTGTGTGTGTTTGTGTTTAGCAGATGACGTTTTCTAGTAAAATTATCATGAAAACAGTTTTTAATGTAAAGTGTAAAATTTCCTGGAATAAGACTACCATAAAGTCAAACCATAAGGCTACATCGTTTAAGTGAACTTCAAAAAAGAAATATAATAATAATTATATGTAAAGCAATAGTGGTTGTGTGTGTTTGAGATGACTTTTTTTTTCCAGTATAATTCTCATGAATACAGTTTTTAATGTAAATTGTAAAGTTACTGTACATGGAATAACACTAAATGTAATCATTTAAGCAAAGAACATTTTTAAAAGTCATTTACATTCTTCAGTAAATTATGACCGGTTATCTAAATTTGTGTTCAATTTGGTTTGATGTTAAAATCTTCTATTATGAAATGCTAAATATAACTGACATTTTGTATCACGCTGTTGATTTTAATGTAGTAAAGATTTGCTGCTAATGCTGCTTTGAGAAAGTCGTTTAAGTTCTGATATTTAAGTCGCCCTTGACATTGTCATTTTCCAACAACTTTTTGACTACCTCTATATTCATGTACTCATTCTTCTCTGGGCTTTGCTTTCCGCAGTCAGCAGAGCCTGCTTATTCTGATCATATTTTAAATTGAGCACAGCAGCCATCTCGCTCTCTCTCTCTCTATTCAGCATAATTAATACCTTGCATTTACACTGACTTAGATGAACTCCACTTTTTTTCTGTCTCCTCAAACCCAAGCCATGATTGCAAAAGGGTTTGAAAAGCTTTATGGAGTTCGAAGAATAACACGCTGGTTTGAAAAAAAAAAAAGAGAGAGAGGGAGCAAGAGAGAACGGGTTGACATCAAAAGCCACAATTAGCTCATTACTTTTACTTGAAGTTTGGAAACCACATAAAATGAAAGGAAAAAGTCATTTCTTTCCTTGCACTCAGTGTTTTCTCGAAGGACGCTAGCAGAGCGGGGTTCATAGGAAGGGCTTGTCTAGTAAAAAAAAACTTAGAGTATGACCGTTTTTATTATCAAATATGTCCCAATAATCCTTATGGGTGTTGCCTGTTTTTCCCATCGGCCAGCGGCGGTGGCATTTTGCTTCTGTCCTACTCGTGATTTCACATGAGCATTATTTTTCGGTCTTAAAATCGCAAAACTGTCAAGAAGTGATGTATGTGGAAAAGTCTTCGGGGTTTGATTCTGGATCTGCTCATTTACATTTAATCTAAGGTCAGTCCACTGTAGTTATTGCTAGAAACTGGGAAGAAGAACCAGGCCTGTCTTAATTGCAGCTGCTCCTCCTAGCAATATCGGGACTGAAGAGCGTCCAGCGTTAATCAAAAGTTAACGATTCGGTGTAGGATGTGCCCTGGGCAACATTAGGTCGCTTTGTTATTGCTGGTGTATGTGGGTAATTTGCAGAACGGCCTGAGTCGATGGGAGTTTGCTTTGCTGGCGCTGGTTGGGGGAACACATGTGATGTGCCTGAAAGATCAAAACACACACTTGATGAATGTGAGGGCAGAGCCTGGCAGAGGAGGGGAATGCCCTCTAATCCCGGCTTTGAATCACTGATCAAGGTCGTTCTCAGTTCATTAAATTCTGCTGAGAAGCTCGGCCTGAGTAAGCAGCACACAAGTGCACAACACACACACACACACACACACACACACTCTCACAAACACTTACAAGTCATTTTCACCTGCCCTTGAACAGACTATGCGCTGTTTATTATGGCTTGTGTGAGCGATGGGGTTTATTAATTAGTTGTAATATTAACCTAGCTTTGGGTGATTCAAAATAATCATTACATGAGGTTTACCACAAAATAAAAAATACAAATTTAAAAATTACTTTATCCATCATTTTCAGTGAGTCGCTTACAGTGGGTGTGAATGAGCTCAAATTTTGTAGAATTTACAATAGAAGTGAATGAGTCCAATATTCAAAGGATATGAAAGAAAAAGCATTAAAATGAATTTACATTAATCTACTGTTAAAACGTATGTATTATTTGAGCTGTTAAAGGGATAGTTTATAGTCAAAAATGAAAATTCTGTCATGAATTACTCACCCTCATGTCGTTCCAAACCTGTAAGACCTTTGTTCATCTTCAGAACACAAATTAAGATATTTTGATGAAATCCGAGACATTTCTGACCTGCATAGACAGCAACGCAACTAAAACATTTGATGTCCATGTGATATCAGTGGTTCACCATAATCTATATAATAATCTTAATCTTATGAAACTACGAGAACAATTTTTGTGCACAAGGACTAAAACTAATTTATTCAATGTTTCTTCTCTTCCGGTTCAGGTGCATAATGGTACTCTTGTGAATGGCAACAGAGATGACCCAGAAGATTTTGGAATAAAGTTATCTTTTTCTTTGAGCACAAAAAGTATTCTCGTAGCTTTGTGAAATTACATAGATGTCATGGACTATTTTAATGATGTCCGTGCTGACTTTCTGGGCCATAAAACGTTTCCGTTGTGTTGCTGTCTCTGCAGGGTCAGAAAGCGCTCCGATTTAATCAATAATATCTTTATTTGTGTTCCAAATATGAACGAAGCTCTGATGAGTTTAGAACGACACGAGGATGAGTAAATAATGTCAGAATATATATATATATATATTTTTTTTTGTGAACTAGCCCTTTAAATTGTTTAAATAATTTGTATAGTTGTTTTAGGTGTTGTGTTGTCATGGACATTGAAACAGTTAGTACTTTGATGTTTATAGATTAGTGCCTTACTGTAATATACTTAAATTAGTAAGTATATGATGAACGAGAGTAAATTAATTTTTGTGGTAATTATGCCTCAAATAAAGGCAATTAGGCTTAACTTGTACAGAACCCAGAATATTCTTTTAAAGATTTACAAATCAGACAGAGAATCCACCCCCACTCTGTGACTCTACATGATGGTGAGTGCGACGAAAGTCATCCATCTATTTTACGCTTGACACGCTCCACCTTTCCACCCATCTGTCCGAGGCTGGAGATCTGGAGGTGTGGGGGCAGATGAGGTGGAGATACTGGCTGTCACGCAGTTGGGCAAGTGCAGGGCATCTGGCCATGGCCTGAGGACTCAGGCAGATCTGGAGTGTAAAGATCTTGTCGTCTCCCGGATGGGTAAGCGAGCTCTGAGCGGATGGGGGAAGCCCTCTGTTTGTGTCAAGTTTAATGTGTGATGGGTGTGTAAAGTTAATGTAACGTACATGTCGGACCATGCCGTCGTCGTACAGAAAACCAGGCATAAATGAATGCATAATTAAATAAGTGCATTGATGCTTTGAACGGGGTATATTTATCCCAGCGACCAACTTTGATAGGAAGGAGTTTTTATCAGCATGAACTCGTCTTTAAAGCACATTTGGAACGAACATGAGTTTACATCAAATCTGTGATCTTCCTGCAGGCGTATGGTAATGGGGGAAGTTGTTTTAAGTGCGGAAATGGCTTAACTTGATTTAACTAACAGCTTCCACATAGCCCGCTGCTTAAGATGCAAGGCCCGGCTTAATGCACTGGATTCGAATCAAACCCAGAGTCATATACTGTACAGAAAGACTGCTGTGTTCACTTGCCATCTCAAGCCCTGCCACTCAAAGTCAATATCCCAGAATGCCTGCCGCACTTAATTTCATTTTCATGTAGTGACAGATGCATTGCGTGTTGATCCACTGGTACTTTTTTTTTCATTCTCATGTGATTTGATCAAAATTTTACAGCACACACCTCTGTTATGTTTCCTGGGAGATTATTGCATTCAGAGGCCTGAAGCTTCACCAGAATAATGCATTATGTGAGAATATACTGTAGCACCCAGATGTAGCCAATGTTAATTAGGCCTACTTAATTAAAGATTTTTTAATCATAGCTTTTGCCATTTGAGGGAAAACATATTATAATTTTTATATATATATTTTTTTATTTGTAGTAATTGTATTATTTATTTATTCATCATTAAAATATATTTTCAAAGTGCATTAACGTTTGACAAAAAAGAGAGAGAAAACATTTTTTTATTGCGTAACTTGCACATTCTGCCTGGCTTGTAACTTAGTTCAAATTCACTGGTGCATTCATCTAATTTTGTTCAGATCTCATTTTATCTTATAAATAAATTTATCTTGTAAATATGTCTGATTAATCTCACGTGTATGGGATGCATTTGTTTCGGTGATTTAATTAACCCAATTTATTGGGGTTCATTCTCTGGTGTAGCTAATGCAGCTCAAGCAAGTTAAGCCCAGACTTTGTTTATTTTGATTAGATAGTTGTAACACTTCCTGTATATTCTTTCTAGAGTTTTCACCTTTAAAAACATTGTTTTAATGTTTTAATGAAAATGTCTTCCGGCTTCATTGACAAAATCCAAATGCATGTTTTGCTTGTGAGATTGCGTCCAACAGCAGCAGTTCCCTAGCGAGGTCTCTGACCCGTAGTCCATGAGTCTGGCAAGAGAGACTAGTTTAAAAAAAAAAGAGAACGAGTACGATGGAAGAGGAAATTTGTTTCCCTCAGGAGCGGAAGCAGAGAAAGCCGAGACAGTTCTTCTGCCCCCAGAGTCACATCTGTATGGTGTCTTGGCAAGGTTCTCCATCACATTGCCTCTACCTGGCTATCCATGATCTTACATATCACAGCCAGCTCTTTTATTCTGAGAGAGAGAGTGAAGTAATGTTACTAGCTTTGCCGGCCTGTCGTCTTGTTTTACGTTTTGGCAGACTGCGCCATGACGCATGGCCTTGCATCTCATTACAGCAGGAGTCTGGGGCTCGTCTCTCTAATCAGCGGCTCTGCTTATGTCTTTGGTGTCGGACCTGGAGAAAGCAGTGCCGGTCCATGTTTTCAATAAAATCCCTTCGATGGGAGCTTTTCCTCAGCTGAATCAGAGACTCTGTGTGCCACAGGGCATGAACTGAGGCAACAATGGAAGTTCTCTCATTGTTTACTCACCCTCTTGTTGTGTCAGACCTGTTTTACTTTATTTCTTTTGTTGAACACAAAAAGAGACGTTTAGCAGAGTGTCCAAGCTGCACTTTTCCATACAATTAAAGTGGATGGTGATCAAGAGCTGTTGAGCTCCGAAAGAAGATCATAAACACAGTAAAAGTGGTTTGTTTAGGTTGTTACTCAATCAAAAATGTTTCTTAAAAGCTGTGGTTACCAATCACGTCCATTGTATGGAAAAGATCAGCTTGGGCATATTGCTGTAAAAATGGCAGTTATTGTTGAATGTATGATCTTTAGCAAATTGGTAAAGCAGTGTAGCGAAGGTTTTGTTGTTTTGAACCACTCGTCGCTTTTTCCCCCCACCTCCTTGAGACATTTTGTCTGTCTGCCAGCTCATCTAGGGTGATTTAATAATTCATTCGTTTAGTTTTTTTTTTTCTGTTTGCAGCATTTGTTTTTCTTTAATTGTGATGGATAAAGGCAGTGAAAATAACAGGGGAAGTAAACAGTGCACATTGACGGTTATGTGACTTAGCAGCAGTGAAATATTTCCATAAACATGAGTGCAGAGAGATATAGTCAGTCAGTTTTCATAGAGCTCTGTCCTGCATAGATATTATCTGTCTATTAGTTACACTTTTAAATCAAATGTACTGCATTTTAAGCATCTGTAGGGTGGGCATGAATGCATTTGGATGCCAGTAATGACCATATTGCCCGTTGCACAAATGAGGTTGCCGTTTGTTAAATCTATTTCAACAAATTAGCTGGAAACGGACAACCGTAAACAGCTGTTGCTGTTGGACTGAGGCATCTGTGTGTCCCTCCCGCTTGTGTGTTTGCGTGAATGTGTGTGAAGGAGAGAAAGAGGGGGAGAGGAGACTCATTGTATTGTACTGACCCGGTTTTGTCCCACAGGCTTAACCCCTGCTCCTCTCTAGATTAATTTTGCATGTGTTTGTGCTTTATGGTGAGGCGTGGGCTGAGGGGATTTACCCTGTTTGACACCTCCTCAAATACAGTGTGGGGATTGTCTTCACATCGTGCTTGCAGGATTGTCTGTCGCCTTCAGATTATGAGGGGAGGTGGGGGGGGTGATGGTCCAGGTGGCTGTGGGTCAGTCAGTCTCTTCATCCTTCTCTCTGGACGATGCTTTTACAGCTATTGATTCAAACACCCGGCATCTGTGATATGATCTGTTACAGTATTTATTGTTACTACTGTAGAATTCCATTTTATAATAATAACAACAATGACAGCAACAATAATAATACTACTATTCTTTTTTTAAAACCGTATCAAAAATTGAATTGTCTTTTTAAAATGTCTTTTTATATTAAACAGTGCAATATTATTTATATTATTATTACTAGTAGTATTGATAACAATAACAATGTGTTTTATCAATAAATGGACTTTTTAATTTATATAAGACACAAAACAATTCTCATTGTTGATATTAATCATCATCGTCATTAGTTATAATAATAGTATAAATAGTTTTGTGTTTAAAAGCAATCTTTTTTATATATATATATATATATTTAGACATAATACTTGATATCAATAATACTATATATGATTGTATTATATATGAATAAACAAATAAATAAATGTCATTACTATCAATAACAATAATGAATTGTTGTAATTTCAATAAACTGTTTATTTGAGACACTATGCAAAACTTGATGATGGTTTCATTGCTGTTATTATTGTTGATGATGATGATGATGATGATATGTATTGTGTTGTATTTTAAACTAATAATTTATTTATTAACAATTATATTACACAATGCAGTTCTCACTGCTGATTTAAATATCATTTACAATGAAAAACAATAATAATAATAATAAATATTTACATAATTTTTTTATTTTTTATTATTAAATTGTACAATACTTATTTATATTATTTTAGCAATAAGGTTATCAGTAATTATAAGTTATATGTGTAATAAATAAATAAATCCAAACTTGTTTTGTCCACATCATAACACACACAGTACCCTTACATTTGACCCTGATCTGTGTTCATCTCACAGCTGTACTGACTCTTAATCTCTGAGCTTGATTAACCCACCGGCTCTGCGTTGCTCTGCCTGCAGCCGGCCCACTGGGCCTCAGGCTGATTTAGCCACATTGATGGCACTGTGCCCAGGTTCAGCTTTAGAAAGACCCCCTTAGCCTGTTCTACTGCTGAGAGTTTGCTTAAACACATATGAATGGGGTGGCACAGTCGGTGTTTCATAGCACGTGCAGTACAGGAAGAATGAGTCATACCCTGTTCAAGACATAACCACCAACTTTTCAAAATTTCACAAATGTTTTCTTGCCCTGGGGGTACTCCACGGGTGAGAGATGAGAGCACGCCTGGTCCCGACCCATGAGACACAGCCGGAATGAGAACACGGCAAAGTACTGAAAGAAAACTTCCCTTATGTTCCCCCTTTGGTCTGGTAACCCCTTGTTCCTTTACGTCACCAGTAACTGGTTGATATTTTCAGCAGGGTGTTTCTTCTCTGCTGGGCTGGTGAAGATTTTGCTCATTCTAGATTTATGCAGTGCTTAGTGTTTCCTGCCCTCACCCCAGCCACACTCCTCCGTGTAGCTGCATATCAAACAGGCTGGAGATATTTATATTGTAGCCTCTGAAGCAGAGGCCCTGCTCCTCTAAATCTAGAAGAGAGCAGCTTTGACTCAAAAGCCAGTGGAACCATGTATCGGGAGCCACTACTGGAGCCTAATTTTAATGGATATTTATAGCTTTTTTTATATATATATTACTAAAACAAAAAGTGCACCAAACTGCATTCGATTGGATAGTTCATTGGATTGGTTTAAAAGGCAGCAGTCTGAAGGTTTTATAACTAAACAGTAATGACTTCTACAATTAAAAAAAATAAAAATTCTACTATCATTTTTTTGTGTGTGTGTGTACCCAGGTGCACAATAGTTTGTCACGTCACATCAATCCCTGACAGCCTCCTCTATGCTTGCCTCAAGTATGCAATCTAGTAACACACCCTATATTTTCATTTATTATACAGTTAAAGGGATAGCTCACCCAAAAATTACAATTCTGTCATTAATTACTCACCCTCATCATGTCGTTCCAAACCTGTATGAGTTGCTTTCTTATGCTGAACATAAAAAATACATATATTTAGAAGATTGCTGGTAATCAAACAGTTGGTGGTTCCCATTGACTTCTATAGTATTTATTTTCCTACAATGGAAGTAAATAGAAACCACCAACTGTTTGATTACCAGCAATCTTCTAAATATATTTTTTTATGTTCAGCATAAGAAAGCAACTCATACTGGTTTGGAATGACATGAGGGTGAGTAAATGATGATAGAATTTAAATTTTTGGGGCGAACTATCCCTTCATTCCTTCATTCACCTACTGAACACAAATTTTGATTAAATCTGAGAGCTTTCTGATGCTGCATAGACAGCAATGCAACTGACATGTTCAAGGCTTAGAAAGGTAGTAAAGACATAATTAAAATAGACCATGTGACATCAGTAGTTCAACCGCAATG
The DNA here is from genome assembly GCF_003368295.1 of Carassius auratus. Taxonomy (NCBI): domain Eukaryota; kingdom Metazoa; phylum Chordata; class Actinopteri; order Cypriniformes; family Cyprinidae; genus Carassius; species Carassius auratus. The sequence continues at coordinate 2,139,616 of NC_039261.1, forward strand.
TTATGAAGCTACGAGAATAGTTTTTGTTGTGCAATAAAAACAAAAATCTGAATCAGAATGAGATTTTTTGCCAGGTACGTTTACACATACAAGGAATTTGTTTTAGTGACAGTGCAACAGAATGACAGTAACGAGACAAGACACAGATAATAAAAATAATAATATACAAAATAGACAATGTACAAAATAGCAAAAACATCATAAAAATAGACAATTTTCTTTGTACAGGTATGTGCCATTATGGTTAAACCACTGATGTCACATGGACTATTTTAACAGTGTCCTTACTACCTTTCTGCCTTGAGAGTGTCAGTTCTTTTGCTGTCTATGCAGCGTCAGAAAGCTCTCAGATTTCATCAAAATTATCTTCAGTTGTGTTCCAAAGAAAAACAAAGGTCTCATGAGTTTGGAACGACGTGAGGGTGAGTAATTAATGACAGAATTTTCCACTAGGAACTAAATGTTAGAGAAGGAGCATACCCAAGCATATTACTTTAGGTGAATAGTATGTGCATTGGTGTGTAAGAGCCCTTGACTGACGGCGTCTTCCGAACATCAGTTCTGGCCCTGTGAGGAGCAGCACCTAAGCTGAGAGAGCAGTTCATCTGAAGGGCATGAAGGCCTTATTTTCTTTTAATTGAGTTAAGATGGCCAAATAAATGGTCTGCAGACCAGCACAATCATTACCCTCACTCAGCGTCTACACACACACACACATCGAGCCACTCACACACCACTTACTCGCTTTCACTGTTCTGACAAGTCGAACGGGCAACAGTTAAACACACGTGTTTTTCTTGTATTTTAAACACATACTTATAGCCGTTGTCTTTTTTCTTTTCTTTGATGTTCGGTGGATCTTCGTGCCGCTTCACCTCACATCTTTGCTGGCTTTTTACCAGGATTCTCTCGCTGGTGTTAATGTACAGTCTGTGTTCACCGCTAATGTCTTTAACGGACAGAGAGCAATCCAGCCGCGGTGTAGCTCTAATAAGCTAATAGCACAGTCTCTTGACAGGTCCATGAGAGTTCATACATTAAATGGATAAACGCTGCCTTTTCTTCCAAATGCACATTTCTTTCTCACTCCACATAGACTCACTCAGGAACAGTGCTGGGGGTCGTTACTTACAAAAGAAACATGTTGTAATATTGTGGTATTTGTTATGAAAAAAAAAAAAAAAAAATGTTTAAGTTACTTTTATTTTTCCTCATTTTTTTACTTTTATGCATATATTTTAACTTATTAATCTATTTCATTGTGGGCAATTGAAAGGTTTTCAATGGAATGTGTAAAAATTTTAAAAAAGTAACCCTTGTTACTTATTTTACAAAGGTGATACGGTAGAAGTTTAACAAATAAAAAATTTCTTTACTCATTACTTAAAAAAAATAAAATAAAATAAAAAATAAGTTAACTTCCACATTACCCCCAACACTGCTCAGGAATGATGGAATAACTTGCACGCTTGTCAAAGTGTCCACCCGACATTAAACACACGCTTGTTTTTTCTTTCCTTTCTTCCTTTGTGTTTTTGTTTCTCTGCAGGTATATCCTAAAGGACGCTCGTTCTGCCGGTTATCATTTCTGCCTTTCCCTTTTGTTATCAATTATTATTATTTCTGCCCTCTTTTTTACGCATGCACAACCAATCCATCACTCCTCCCCTTTCATCCTCCATTCCTCCCTTCATTTCCTTCATTGATTTACCATCAATATGTGTGAGAGTGAAGAAGAAAGGAGAGGAGTGGAGAGAGGAGAGAGGAGAGGACGGGAGAGAGGAGGTCCGCAGCCCAGCGCAACACCCCCTGCCACCGGTGCTCATAGGGGTGCTAGTACAAAATGTGGATCAGAAACCAACTAATGATCGCCGTGTAACAAACACTTACCTACAGTACCAGCTGGCTCGTTTTTTTGCACCCATTTGGACCCTTCAGACTAAAAGTTGTCCTCAAAAAGAGGTGTATTGCACAATACTGAATTCAGGGCTGTGCCACTAAGTAGGTGAAAACAAGTCATGATTTTACTGTGTTCAAACATAGCACAAACAGATCTTCATTAGTAAATGAATTGGTCTGATAGAAATAAAAGCACAAAAAGCCAGATATGTGTGTCCATTAGCTCCCTTTATCTGGTAACATTTATCATCTATAGCGGAGCTTCAACTAGTGCCATGAATGCTGAGGACCCTCTGCCAGCTATATGGAGATGTTCTAAAATATATAGCAATATTAAAAAAGAAAATGCTTTAGATTAGTAAATGCATGTCATGGAAAACACTAGTTCAATTTCATTATTGCAGTTGTTTAATATATTCATGTTATCCAGTGTCCTAAGCTTACATCAAACAGTGTCCTAACCAGATGCTACACCGTACAGTGACGAGGTGTTTCTCCTTTTTTAATTAGTTTTTGTCCTTAGCAGTTTTTCTGCTTTAGTTTCTGTTATGCCGTTCTCTCTGTCCATAAAGCCTGTGAGCCTTCAAAAATAAATTTCTTTAATGTTTTAAACTCTTATGCTCACAAGGGCTACATTCATTAGATCAAAATACTGAACTGTCATGAAAAATCATTAACATTTAAAGTAACAATTTTCTTTTTCCCCTATTATGGCAAAACTAAATTTGAGTGTCACATGTTCCTTCGGAAATTATTCTAATAAGCCGATTTGGTGCTCAAGAAAAAATGTATTATTATTGTCAAAGTTAAAAACAGTTGTGCTTGTATTTTTTTTTTTTTTTTTTTGTAAACCATGCTATTTTTTTTTAGGGTTTGATTGATCGAAAGTTTAAAATAACAGCATTTGTTTCTTTCACCACTTTTGATCAGTATAATGCCTCCTTGCTAAATAAAAGCATGAATATCTTTCAAAAAAAATCTTTCCGACCCCAAACAATTGAACAGAAATGTTATTATTATATAATGTTATTATAACTATTATTTTCTTCGTAATTTAATTCATTGTAATTTGGCTTCCTTACATTCAAACTCAAATTCATTGTGGCTTTTTGGTATTTGAGGAAAAGCGAGAAATAAACTGTGTACTAACCAGTGTCTATCAACACCAAATCCAATAAATAATTTAACTGCAATTTCTGCCACAATCAACCATTGGTTATTGCTTAGACTTTGCAGCTCGTAACACAAATTTCAATTATTTCTGCTGTATAAATATTAGTTGAAATATCAGTAAAAATAACCCCTGGCTATGTTTGCTCTGTGCTGTGATGTGACTAATGCCATATGTGTGACTAGAGGAGTTGTGTCTATATTCGGCGTGCGTCTAGAAAAGACAAATAAAATATTGAAATATTTATGCTCAGAAATGTTTCTTTCTGCTTTTTTGCCCCAGATATCCATTTATCTCGGCGTGTTTGGAGTGTGCTGGTTGTTTTGTACATACACTATCAGCTTGTTGGAACGCCACCTGCGATGCTGGAATAGATTTTGGATAAAACTTGTGTCTGACAGACCTCACTGGCTTCATGTGTGCACCCGTGTGTAAGATCCACAACAGTAGGACTGAAAAATTGGATGCGTTTGTGTGTGTGTACTACATTTTTAATGAATGGAGTCCCACCATGTTTGAACTTTGTAATCATCTGCAGGATTTTGGCAGGCTTTGTGCTGTACCTAAATTGTACCAAGTGTTCTTGTCTTTCTGTATCCCCTGATTTTACTGGAATTACTTCAAGAAGGTGGGAATAGAACTAATTCAACAAATGCTCCTAGACATTCCTTATAAGTTAGCTTCATCACCATTTACATGGATTGAAACGTTCTTGAAAACTGCTGTTTATCTGTTCTGCAGAAGAAATAAGTTCATACAGGTTCGAAACAATATAAGAGTGAGAAAGTGATGATAGATTTTTCATTTTTGGATGAACAACTCCTTTAATGCAGTGTTTAGAGTAAATGACAGACTAGAAGTGTACAGACTAGAGCCCAACTTTTGTTCACAAAACTGTACATGAGCGGGAAGCAGAAATGAGCAGCATGTGATTGTGGCTCGCTGTGAGGATGGATGTCCTCCAGCTGCTCGGTACCTCCGGTCAGCCCTCGTCTCACCAGCCCGTGCCCCGGCCAGCTCCATTCAGACCGCAGCGTTCAGAAGCTGCCATTTGTTTAGATAAGCCTTTGATAGCGATTTTTATACATCTTGGCTTCACATGACGGCGAAATTCACTTTTTAACTCTTTCACGCCGCACCACTGTGCTTTGTAATCAGCTGCGACGATTATACGATTGAAAATATGCTCTGATCGCTCCCCGTGTTTATTTTGGACCGCGATACTTGGCCAAAAACAATACCAGTCAAAACAAAGCAGGGGTTATGTGGACTTGCAGTAATTTGCGCTGTCTGTGAAGAGGTTTTTGCCTCCCTTTGAAGTGTCCGGTGCCCAAATTACAGTGCTGCCATAATGAAGTATTACCATGCAATTACCCAGCGGTCCGCTCCACACAGCAGCCGAGCAGAGAAAGTGCTGAGAATAGTGTGTTTGTGTGTGTGTTACAGTGCCACGATGTGAACAGGACCGCTTGGCTTTACAGTGGGCGGCCCTCACTTGAGGTGGCCGGGCCTGATGAATTATGGAGTGCCAGCAACTTCATCAATACTGCAACAACAGTGCAAAATACGCAGCTTATTGGCACCAGCCGATGCGTTAACAGCCGATGTATTTTTAATTAAAGCCGAGCCTTCCTGCTTGGTTTGACGGCTGCCGTAAACGTGATGGAGGATGGTGACCGCTATTTCTGGTGCGCAGGTAGCACAAAGGCTTTAAAATTTTCACAAACTGAGACGCCTGCCTTGTCTTTGCGCTTAGACCCTTGGGCCGCTTTCTCCTCCTCTTAAAAAAGAAAAAAGACGCACAACCGGGTCAACACAACATTACGTGCCAGCCATTCAGAGATGGTTTTTAATTTGTTACCGCTCGCTTCGAGTTTGGGGAGTAGTATTATTCAGGCTTCCATAGAAACCAAAGTTACACATCATTGGCAGCTGAGTCCGTGAAGAAAGAGGAGGTCGACTCCTCCCTGTTACAGACGCCTTGATTAAAACCAACACGAAAAAGAGAGAGAGAAAAAATAGAGAGTGATGAGACAAACCACATGCTTCATGACTCATACACACCAGGCCAGCAGCAGATGCACGCTCGGCGATCTCTAATCAGATCTCGCTTTGGTACATTGTGGAAGAATTCGGAGACACAAATTCACTCTTTATGTCAATAGCGTAAGTTTTTCTGAAGCCGAATCTACTAGCTGGCACTTACCTCAGCGCTCAAACCGGTCGCAGGCTCCTGCTCTCGGACGCTCGGGGTCAGTCGCGGCTGAAATGAGAACCAGGGACGGGCGCGGGGTCAGCAGCTGGTGGAGGATATGGCAATCATTTATAAAAATATGCTTTCCCAAGCCCACAAAAACAAAAGCCCCAAACTCAACAGCTGGGAAGGGTTGGGAGTAGCCCCAAGGCTGGCAAGTTCCCTTCCAGATGGAGAGGTTAGGCCGAGGCTAGCCAGGCAGCTTCACTTAAACTTCCGATTCCCATTAGGCACAGAGAAGATTGCAGGGGAAGGGAAGAGGAAGAAAAGCAATGAGCATGACTGCTCTGTTTTTTCGCCCCGCTTAATCAAATAAAGCAGGAAGCTTCCGAGACGGAAGAATTGTGTTTATTGATACTTATGCATACTCGCAGTTTGTTTGTTTTCGAAATCCTCTCTCTTGCTGTGTGATAGTGGTGTTTGCGGTTAACCATTCTTTACTTTTCTGTGTGTGTGTAAATCTTTCTTTTCTAATATTATTATTAATAGTACAGTCTAAAAATTTGAACCATTGGGAAATTTCACGAAACCCATTCAGCTTCGAGTTAATAGCCAGGCCATGTCAAATAACGAATGAAACAGGTCTTAAATAAGAATTGATGACCTACTCTCGGTCTTCTGTTGATCTGACACCCCACGCAGCACAGAAGTAACGGGGTCCTGGTGTGGATATTAAGTTACCAGCGGTTCGACTCTTTTGAAATGTGCAGTTGCTGTCTTAAAGGAACTCCAGAACCCGATGAAGACTGCCGCTTAATAAGAGTAATGTACACACCAAAGCCTCAGGAATAGATCCACGGCACGTAATGCATATCTTGTGTGAGCCGGTGTCAGGAGCTAGTGGCTCCAGAAAGACACGAGGGGAAGCTGACACGGGGTCCGCACAACCTGGCAACCTTTTGAAAGAGTACATGTGATATTCATTGAGAAAGACTCTGAGCGTTTACCGCTAGAAGGCCGGGCTGCTGATGTATTAAGGTCTATGAGGTCTGATGGGAATTAATCAATGAAGCGGCAGAGGCCCGAGCCAAGTTTGTACCGCTCTTTCAAGCCCCCCAGCAAATGTCATATTCATATTTTTTTATAGAAATATGGAAAAACTCAGTTTAAAGCCTGTCTGAAAAAGTAATAGTATGTTTTGTTTAGAAATGAAACAGCTCTTCAAGTCATTTTTTTTTAAATGCACACTTTCTGTATGAAGGCAGTGGCTTAGTTATTATTATGAAATGTGGATTTGATTTTAATGCACATGTGTAAAAGCAATTGAAATCGGATCCGATCTCACTGAAGACATTACCATCACCTTAACTGGCTGTTTCTGGATATGATCCCATATATATTAATGATCTGAAGCTTCACAAGTGAGTGATGACTGTGCAGGTTGCCATTAAACATTGCACAAAGATATTTGGAGATTTATTCTGTGTTGCTTTTTGTCTCATTTTGGCTGAGCATATGAGGTAATCCAGCACCCCCTTAAGTCGACAACCATCGACCCCTTCAGGCTCTAAACACACCAGCAGGGCTGAGGGGTCATGACCTTAGGGCCTGGCGAGGTCAGGGTGGCGGACAGCAGGGGCAGCCATCACAGGCCCATTACTGCAGGAAATTGGAAACACTGACCCAGCTCAGACACGGACAGCATGCGCTCTGACGCCATTTGTAGCGCCTAATTGTGCCATAATTAAGATGAACTGAGAGGGGGGATGGGAGTGGTGCTGGAAGGAGAAGCAGACAGGAAAGAGGAAAGCTATCATCACATTTCACATGCACGCGTTTGCTCTGTGTTAGCCTGAGTGGACCTGACGGCAGTGGTGTGTAATTTTATTTTAGTATTTGGCGGCATATTTACGGAGCAACACATTTAATCACACTCTCTAGGTTTAGTGTCAGGATTTAGTACTTTTTTTGTTGTTGTCATACTTTATTGTTATATTAATAGTGTCTTTTTTGTTATTTAAAACTGTGGTTCTAAAGAGGTTTGGCTTCATAATGCAGATTTTTTACATTGAACATCAATTATTTATTGAAGACAATAATGCAGTGTATGAAACACTTTGTAGCTAGCAGAAATCATGTCTATCCCATAATTAATGTAGTATGGGTTGCATTATTATTTTTTTTAGACAACATTTTGTTTATATATTTTGAGGGCATTTCACACAACCACATTTGTAACCCTAACCCTAACCCTAACCCTTCGGCTTTCTACGATTTGATTTTGCTGCAAAGTTACTGCATTTGATTGGATGTGTTGCGTTTTCTTCCATTTTAAAGTTAAGAAGCATGTTTATTGGTCATGATAATGATTATTTGGATTCATCTTTGGGTTGTGACCCACCAATTGAGAACCAGTGATTTAAAGGACTATTTTAGACTTGTATTACATGAACAAAAGGGGAAATATCGCAGAGTTTAGCTGTGTGGTTTACAATTTTGCCATCAACTTATATTACATAAAACAGGCCTGCGACCGCAGCATAGCAATCCTGTGTAACTCAAGACCGTGAGTTCTGGGGCCACCGATCTTTCCCCATTTGCATGTTTAAAACGACAGGGCCTCACCTTTTAATGAAAGAAAGCAGCTCCCCTCCACGTTCATTTCAGCCATGTTGAATTAGAATAAAGAGCTCTGTGCTTTCTCAGTCAAACTCCCATTCTCACAAATTTCACCACTTCAAACCTGCCCTCTGACGCCTGGCTCAAACCAAACCCCCGATCAGAGTCAGATGAAATTGGATGTTAGTTTAAACATGGATTGGAGTGGTCAGATATGCTGGTTTGTTTATGTGTGTTTGTGTGTCAGACAGAAATGAAGGGCAGCCATTGGCCGCCTTGTAAACAGACACCTACCGGCAGCTGGGCACTTGGCAACCGGACAGACTTGCGTGTAGAGAAGGACACTGACCCCACCGCCTAACTGTCTCCACCCACACACACACACACACACATAAACTCGCTCACTCACAGAGGTCTGTGATACCCCTTCCTGTGGCTCGGCCGTGACTCGTCTCGACTCCCACAGTGACAGACAGCGGTGTGTTTACTGGCTTTCCGGAAACCTCGACAGGAAGAGCCTATCTCTCCACTTCCAGATTTTTATTTTTAAATCAACACTTTGTATCATTTATTTGTACCCAACAACAAGTCAGCGTGATTGATTTTGCTATAATCTAAAGCAAGCGTCTCCATTTCCAAAAATAAAGCACTGGAAATGCCTGGAAGAATGTAAACTGAATGCTGGTGAAATTATACAAATACAGATAACAGCGAGGTCTTAGTCAAAATGTTTTCTATGAAGTACGCTGGGGAGCCTTTAGAGATTTGGCAGGAAAACACTCAAACTTATCTTTCTTCCTCTAAGCTCTTGTTGGAGACCTCCTCCTGGATTGAGAGCTCAAGTACTTGTTTTAACAGCTAAACATGCTTTTATCGAACACATCAGCTTTTATCCTTGCGACGAGGATGATATATATATATATATATATATATATAAAATGCCACGTTGGACATATTTTATTTTATGCTTATTATGTGTTTTTATACTTGTTTTATTATTAAATTTCCATTCATTTATTATTGTATTTATTTTAATAATTATTTGTATTTTTTTACAGTGTTATATAGTATTTTGTTTATTATTTAAATAATTTTATTATTTAAATACTATTTAATTTTTATTTTTATGTGTATTATTATTTATTTTTTTATTTATGATTTCTTATCTAAATGCATTATGTTGTATTTTACATGTTTATTAGTAATAGTAATTTTTTATATACTTATTTTTGTTATTTTTATTTTTGATTTTAATATACATAAAAAAAAAGTTTATTTAAAATGAAAATGGTTTTATTTGTTATTTGTATTTTTTGGTTGTTGGTGGTGGAATACTTTAAATAGTATTTTATGTGGTTATAATTTTGAGTCCGTAAGATCTGGAGTCTGACGGTTTTGTTTACTTGTAGCCAGTGTGCACATTTGAGGAAACGCAGCAGCTGCGTGTTTGTGGTATAAATCAGCATCGCTCTGTCTCGTCTCTTCTCTAATTATTCATGGAGAGAACTGTTAATATCCTGCATGTGGTTTTTCCCTTCTCTGCTCTCGCTGTCCTACTCTCTGATCATCACTCCTAAACAAGCTTCGCTTTATCATCACTGCCAACACTTCTATAATGAAGGCCTGTATGCAATCACCAAAACACACCAGAGGCTCGCAAATTACAGCCCGTTTGTTCCCGCAGCCTAATGCCGGGCCGTCCCTCAGCCCCCCCACCCTTTAGACTTTTCAATCCGGCTAAAATTAGGGCCCCCGGCCTACCACCAGCCCATGATTACCATGTTGTTTCTTCATTTCCATGATGGATTTCGGTGTAGGTTAAGTGTTAAAATGAGGGTTGGATCTTCAGTGGAACTTCAGGATCTCAGCGTGGCTTTGAAGGAGGAGAGGACAATTATTAAATCCGCATGGCCAGCTCTCTTCCAAGGTTGCGTTCCTTCATACTGCAACCCCCTCTAATACCCTAACATCCACTTAACCTAAAACGCCTTGCTGTCTCCTCCAACTGTCCACCCTGTCTGACCAGAGGGAGACACATGTTTACTTCAGCTACTTGTGTTAAATGTCACGCACATTGAGGCAATCTCTGTCAGTTTGTCTCTCTCTCTCTCTCTCTTTCTCTCTCTTTCTTTCTCTCTATCGCTCTCTCTCACACACACACACACTTGGGCCTACTGAGTGCATAAGTGGCTGTCTCTTATCACCAAGTATGTGAAAAATGTATAATGCAAGGGATAGCTGAATTTGATTAAAGTGAGGAAGTTTACAGAGGAGGTAAAGTTTGATGAGCAGGCCTGGCAAAGTGGCACAATGACTAAATTGGTTGTTTCGCTCCAGGCACATAAAGAGGGAGCCTTTTATTTTTTCTTTGGCCTACCGAAGGGCTTTTAATTTGAGAGTTTAGCACATGACTGATTTAATCATAATAACATGCGGTCTGTTCTGTTTCAGTTGATTAACTTAATTGTTATTCCACAAGTGTTTTTAAAGGCTCTTTTGATGGATGTCATTCTAAGAGAATGTGAGCAAAGATTTAAAACTCGTCTTATTGAACTTTAATGCATCTGATGAAAGTAAATGATCAAGCACTTGTAGCACGCTTCAGAGTCTGGGTCTATGTAATGAAGTGTGACCAAGACATTATAATTTCCTTGTTCACTTATATAACTTGATATAAAAATTTTAATATCCCTATGCGTGATACATATGCATGTAAATGCGTGATTATAGCATACACTATGAATATGTATGTATGTGTATGTATGTATGTAAAATATACAATGTTTGGGCGAGATACTACTATTTGAAAATCTGGAATCTGAGGGTGCAAAAAAAAAAAAATCTAAATATTGAGAAAATCACCTTTAAAGTTGTCCAAATTAAGCTCTTAGCAATGCATATTACTAATCAAAAATTAGGTTCTGATAAATTTACAGTAGGAAATTATTTATATACTATGTACTAGATTAAAAGTATTATTATTTTTTATTGAAAGTTTAATTCATACATTTAATTATATTATTTAATTTTGTAATACATATATTTAATTAAATTTTTTATTATAATTGCTTGTTGATGTGTATGTTTTATGTATAGAGCGTTATATTTTTACATGCCATCATTATGCTTTAATTGGGTGATTTTATTTTATTCTTTTCATTTAAATTTCTTTTTTTATATAAATGTATCATGTTTTTCATCCAAAATGTTTTTTTTTATTATTATTGGTGTATTTATAGAAATGAAAATAAAAATTCAGACACCAATACAAATACGTGCAAGACAGCAAAAGAATAATGTTGCAGTTCTAGCCTCAGTGTACATTCTCTGTGTCCATTATATATTCGAAACCCCAGCACCCTGTAAAACGATATGTATAACATGCCTCTCAGACCAAGGCTCCGTCAAGTGTAAATATTTGGAGTGTTGAGAGTCAGAGCAGTCACTGTTACAGTCAGAAGGCCCTTGAACTATTCGTCTCTCATGTCTGGTGGCGAGAGGGATGTACCACTCCGTCAGCTGGTTCCCTCTGTGTTCTGTCTTCGACCTCTGGAGCCAGACTCTCGGGGTCCTCAGTCACTCCTCAGTCTGACATCTATGGCGGGCGAGCAACTGGACAAAGTCAGTGTTGTATTGGGGAATGTTGGTGATTGTGAATGAGGCTAAAGGGGCAGGGAGTGCTGGGGATGTTGTTGTGCTTCAGGGCTGAGCTGAACTTCCTTTAAAGTAGTAGGGTGTAAAGGATAAAAAATCGCTGGGAATGGGGTGAGCGTCTGAGCCCGGTTTTAGTTTTCATTTCACCACCATTACCCAACCCAAGAAGCATCACCTTTCAACTATTACACTTTGTAGCCAATGTACACTTGTAAGTTCATTTTTCCTCTTAAAACAATACGATTAAAATATTTCTATTTATACATTTATTTATTTATTCTTATTAGTATTGCAAAGTTTGCCTGAAGTGCACACCTGTTTTCAGCTTCAGCTGTGACTGCCCCCACTTTCTTGCCGTCATTATTTTAATAAAGTGTCATTACCACAATTATTGGGGCGATTAGCTTGTTAGAAGACCATCCATCAGAGAACAACAAAAAACAAGCGAGGTCACGGTCAACAGACGCAAATGTCAGGTCACAGTGTGGGCAAAGGAGGCGTTATCTGAAAACACCCTGTGTGTCTTATTACGGGGGGTCGCCGCCGCCTTCGAATTTCATTATGGCTTTTAAAGAGGGGCTCAAAGTATGTAAGAGCTGGCATCAAATGTTTGTTTTCTGCTTTCAGTCGCATGGTTTGCGAGTCTTCGTGGGGGTGCGTTTGAGGGCCTTTGTGCAATGTGACAAAAAAAAAAAAAACTTTGTGAACTGGGCCGGCTTTGTTCCTGTGCGGCATTGCAAAATATGATTTGAGACAAGGACCCCAGGCCCATTCTTTCAATGGGCACTTTTTATTTCCTGCCAGCATTGTAATCAGTGCCGGGCCCTTGAGTTGAAACATTAACATAAAGCCACACTGTTCACCCAGAGTCACTTCTGTCCTGTGGGCGCAAGAAAGGAATCTAGGGATCTGTCATCTGCCAGACATTAGACTCCCCATCTCACTCCCCACATCTCCCCAACCAGATTCCTCCTCTTTTTTCATTCTTTTTTTTAATGAATGAATGAATGAATGATGTGCATTACTTACCTCTATGGCTTCTTGCTCATCCAACTTTGGCAATCAGATTTAAACTCGAATTTCGAATTTCAATCTCACTATTGGCAGCAAATATGATATGGTCCATTTTTCTCCTCTCAAGTGAACCTACTAGTGGCCAAACAATATATATATTCTTGGTTCCCAGGGAGCAAAGACAACAGTGTGTATTTTTAGTGTAGCATGCTATATTAAGTCAAGTCATTTTTATTTATATAGCGCTTTTAACAATACAGATTGTGTCAAAGCAACTGTACAGTACAGCGTTTAGTAGGAAAACAGTAAATCAAAAATGCAAAAAAAAAAAACACTGTCATAGGAATACATAACCGGTTCAAGAATTTGCTTTGTAGAGTATAAATCTAAAGTTTTTTGGTGATATCCTATTTATTGGCCACTAGGATATTGGCATCAACCACTATATAGCTTTGATTATATATATAACTAGAACCTATAACAAGTTTGGTGTTAGTATAAGAAAATTATAATGCATTTATTGAGTAAAGATGTATTAAATCGATCAAAAGTGAAAATGAAAGTAAAGACATGTAATGTTACAAAAGATGGTTCTATTTCAGATTTAATTCTTTTGAAATTTCTATTTTGTTCTACAAAAATATTTTACCAAATATAGTAACTGTTTTCAGCATTGATAATAATCAACATATTACTTAGTCGGAAGCATCATGTGACACTGAACACTGGAGTAATGATGCTGAATAAATTACATTTAAAAAATATATACAAAACAGTTATTTCAAAATTGTAGTAGTAATTCCTCCAGAATACCGGGTTTATTTATTTATTTATTTTTTTCTGTATTTTAGGCAAATAAAAGCAACCTTGGTGAATGTAAGAGACTTTCAGAAAACTCTGAAAGCTATGGTTTATACCCCAAACTTATGAACATCAGTGAACATGTGAAGCCGCATCTGTACGATAGGTATTGGGGAAAAACACAGAGAGGGTAGATCAAATGCAGGTAAGGGTTTTATTTAACAGAGGGGTAAAATACAAAATAAACAGTCATGAGAGACAAATCAAACAAAAAGGGAACCGGATGAAACGGGGAACTCGGAAGAAACGGAAAGGTAGAGGAAGTCTGGTGAACGAGAGAATGAGACACATAGGGTAAAAAGACAAAGAAGACATGGACCTGAAACACAAATGAAATCAGACAAAGGACTCCGTGACTAGACTAAGACAGACTGGGTATTTATACACAGAAGGATAATTGGGAAACAGGAGACAGGTGGGGTGACAATCAATCAGGTAACAAGGAGGAAGGTGACCATATAAGGGAACAGGAAGTGATTTGGGACAGGCACCGTGAGAAGGAGGACATCTAGTGGAACCCCGGGAACAACAACCCAGACACTGTGACAGTACCCCCTCTACGGAGCGGCTACCAGACGCTTAAAGACAAAACATGACACAGAGACCAGGAGGGAGGCGGACAGGTGGAGGCTCAGGGGGAGGGACGGAGGGCCAGAAAAGAACACATGGGGGACAAACACCAGAAATGATACATAAAACCGGGAGATCAGGAGGGAGGAGGACCGGAGGAGGTACAGGGGGAGGGACGGAGGGCCAGACTAAACTAAAGAGAACAGACAGAAACAGAACTCAAAAAACACAAAACATAAGTCCATGAAGGACATGTTGAGGCGTCACTAGGACGGAGCAGATGACCCACCACAGCCGTGTGGTCAAGAGCCAGAGCCCTCCAGGCGGAGCGGAAGACCACCACGTCTC